>NC_092002.1:3690915-4001820 GCF_044704955.1 Pristiophorus japonicus
TGAACTCCAACGAGTAAAGACCCAGTCTACTCAATCTATCATCATAAGGTAACCCCCTCATCTCCAGAATAAGCCTAGTGAATCGTCTCTGTACCCCCTCCAAAGCCAGTATATCCTTCCTTAAGTAAGGTGACCAAAACTGCACGCAGTACTCCAGGTGCGGCCTCACCAATACCCTATACAGTTGCAGCAGGACCTCCCTGCTTTTGTACTCCCCCAGCTCTTCCCCCACACACTCCCCCCGCTCCCTCCCCACACACTCTCCCAGCTATTCCCCATGCACACACCCCTGCACTTCCCCCACAGGCCTGCACATTTCCCCTTTCACTGCTGAGGGAGCGCCGCACTGTCAGAGGGGCAGTACTAGGGGAGCGTCGCATTGTCGGAGGGGCAGTACTGAGGGAGTGCCGCACTGTCGGAGGGGCAGTACTGAGGGAGCGCCGCATTGTCGGAGGGGCAGTACTGAGGGAGCGCCGCACTGTCGGAGGGGCAGTACTGAGGGAGCGCCGCATTGTCGGAGGGGCAGTACTGAGGGAGCGCCGCACTGTCGGAGGGGCAGTACTGAGGGAATGCCGCACTGTCGGAGGGGCAGTACTGAGGGAGTGCCGCACTGTCGGAGGTGTCGTCTTTTGGATGAGACATTAAACTGAGGCCCCGTCTGCCCTCTCAGGTGGACGTAAACGATCCCAGGGCACTATTTCGAAGAAGAGCAGGGGAGTTATCCCTGATGTCCTGGGGACAATATTTATCCCTCAATCAACATCACTAAAACAGATTATCTGGTCATTATCACATTTCTGTGTGTGGGAGCTTGCTGTGCGCAAATTGGCTGCCGTGTTTCCCACATTACAACAGTGACTACACTCCAAAAGTACTTCATTGGCTGTAAAGTGCTTTGTGACGTCCAGTGGCTGTGAAAGGTGCTATATAAATGCAAGTCTTTATTTATTTATCCAATTCCTGGTTTGAAAGTCACTATTGAATCTGCTCCCACCGCCCTTTCAGGCAGCGCGTTCCCGATCACAACAACTCGCTGCGTAAAAACATTCTCCCCATCTCCCCCTCTGGTTCCATCGCCGATTATCGTCAATATGTGTCCCTCTGGTTACCGAGCCTCCTGCCCTGGGGAACAGTTTCTCCCCGATCTACTCTATCAAAACCTTTCATCATTTTGAACAACTCGATTAAATCTCCACTTAACCTTCTCTGCTCCGAGGAGAACTGGTTCACCAGTCTCGCCACCTTGGTCTTATATCTGAACCTGAAATGAGCTTCTGACCACATATCCGCAGCATAACTAAAACCGTCTATTTCCACCCCTGTAACATCGCCAGTCTCTGCCACTGACTCAGCTCATCCGCTGCTGAAGACCTCATCCGTGCCTTTGTTACCTCCAGACTTGACTATTCCAACGCACTCCTGGCCGGCCTCCCACATGCTACCCTACAAGACTCCCAAAGCAAGCGCTCTACTCGGAACTCCAACACGGCAAGCAAGCCCCAGGTGGGCAGAGGAAACGTTACAAGGACACCCTCAAAGCCTCCCTGATAAAGTGCAACATCCCCACCGACACCTGGGAGTCCCCGGCCAAAGACCAGTCCGCCCCAAGTGGAGGAAGTGCATCCGGGAGGGCGCTGAGCACCTCGAGTCTCGTCGCCGAGAGCGTGCAGAAACCAAGCGCAGGCAGCGGAAGGAGCGTGCGGCAAACCAGTCCCACCCTCCCCTTCCCTCAACCACTGTCTGTCCCACCTGTGACAGGGACTGTGGTTCTCGTATTGGACTGTTCAGCCACCTGAGAACTCACTTCAGGAGTGGAAGCAAGTCTTCCTCGATTCCGAAGGACTGCCTATGAAGATGACCCCACATAAACTAGAGGTGATCCAAAACTCAGCTGCCCGTGTCCTAACTCGCACCGAGTCCCGCTCACCCATCACCCCCTGTGCTCGCTGCCCCGTGTCCTAACTCGCACCGAGTCCCGCTCACCCATCGCCCCCTGCTGCCCCGTGTCCTAACTCGCACCGAGTCCCGCTCACCCATCGCCCCCTGTGCTCGCTGCCCCGTGTCCTAACTCGCACCGAGTCCCGCTCACCCATCACCCCCTGTGCTCGCTGCCCCGTGTCCTAACTCGCACCGAGTCCCGCTCACCCATCACCCCCTGTGCTCGCTGCCCCGTGTCCTAACTCGCACCGAGTCCCACTCACCCATCACCCCCTGTGCTCGCTGCCCCGTGTCCTAACTCGCACCGAGTCCCGCTCACCCATCACGCCCTGTGCTCGCTGCCCCGTGTCCTAACTCGCACCGAGTCCCGCTCACCCATCACGCCCTGTGCTCACTGCCCCGTGTCCTAACTCGCACCGAGTCCCGCTCACCCATCACCCCCTGTGCTCGCTGAACTACATTGGTTCCCGGTTAAGCAACGCCTCAATTTCAAAATTCTCATCCTTATTTTCAAATCCCGCCAAGGCCTCGCCCCTCCCTATCTCTGTAACCCCCTCCAGCCCCACAACCCCCCGAGATCTCTGCGCTCCTCTAATTCTGCCCTCCTGAGCATCCCTGATTATAATCGCTCCACCATCGGTGGCTGTGCCTTCTGTTGCCTGGGCCCCAAGCTCTGGAATTCCCTCCCTAAACCTCTCCGCCTCTCTTTCCTCCTTCAAGACACTCCTGAAAACCAATCTTTGTGACCAAGCTCCTGCCCTAATTTCTCCTTATGCGGCTCGGAGTCAAATTTTTAATCGCATAACGCTCCTGTGAAGCGCCTTGGGGCATTCACTACGTTAAAGGCGCTATATAAATACAGGCTATTGTTGTTGTTGTAAGTGAATAAATTTCGCTTCAATAAACAGCAATAATTGAAAATTGTATTTCTGTGATAGCATCCTAGAACGGTCACGGCGCAGGAGGCCGCCATTCGGCCCGTCGAGCCCGTATCGACTCTCAGCTAGTCCCACCCCCCTGCCCTTTCCCCGTAGGTGTGCAATTTTTTTTCCTTCCGGCACTGATCTAACTCCCTTTTGAAAGCCGCGATTAAATCTGTCCTGGGCCTTGCGCCATGCCTCACCTGGAGGGTGGAGTATCATATAACGGGGACAGTGCAAACAAAATGCATCACGCTCGTACCAGTCTCGTACTAGCGACAGCCCTGGCTCAGTGGGCAGCACCCTCGCCTCTGAGTCAGATAGTCGTGGGGTCAAGTCCCACTCCAGGGACTTGAGCATAAAATCCAGGCTGACCCTCCCAGTGCAGTACTGAGGGAGCACCGCACTGTTGGAGGGGCGGCAGTGAGGGAGTGCCGCACTGTCGGAGGGGCAGTACTGAGGGAGTGCCGCACTGTCGGAGGGGCAGTACTGAGGGAGCACCGCACTGTTGGAGGGGCGGTACTGAGGGAGCGCCGCACTGTCGGAGGGGCAGTACTGAGGGAGCGCCGCATTGTCGGAGGGGCTGTACTGAGGGAGCGCCGCATTGTCGGAGGGGCAGTACTGAGGGAGCGCCGCATTGTCGGAGGGACAGTACTGAGGGAGCGCCGCACTGTCGGAGGGGCAGTACCGAGGAGGTGCCGCACTGTCGGAGGGTGCAGTACTGAGGGAGTGCCGCACTGTCGGAGGGGCAGTACTGAGGGAGCGCCGCACTGTTGGAGGGGCGGTACTGAGGGAGCGCCGCACTGTCGGAGGGGCAGTACTGAGGGAGCGCCGCACTGTCGGAGGGGCAGTACTAAGGGAGAGCCGCACTGTCGGAGGGGCAGTACTGAGGGAGCGCCGCACTGTCGGAGGGGCAGTACTGAGGGAGCGCCGCACTGTCGGAGGGGCAGTACTGAGGGAGCGCCGCACAGTTGGAGGGGCAGTACTGAGGGAGCGCCGCACTGTCAGAGGGGCAGTGCTGAGGGAGCGCCGCCCTGTTGGAGGTGCCGTCTTTCAGATGAGACGTTAAACCGAGGCCCCGCCTGCTCTCTCAGGTGGATGTAAAAGATCCCATGGCACTATTTCGAAGAAGAGCAGGGGAGTTCTCCCCGGTGTCCTGGGGCCAATATTTATCCCTCAATCAACATCACTAAAACAGATTATCTGGGTCATTATCACATTGCTGTGTGTGGGAGCTTGCTGTGCGCAAATTGACTGCCGCGTTTCCCACATTACAACAGTGACTACACTCCAAAAGTTCTTCATTGGCTGTAAAGCGCTTTGAGACGTCCGGTAGTCGTGTAAGGCGCTATAGAAATGAAAGTCCTTCTTTAAAGAAAGGCTCAGAAAAGTGGAGCCGTTCCCACGTCCGCAGGTCGGGTTGAGAGGGTCCAAGACAGGGTTTCAAACCGAGAAAGGATTTTGTGAGGGGTCGGAGTGAAAGGTTGTTTGGAAACTTGTTAACGAGGGGCAAAGGGCGTGGATCACCGATAGAGGAACGCAGGCAGGAGGCGGAAGAAATATATTGTGGCAGGGGGCCGTTGGGAGATTGGAGGCACACAGACTATAACATCATTTCCGTTGGAGAAATATTGCAAAAAGGAGCGATGTATGGGGAGGGACATGGGATTCAACAGACAGACCCAACAGACGCGAGCAGCAGTACGGGCGCGATGGGCCAAATGGCCTCCCTCCACATGGGTAAACCCCGTGATCCAATACCATCACTACCCTAACTCCCTCTACCCGCCTTGGCCCCGTATCCCTTAACACCCTTACGCACCGAAAAATCCATCAATCGCAGTTTTGAACATTTTCCAATTGGCCCCCGGCCTCAATGGCTTTCTTGGGGGGAGAGTCCCAGATTCCCGCTGCCCTTTGTGTGAAGAAACACTCCCTGACATCACCCCTGAACGGCCGGGCTCTAATTTTAAGGTTCTGCCCCTTGTTCTGGACTCAACCCCCACCCGAGGGAATAGTCTCTCTCTATCTACCCTATCAACTGCTTTAATCGTCTTAAACACCTCGATTATATCAACAACAACCTGTATTTATATAGCGCCTTTAATGTAGTGAAATGTCCCAGGGTGCTTCGCAGGAGTGGTATGAGATGAAAAATTTGACACCGAGCCACGTAAGTAGAAATTAGCGCCACTTGGCCAAAGTGGTCGGTTTTAAGGAGCGTCCTGAAGGAGGAAAGAGAGGTAGAGAGGTGGAGAGGTTGAGGGAGGGAGTTCCAGAGCTTGGGGCCCAGGCAACAGGAGGCATGACCACCGATGGTGGAGCGATTATAATCAGGGATGGTCAGGAGGGCAGAATTAGAGGAGCGCAGAGATCTCGGGGGGGTTGTGGGGCTGGAGGAGGTTACAGAGATAGGGAGGGGCGAGGGCTGGAGGGGGTTACAGAGATAGGGAGGGGCGAGGGCTGGAGGGGGTTACAGAGATAGGGAGGGGTGTAGGGGCTGGAGGGGATTACAGAGATAGGGAGGGGCGAGGGCTGGAGGGGGTTACAGAGATAGGGAGGGGTGTAGGGGCTGGAGGGGGTTACAGAGATAGGGAGGGGCGAGGGCTGGAGGGGGTTACAGAGATAGGGAGGGGCGAGGGCTGGAGGAGATTACAGAGATAGGGAGGGGTGTAGGGCTGGAGGGGGTTACAGAGATAGGGAGGGGCGAGGACTGGAGGGGGTTACAGAGATAGGGAGGGGCGAGGGCTGGAGGGGGTTACAGAGATAGGGAGGGGTGTAGGGGCTGGAGGGGGTTACAGAGATAGGGAGGGGCGAGGGCCACGGAGGGATTTGTAAACGAGGATGGAGAATTTTGAAATTGAGGCGTTGCTTAACTCATAATCTTCTACACTCGAGGGAAGACGGGATCTGTCGTCTCCACAACCCTTCCTCATCAGTTAGCCCTTTTAGCCCCGGTGTGTGACTCTGTGAATCGGAGGCGTGCCCCCCTCCGAGGCCGGGATCTCCTTCCTGAGGCGGCGAGGCCCAGAAACGGACAGTAGTGACTCTAAATTGGGGTCTGACCCGAGCTTGTTATAACTGGCCCGTGACCTCCTCCGCAATGAGCCCTTTACCAATTGGGAACAGTGTCAGGTGATTAAAGAAAAGGAGAAATGGGTCAAGCGGTGTTTGCAGAATATTGGTCGGGGGACACGAGTGCCAAGACTCACGTGTAGGCCCCTTCTCCGGTTGCCATGGTGACGCCTCCCTCTCGCGCCCAGCTAATTGTGCTGCACAAAGGTAACTTTATCCCGACAATTTCAACGTGCTCCCATTGAAAGGTGGAAACCTGAGGCAGCTGCTTGTATTCGCTATCTGACCCGCTCTGCGGGATAAAACTGATATTCCGTCTTAGCAACTCGCACGTAACCCAACCCCTGCACTCAGTCTGGGAGATTAACAGCTCCCCTTGTTTCCAGTAAGCAGCTCAGCGCAATGATAATCACTCAGGGAGGTGTAACAAAGGCAACTTGCATTTGTATAGCGCCGTTCCTATGTGCTTCTCCGGAGCGATTATCAAACAAAATACGACACCGAGCCACATAAGGAGAAATTAGGGACAGGTGAACAAAAGCTTGGTCAAAGAGGTCGGTTTTAAGGAGCGTCTTAAAGGAGGGAGAGAGAGGCGGAGAGGTTTAGGGAGGGAGTTCCAGAGCTTGGGGCCCAGGCAACAGAAGGCACGGCCACCGATGGTGGAGCGATTATAATCAGGGATGCTCAGGAGGGCAGAATTAGAGGAGCGCAGAGATCTCGGGGGTGGGGGGGGCGGTTGTGGGGCTTGAGGAGATTACAGAGTTTGGGAGGGGCGAGGCCACGGAGGGATTTGAAAATAAGGATGAGAATTTAAAACAAAAGACTTGCATTTATATAGCGCCTTTCACGACCACCGGACGTCCCAAAGCGCTTTACAGCCAATGAAGTACCTTTTGGAGTGTAGTCACTGTTGTAATGTGGGAAACGCGGCAGACACTTTGTGCACAGCACGCTCCCACAAATGTAATAGGGAAGGAAATCTGCTGCCCTTTCCCGGTCTGGCCGATATGTGACTCCAGACCCACAGCAATGTGCTTGACTCTTAACTGCCCCCTGAAATGGCCCAGCGAGACACTCCGTTGTACAAGGCGATGGCTCACCACCTTCCCGAGGACAATTAGGGATGGGCAATAAATGCCGGCCTTGCCAGCGACGCCCACATCCCTGAAACAAATTTTTAAAAATGGCACTTCCGACAGTGCTCCCTCAGTACTGCCCCTCCGACAGTGCGGCGCTCCCTCAGTACTGCCCCTCCGACAGTGCGGCGCTCCCTCAGTACTGCACCTCCGACAGTGCGACACTCCCTCAATACTGCCCCTCCGACAGTGCGGCGCTCCCTCAGTACTGCCCCTCCGACAGTGCGGCGCTCCCTCAGTACTGCCCCTCCGACAGTGCGGCGCTCCCTCAGTACTGCCCCTCCGACAGTGCGGCGCTCCCTCAGTACTGCCCCTCCGACAGTGCGGCGCTCCCTCAGTACTGCCCCTCCGACAGTGCGGCGCTCCCTCAGCACTGCCCCTCCGACAGTGCGGCGCTCCCTCAACACTGCCCCTCCGACAGTGCGGCGCTCCCTCAGCACTGCCCCTCCGACAGTGCGGCGCTCCCTCAGTACTGCCCCTCCGACAGTGCGGCGCTCCCTCAGTACTGCCCCTCCGACAGTGCGGCGCTCCCTCAGTACTGCCCCTCCGACAGTGCGGCGCTCCCTCAGTACTGTCTCTCCGACAGTGCGGCGCTCCCTCAGCACTGCACTGGGAATGCCAGCCTGGATATTTGTGCTGAAGTCTCTAGAGTGAAACTTGAACCCATAACCTTCTGACTCAGAGGCGAGAGTGCTGCCCAGTGACACATTATCTTCCTCTGTGGGTTCCTGCGTCCCCTGGTGGGGTCTATGTGCTCACTGTGGGTTGCGAAGCGGGGGGTCAGTGTGACTGGGATATGTGGAGCTGGTCCGTTGTGAGTGGACGGTGTGTGACTAGACCGAGCTGCAGTCAGCGAACCCCCTCACCCCTGTGCTCGCTGACCTACACTGGCTCCCGATCCGTCAACGCCTCATATTTAAAATTCCCATCCTTGTTTTCAAATCCCCCTATCTCTGTAACCAGCTCCCAGCCCCACAACCCCCCGAGATGTCTGCGCTCCTCTAATTCTGCCCTCTTGAGCATCCCTGATTATTATCGCTCCACCATCGGTGGCCGTGCCTTCAGCTGCCTGGGCCCCAAGCTCTGGAACTCCCTCCCTAAACCTCTCCGCCTCTCCCTCCCCTCCTTGAAGAAGCTCCTTAAAACCTGCCTCTTTGACCCAGCTTTCGGTCGCCTGTCCCTAGTATCTCCTCTCGCGGCCTGGTGCCAAATTGACAATCGCTCCTGTGAGTCGCCTTGGGACGTTTTGCCGCCTTAACGGCACGACGTAAAGGAATGGCTCTTTGCTAATTCACAGGGTAACCTTGGATCTCTGCTGAGCAGACGTGCCTGCCTCGGGAGGCTGGAGAATGCTCGGCCTGAGATGGGGATCGTGTTTCCGCATGTGACACGATCTCTTTTGGTGAATTATTGAAGAAAATTTGATCCTGCTCCCTCCCCCAGGGTCTTGGTGAGCAGCCAATGGCAGTGGTGGAGCTGCCTGTTGTTGGAGCAGCTATGTGGAGTTCAGTTTAAGGGGGCGGGGGGGAGCTGGTACAGTCTGACCCAAGGCACAAGTGCAGGAGGATCTCTGAGCTGCTGCCTCCAAGGGTAACCCTCTCTCCTGTTTGTTGTCCAGCCGTGGAGCTGGCCTGGGGATCATGTCCATGTTGACCTCGTTTGGCTTCACGGAGGAGCAGGTGGCCTGTGTGTGCGAGGTTCTGCAACAGGGAGGCGGCATCGAAAGGCTGGGGAGGTTCCTGTGGTCTCTGCCCGCCTGCGACCACCTGCACAAGAACGAGAGTGTGCTCAAAGCCAAAGCGGCCGTGGCCTTCCACCGCGGCAACTTCAGGGAACTGTACAAGATCCTGGAGAGCTGCCAGTTCTCAATCCAGAGCCACCCCAAGTTGCAGCAGTTGTGGCTGAAGGCTCACTACACCGAGGCCGAGAAGCTGAGGGGTCGGCCGCTGGGGGCAGTGGGCAAGTACAGGGTCCGGAGGAAGTTCCCGCTGCCCAGGACCATCTGGGATGGGGAGGAGACCAGCTACTGCTTTAAGGTGGGCTTCCTAGTCTCACGTCGGCTGCTCGCTGCCCCGGTGAAACTCTGCTGGCTGAGGAGGGGGCCACTGGGCAAAGAATTGAACTTGGTCAATGGGGACATTCCTGCAAGAGGTCCGGGACTCTCCCAGAATTGGCAGGGAACAGCAAAGGGTTGTTGGGGCTGAGCCTCTGGGCATTTGTGGGGTGTGTTTGGGACGGCGGGGGCGGGGGGGGGGGCCGTTGTTTTTGGGGGGGTTCCTGGAAGATGTTTTTTAATGTCAGTGTTTGGGGGGTCGGTGTTTGGGGGGCTGGTGTTTGGGGGTCAGAGTTTGGAGGGGGGTTCGGTGTTTTGGGGTCAGAGTTTGGGAGGTCAGTGTTTGGGAGCAGTGTTTGGGGGGGGGTTCAGTGTTTGGGGTCAGTGTTTGGGGTCAATGTTTGGGGGGGTCAGTATTTGGGGGGTCAGTGTTTGGGGGGTCAGTATTTGGGGTTAATGTTTGTGGTCAGTGTTTGAGGGGGCGGTATTTGGGGTCAGTGTTTGGGGCGGTCAGTGTTTGGGGTCAGTGTTTGGGGTCAATGTTTGGGGTCAGTGTTTGGGGGGGTCAGTATTTGGGGGGTCAGTGTTTGGGTGTCAATGTTTGGGGGGTCAGTGTTTGGGGTTAATGTTTGTGGTCAGTGTTTGAGGGGGCGGTATTTGGGGTCAGTGTTTGGGGGATGAGGTTTTGATGCAGTGTTCAGGGGGTTGTTGCTGATGTGGGGTTGCTCTGGGAGCGGTTGGTTTGTGATTTGGGGCTTCAGTGACATTTATTGGGTTGTTTATTGTTTGGGGGAATAAATCAATGATTCTGAAAGTGCTATTGGGGTGCTGTTTCCCGTGGTGGGAGTTTGGGGGCATCCCAGTTTATAATTCATTTTTGTTGGGAGAGAGGGTCGATGTTGGGGGAGGGGGCAGTGTTGGGGGAGGGGGTCGGTGTTGGGGGATGGATGGGGTGGGTGTTGGGGGAGGGACGGGGTGGGTTTTGGGGGAGGGGCTGGGTGGGTGTTGGGGGAGGGGTCGGTGTTGGGGGAGGGGTGGGTATTGGGGGAGGGGTGGGTGTTGGGGAGGGGTGGGTATTGGAGGGGTGCGTGTGTGTTGGGAGGGGTAGGTGTTGGGGGAGGGGTGGGTGTTGGGGTAGGGGTGTGTGTGTGTTGGGGGAGGGGTGGGTGTTGGGGAGGGGTCGGTGTTGGGGGAGGGGTGCGTGTGTGTTGGGGGAGGGGTGGGTATTGGGGGAGGGGTGGGTTTTAGGGGAGGGGTGGGTGTTGGGGGAGGGGTGAGTGTTGGGGGAGGGAGGGGTGGGTGTTGGGGGAGGGGTGGGTATTGGGGGAGGGGTGGGTGTTGGGGGAGGGGTGTGTGTTGGGGAGAGGTCGGTGTTGGGGAAATCTGTCAGTATAGGGTGTATCTCTGAGCCCGTCTGTGTATCCGTGTCTCTCCCCGGCTCACTGCTGTGTCTGTGTCCATGTATCTGTGTCTGTCAAGTATGACTTCCGGAGTCCCTTATGTCTGTCTGTCTGTGTCTCTGTCTCTGTCTCTGTCTCTGTCTGTCTCACTCTGTGTGGATCATGTAGAGCTCTCTACCACAGCGGCTGGTTCTGTCTGTGTCTGTCTACCTCTGTTTGTGTCTATCTCTGTCTCTCTGTCTCTCTGACACTGTCTGTCTCTGTCTCTCTGACACTGTCTGTCTCTGTCTCTGTGTGTCTCTCTGACAGTGTCTGTCTCTGTCTCTGTGTGTCTCTCTGATTGTGTCTGTCTCTCTGTGTGTCTCTGACACTGTCTGTCTCTGTGTCTCTCTGACAGTGTCTGTCTCTGTCTCTGTGTGTCTCTCTGATTGTGTCTGTCTCTCTGTGTGTCTCTGACACTGTCTGTCTCTGTGTCTCTCTGACTGTGTCTGTCTCTATCCCTGTGTATGTCTCTGACACTGTCTGTCTCTGTGTCTCTGACTGTGATTGTGTCTGTCTCTCTGTGTGTCTCTGACACTGTCTGTCTCTGTGTCTCTCTGACTGTGTCTGTCTCTATCCCTGTGTATGTCTCTGACACTGTCTGTCTCTGTGTCTCTGACTGTGATTGTGTCTGTCTCTCTGTGTGTCTCTGACACTGTCTGTCTCTGTGTCTCTCTGACTGTGTCTGTCTCTATCTCTGTGTGTGTCTCTGACACTGTCTGGCTCTGTGTCTCTGACACTGTCTGTCTCTGTGTCTCTCTGACACTGTCTGTCTCCGTTTCTCTCTCCAAGGGACAGTTTGATTCCCGATATTAGAAATGAATGAGCATTGTGCAATGTGAATGTTGGTTAATGGCAGATTATAATGAATTAAGTATTTATTTCGTTCAGTAACATTATCAGAATTGATTTGCGATTTGCTGAATATTAGATTTTTCAGAAGCTTTCAATTTTAATCCCCCTTCCCTGACTTCATCCCTCCCCCTCCTTCCCTGCTCTCTAGGAGAAATCGCGGGGTGTTCTGCGGGAATGGTATCTGCACAATCCATACCCCTCCCCTCGGGAGAAGAGGGAGCTGGCCGAGGCCACGGGACTGACCACTACACAGGTCAGCAATTGGTTCAAGAACCGGAGGCAGAGGGACAGAGCGGCCGAGACCAAAGACAGGTACAGCCTGGAGCGATGGTGGAACGGCAAGGGGCAGGGATCGGGAGTAATCCGGGAATGGGAGGGGTCGGGGATCGGGAACAATCCAGGAATGGGAAGGGCCTGGGATTCCAGGAGCCAGGGCTGACTCCGTCTCGCCCCATTTGGCGAGCCCAGAGGCGCTGGAGATAATCTCAATCTTTAAGGTTGAGCAAACCATAGATCATGCAGCAAAGGTTCACCAGACTGATCCCTGGGATGGGGGGATTGTCCTATGAGGAGAGATTGAGCAGACTGGGCCGAAATTCTCTATGGAGTTTCGAAGAATGAGAGGTGATCTCATTGAAACATACAACATTCTTACTGGGATTGACAGGGTAGATGCAGGGAGGATGTTTCCCCCGGGCTGGGGAGTCTAGAATCAGGGGTCACAGTCTCAGGGTAAAGGGTCAGCCATTTAGGGTTGAAATCAGGAGGAATTTCTTCACTCAGAGGGTGGTGAATCTTTGGAATTCTCTGCCCCAGAGGGCTGGGGAGGCTCAGTCGTAGAGTATATTCAAGGCTGAGATCAATAGATTTTTGGATATTAAGGGAATCAGAGGGTTGTAAATCTGTGGAATTCGCTGCCTCAGAGAGCTGTGGAAGCCGGGACATTGAATAAATTTAAGACAGAAATAGACAGTTTCTTAACCGATAAGGGGTTAGGGGGTTATGGGGAGCGGGCGGGGAAGTGGAGTTGAGCCCATGATTGGATCAGCCATGATCGTATTAAATGGCGGAGCAGGCTCGAGGGGCCGAATGGCCTCCTGCTCCTATTTCTTATGTTCTCATTGTTGTGATTGACGGATGGCGTTAGCGGTCTCACCGATACCTTGCTGGCGGTCTCGGCAATAATGAGCCCACTTTTGCTCCCCTCCGTGCAGGGAGAACACGGAGAACGCGAACCCTCACGGCAAACAGCCCCCCAAGCAGCTGTCGGGGGTCAAGCTCCTTCTCAGCAGCTCGGATGACGAGGAGGTGTCACCGGACCAGAGCCCGGACCCTCGGGCCGGGACCCCGGGACTTCTGTACCCTCAGTCGGTGAACTCTGTCCTCCCGATGACCAGCGGCGGCCTCCAACACGCGGAACTCATGCACTCGCGCATGCTGCAGGATTCCATTCTCGGACCGATCACCTCCAGCCTGGTGGACTTAGGCTCCTGATTGGGTGAAAATGATCGGGGGTGGGGGGGGGGGGGAGATGTGAAGGAAGCGACAAAAACCGGGGGCGGTGGGGGGGGGCAGAAAATCGCCCAGCGACGGAATGGAAATTCAGCACTAATAAATTGTAAAAAAAAATAAAGTTAGGACAAAAGTTTACAAACTTAGTTTAAAGTTAGAGGGAAAAAAAAACTACTGAACTAGTTAGCGGAACGCTATTTCATTAATCACGTCGGTCGGTGATCAGAGGGTGAGGTCAGAGAGTGCGGACACTACCTGTTCTGTGCGCAGAGGGGCCGAGTGCTTGTTGGCCCCCTGTTGCCCCGGGACAGTCTGTGTCGTGTATGGAGAAAGAGTCAGACTGAACACTGTGAGCTGAAAGTAAAGTGTGACCTTAGTCTTTTATTGCAGGTCTCCAGGGTGCCTCTCCAACCTGTGAGGCCTCCTTAAATACCTGTGCTCCCAAGGGATTATGGGATCCCTTGGGACTCCGGGGAATGAGCCCTCTGGTGGCTGTACAGAGTATATACAAGTCCACATATATAACAGTCTGGACCCATAGAAACATAGAAAGATAGAAAATAGGTGCAGGAGTAGGCCATTCGGCCCTTCGAGCCTGCACCGCCATTCAATGAGTTCACGGCTGACCCTCCCTTCTTCACCGGCTGGTTCCCGCAGAGTTTGGATGAGATGCAATAATTGTGAAAGTTTCTAATGAAAGTGTATTTTGTAATAAAGTGGAAAAACAGCGAGGGGGCCGACTTAGTGTCTGAGTGGGGGAGGGGGAGGGGAGCGGGAACATGTCCATCAGAGAGAAATGAAAGTTTTGGGTAAGGTTTGTGCAGCTTGGATGGAAACTCAGAACACAGGCCGTTTAACCATGGGTCACCCAGTCTAATCCCCCTCTCCCCGCCCCCCCGGTCCCCATACCCTTCAATAACACACCCAGGTCAGAAGTGGGGATATTCGCTGATGACCGCACAGTGTTCAGTTCCATTCACAACTCCTCAGATAATGGAGCAGTCCGTGCCCCACATGCAGCAAGACCTGGACAACATTCAGGCTCGGGCTGATAAGTTGCAGGTAACATTCGTGCCATCATCACAGGCAGTCCCTCGGAATTGAGGAAGACTTGCTTCCACTCTAAAAGTGAGTTCTCAGGTGACTGAACAGCCCAATACGGGAACCACAGTCTCTGTCACAGGTGGGACAGACAGTGGTTGAGGGAAGGGGAGGGTGGGACTGGTTTGCCGCACGCTCCTTCCGCTGCCTGCGCTTGGTTTCTGCACGCTCTCGGCGACGAGACTCGAGGTACTCAGCGCCCTCCCGGATGCACTTCCTCCACTTAGGACAGTCTTTGGCTAGGGACTCCCAGGTGTCGGTGGGGATGTTGCATTTTATCATCCGCGCCACACAAGTGCCAGGCAATGACCATCTCCAACAAGCGAGAGTCCAGCCACCGCCCCTTGAAATTCAACGGCATTACCATTGCCGAATCCCCCACCATCAACATCCTGGGGGTCACCATTGACCAGAAACTTAACTGGACCAGCCACATAAATACTGTGGCACCAAGAGCAGGTCAGAGGCTGGGTATTCTGTGTCGAGTGTCTCACCTCCTGACTCCCCAAAGCCTTCCCACCATCTACAAGCCACAAGTCAGGAGTGTGATGGAACACTCTCCACTTGCCTGGATGAGTTGCAGCTCCAACAACACTCGAGAAGCTCGACACCATCCAGGACAAAGCAGCCACTTGATCGACATGCTACCCACCACCTTCAACACTCACTCCCTCCACCACCGGCGCCCCCTGGCTGCAGTGTGTACCGTCTACAAGATGCACTGCAGCAACTGGCCAAGGCTTCTTCGGCAGCACCTCCCAAACCTGCGACCTCTGCCCCCTAGAAGGACAAGGGCAGCAGGTCCATGGGAACACCACCACCTCCACGTTCCCCTCCCAGTCACACACCATCCTGACTTGGAAATATATCGGCCGTTCCTTCATCGCCGCTGGGTCCCAATCCTGGAACTCCCTCCCTAACAGCACTGTGGGAGCACCTTCACCACACGGACTGCAGCGGTTCAAGAAGGCGGCTCACCACCACCTTCTCAAGGGGCAATTCGGGATGGGCAATAAATGCCGGCCTTGTCAGCGACGCCCACATCCCATGAATACATTTTTTTAAAGTCTAATCTCACTCTCCACCTCACTCCCCAATCCCTGTGGGCAAATTGGCTGCCGCGTTTTCCTGTTACAACAGTGACCACACTTCAAACTGATTTCATTGGCTGTAAAGCGCCTTGGGACACGGGGAAAGGAGCTGGAGAAATCCAAATCCTTTTGCCTTTTATTCCATGCTGTCGTTGCCTGAAGGTGTCGACACTCAAACCGTCAGCAAGTCTCCAGCGCGCCACTCAAGCGTTGTCAGCTATTCGATTGCAGAAGCATCACATACTCATCTGCACTTCCCACCACGAGTTAATGATAGGGTACAGGGGTCGGAAACCTGACGGGTTTGGCTCCTCAACAGCCCAGGAGGCTATAAGGGCTGCTCCACACAGAGCGCAGCACAGACCAGGGATCGCGCCTGCACCCTGCTGCTCTGCACAGGGAGTGACTCTTAAGCGGCATGTTTGATAACCCTGAGAACACCAAAGAGCCCGGAGACATTCCTGTCTGATGAAAGGCGTCTCCTCCTCCTCTCAGCTTATGTCGGCTGTGGCTCAATGGGCAGTGCTCTCGCCTCTGAATCAGGAGGTTGTGGGTTCAAGTCCCACTCCAGAGATGTGATAACATAAATCTAGGTTGGCACTCGAGTGCAGTACTGAGGGAGCCCCGCATTGTCGGAGAGGCAGTACTGAGGGAGTGCCGCACTGTTGGAGGGGCAGTACTGAGGGAGTGCTGCACTGTCGGAGGGGCAGTACTGAGGGAGTGCTGCACAGTCGGAGGGGCAGTACTGAGGGAGTGCTGCACTGGCAGTGGGGCAGTACTGAGGGAGCGCTGCAGTGTCGGAGGGACAGTACTGAGGGGCAGTACTGAACTGTCGGAGGGGCAGTACTGAGGGAGTGCTGCACTGTCGGAGGGGCAGCACTGAGGGAGTGCTGCACTGTTGGAGGGGCAATACTGAGGGAGCGCCGCACTGTCGGAGGAGCAGTACTGAGGGAGTGCTGCACTGTCGGAGGGGCAGTACTGAGGGAGTGCTGCACTGTTGGAGGGGCAATACTGAGGGCGCGTCGCACTGTTGGAGGGGCAGTACTGAGGGAGCGTCGCGCTGTCAGAGGGGCAGTACTGAGGGAGCGTCGCGCTGTCAGAGGTGCCGTATTTCGGATGAGACGTTAAACTGAGGCCCCGTCTGCCCTCTCAGGTGGATATAAATGATCCCATGGCACTATTTCGAAGAAGAGCGGGGGAGTTCTCCCCGGTGTCCTGGGGCCAATATTTATCCCTCAATCAACATAAACAAAAACAGATTATCTGGTCATTATCACATTGCTGTGTGTGGGAGCTTGCTGTGTAAATTGGTTGCCGCGGTTCCTACATTTACAACAGTGACCACACTTCGGAAGTACTTCATTGGCTGTAAAGCGCTTGAAGTTGTGAAAGGCGCAAAATAAATACAAGGCTTTTTTTTTATCCATTGACAGCCTCTGTTAAATGCTGCACTTTGAGTCAAGTTGCCATCAGTAACAGGAACCCGCATTAAAGGCTGTGCAGCAGAGAATGTTGATGCAGCTAACGGAAGCGTGTGTAAGTGGAGCCTGGGAATGTCGTGCTGGGAGAGGGAGTGCGTTGGGTCAGTCGCTGTGCAGACAGCACTGCCTGGTGGCCGATCACAGATACTGCACCTCGCTCCTGTTCCTGCACCAGTGCCCGTGGACTTCATCGCACTCCATCACATGAGTAAAGAGCAGCTCGCTTACACAAAAATAATATTACTCACCTGCTTGTACCATCGCTGGTTGGCCCCCAGCGGGAGTATTGTGTCCAATTCTGGGCACCGCATTTTAGGAAGGCTGTTGAGGCCTTGGAGAGGGGGCTGAGGGAGATTGGCCAGAATGGTCCCGGGGAAGAGGGACTTCAGTCACGTGGATAGACTGGAGAAGCTGGGGTTGTTCTCCTTGGAGCAGAGAAGGTTAAGAGGAGATTAAATAGAGCTGTTCAAAATGATGAAGGGTTTTGATAGAGTAGATCGGGAGAAACTGTTCTCGGGGGCAGGAGGGTCGGTAAACCGAGGGACACAGATTGACGATAATCGGCGATGGAACCAGAGGGGGAGATGGGGAGAATGTGTTTACGCAGCGAGTTGTGATCGGGAACGCGCTGCCTGAAAGGGCGGTGGGAGCAGATTCAATAGTGACTTTCAAACACGGAATTGGATAAATACTGGAAGGGGAAACATTTGCTGGGCTGTGGGGAAAGAGCGGGGGGGGGAGTGGGACTGATTGGATCGCTCTGTCACAGAGCCGGCACAGGCTCAGTGGGCCCAATGGCCTCCTCCCCTGCTGTATCATTCTATGATGAGGAAGAGAAGGAATGACTGTGCGGAGAGAGGGTGGCGGCCTGGACTGTGCAGGGACAGTCCGAGCACCAGTTTAATGCCGGGTGTACCCGACTCTGTTTGAAGCAGTTTCCCGCGGAGCTGAGAGTGCAGGTGGGTGTTGGCCCATCGGGGTCTGGTCATTCCCTGGGGGGGGGGGGGGGGGGGGCCAGAGTCCACTTTGTCCGTTTGGCTGAACCGTATCCCTCCCGTCACGGCACCCCTTTCCCCCTCCCCTGACCCTCAGCAGTGAGCGGGAGGCCGGGGTCCGAGGGGAAAGGTCACAGATCAGCCGCGCTGGGCTCTGGGGGCAGGATGGGGGTCTTCACCCAACGCTTTACCGCCCGGACCTCCCACCGCTGCCTGTTCATCAGAAACATAGTGGAAGAGGCCCACCCTACCCTTCCCAGAATTTAACTCAACCACTCGAGGTATCCAATGATGGAAGACAACTTCAGCTACAGTAACAGCACTCAGTGTACAACGGGAGCAGGGGTCAGCGATTTGTTTAGCTAGTCAATGAATAACTAATAATTAACTAGCGTTATTATGAAGGGATTGGCTCTCGTGGTGTTAGACCAATAATCTCGGTGCTCTTGGGTTGAGCAGGTGAGGGGTGTCAGTCTACTCGGGGTCTGGCCAATGACAGGAAGCGTCATCAGCAACTGTACCCCACAATCTGCAGGTATCCTCCCCAAACCCTGTCCCCCTCCCCAAACCCCTTCTCCCTGAACCCCCTTCTGCTCCCCGAGTCCCGTCCCCCTCCCCGAATCCCTTCTCCATTCCCAAAACCTCTTCCCCTCCCCGACCCCCCCTTCCCCGCCCTGAACCTTCTCCCTGAATCCCCTTCTCCTCCCTGAACCCCCTTCCCTGTCCCCGAACCCCCTTCCCCCTCCCTGAACCCCCTCCGCTCCCAGAATCCCGTCCCCCTCCCCAAACCCCATCCCCCTCCCTCTCCCTGAATCCACTCCATAAACCTCCATCCCCCTCCCTGAGACCCCTCCCCGAACCCCGTCCCCCTTCCCGAACCCTCTCCCTGAACCCCCTCCCCCTCCCCGAACCCCCTCCCCTCTCCCTGAATCCCCTCCCCCTCCCCGAACCCCCTCCCCTCTCCCCGAATCCCGTCCCCCTCCCTGAGCCTCTTCCCTGAACCTCCTTCCCCCTCCCCTCTCCATCTCCCTGAGCTCCCTCCCCGACCGCTTTCCCCTCTCTGACCCCCTCCACCGTTTCATTTCCCTAACTCTCTCCACACGTCCCTCTGACCAAACTTCCAGTCTGTGTTTCTCGGCCTGCGACCCGCCTGGGGCCGGTGTCCCGGTTAAACGCCCTCCATTAGTACAGCCGGCTACAGGAAGCAGACACTGACTGTAACATTATCGGCATCAGTTTAATACAAACATCTTGTCCAAAATGCAAAACACTTCATAGAACCAGAGAAATTTACAGCACGGAAGGAGGCCATTCGGCCCATCGTGTCCGCACCGGCCGACCAAGAGTTACCCAGCCTAATCCCACTTTCCAGCTCTGGGTCCGTAGCCCTGTAGGTTACGGCACTTCAGGTGCACATCCAGGTACTGTTTAAATGTGATGGGGTTTCTGCCTCTACCACCCTTTCAGGCCGTGAGTTCCAGACCCCCACCACCCTCTGGGTGAAAACATTTCCCCTCAAATCCCCTCTAAACCTCCCCCCAATTACTTTAAATCTATAACCTCTGGTTATTGACCCCTCTGTCAGGGAAACAGGTCCTTCCTATCCACTCTATCCAGGCCCCTCATATATATACAAATAGATATTTCAAAGTGCCCAACTTTCACTGTTTTCCTGTATCGACCCTCCCCCAATCACAGTCCCCACACCCCTCCCCCAATCACTACACCCCCCACCCCTTCCCCAATCACAGCCCCCAGCCCTCCCCCAATCACAGCCCCCACCCCCCCCCCAATCACAGTCCCCACACCCCTCCCCCAATCACACACCCCCCACCCCTCCCCCAATCACAGCTCCCCACCCCTCCCCCAATTAGTGCCCCCACCCCCCCCGCCAATTAGTGCCACCCCCCCCCCAATCACAGTCCCCACACCCCTCCCCCAATCACAGTCCCAACTGCCTCCTCCTCCTGCTCCTCCCACCCATCCCCCTCACCCCTCCCCTTTCCCATGCCCCCCCACTCCCCCTCCGTTCCCCCTCCCCCCTTCCCATTCCCCCCCCCGTAACTCCCCCTCCCCCAGTATATGATCATTGCTTGGCCCCAGCTGGTGGAATGTGTCCAATTCTGGGCACCCCACTTTTGGAAGGATTTGCTGGAATAGTTCCAGGGATGAGGGACTTCAGTAACCCGGAGAGATCGGAGCAGAGAAGGTTGAGGGGAGATTTGATCGAGGTGTTCCAAATCATGAGGGGGTTTTGACCGAGTGAATAATGAGAAAGTGTTTCCAGGAGGCTCGGTAACCAGAGGGACACAGATTTAAGGTGATCTGCAGAGGGGGAGACGAGGAGAATGTGTTTACGCAGCGAGTTGTTGTGATCGGGAACGCGCTGCCTGAAAGGGCGGTGGGAGCAGATTCAATAGTAACTTTCAAACCGGGAATTGGATAAATACTGGAAGGGGAAACATTTGCGGGGCTGTGGGGAAAGAGCGGGGAGTGGGGCTGATTGGATTGCTCTGTCACAGAGCCGGCACAGGCTCGATGGGCCCAATGGCCTTCCCTGCCGTATCATTCTGTGATTCTCTACGACTACACAGCGACGTGAGGAGTCATAAGAACATAAGAATTAGGAGCAGGAGTAGGCAAGAGGGCCCCTCGAGCCTGCTCCGCCATTCAATAAGATCATGGCTGATCCGATCATCGATGTGATTCCGCACCAGAAGCAAGGTGACACTCACAAGATGGAAGTTGCTGCAAATGCAAGGAACATGAGAGATCCTCGCATCGAATAATCAACAAAATCCCCGCGCAGAGAAACAACGTATAAAATACTCCCTCACACAAAATGGGAGCGTTTCCATACACAGAACGGTGGTTCCACCTCCCACCCCTTCTCTCCCCCTTCCCTCGTCCAACACCCCCTTCCCCCCATCCCTCCCCCATCAGCCCCGCCCCTTCCTCCACATCCCCTGCCCTTCCCCCCTCTTCCCACCCCCCCACCACCCCTCTCACCATCCCCATCCCTCCCCCTCCTCCCCTTCTCGCTCCCCTCCCCCACACCCCCTCCTCTCCCCCCTCCCCCTCTTCCCTCCCCCTTCCCCCCCTCTCCATCTCCCTTACCCCCTCCCCTCCCCTCCCCTCACGTCCCCTCCCCACCCCCTACCCCATCCCTTCTCCCATTTCCCCCCCTTCCCTCCCCCCCCTTCTGCTCCCTTCCCCCATTCCCCCCCCCCGTCCCTCCCCCTCGCCCCCCCCCCCCCCACCCCTCACCCCTCACCCCTCCTCCACATCCTGAAACATTGCTCACTTCAGCTTCTTTCAAATTCCCGGGCTCCAAGTTTGGCAAAGGGACGTTAGGAACAGGAGGAGGCCGTTCAGCCCCTCGAGCCCATTCCGCCATTCGCTGAGATTCAGACCGCTCCCTTATTGGTCAAAATGCTGCCCCTCCCCGGAGGCATCAGCCCGGGGAGGGGCCGTAATTCCAAACCCTCCCGTTTGCCCGCAACAGGCCAGAGCTTCCTGGGACGGGTCAGCGAGCCCCAGAGATAGAAACAACCGATCGAAGGCCCATATCCTGAGTTACACACACGGGTGGGGGGGGCTCGAGGGGCCGAGGTTTAAAGGTACAGTACAATTACACGAATGTTCTGACTAGTCATAACTCCTGGATCAATCCAGCCTTCCGTTTAAATGAATCTGGAAGTATTGATCAGGAATGTTGTATCCTCGGAGGCGGTGGCTAACGGCTTTCATCTGAATCTCTGGAATTCTGCAATAAAAAAGGGAGAAATAATTGAGATTCGGCTCTTTAAAGTCGCCCGGCGTACTAAGAGACACGCCTCAGCTTAAAATTAAAACGTTCAGCTTGATTCACAACTCCACGTTTTGTGCGATAGAGTTCACAACCCCTCAGATAATGGAGCAGTCCGTGCCCACATGCAGCAAGACCTGGACAACAGTCAGACTCGGGCTGATAAGTGGCAAGTAACATTCACACCACACAAGTGCCAGGCAATGACCATCGCCAACAAGCGAGAGTCTATAACTACCGTCCCTTGACATCCAACGGTATTACCATTGCCGAATCCCTCACCATCAACATCCTGGGGGTCACCATTGACCAGAAACTTAACTGGACCAGCCACATAAATACTGTGGCCACAAGAGCGGGTCAGAGGCTGGGTATTCTGTGTCGAGTGTCTCACCTCCCGACTCCCCAAAGCCTCTCCACCATCTACAAGGCACAAGTCAGGAGTGTGATGGAACACTCCCCACTTGCCTGGATGAGTTGCAGCTCCAACAACACTCGAGAAGCTCGACACCATCCAGGACAAAGCAGCCACTTGATCGACACGCTCCCCACCACCTTCAACACTCACTCCCTCCACCACCGGCGCCCCCTGGCTGCAGTGTGCACCGTCTACAAGATGCACTGCAGCAACTCGCCAAGGCTTCTTCGGCAGCACCTCCCAAACCCGCGACCTCTGCCCCCTAGAAGGACAAGGGCAGCAGGTCCATGGGAACACCACCACCTCCACGTTCCCCTCCCAGTCACACACCATCCTGACTTGGGAATATATCGGCCGTTCCTTCATCGTCGCTGGGACACAATCCTGGAACTCCCTCCCTCTCAGCACTGTGTGGGAGCACCTTCACCACACGGACTGCAGCGGTTCAAGAAGGCGGCTCACCACCACCTTCTCAAGGGGCAATTCGGGATGGGCAATAAATGCCGGCCTTGCCAGCGACGCCCACATCCCAGGGACGAATAAATTAAAAAACCCACAAGTGCCGGGTAAAGACCATCTCAAACGAGAGCAAGCTCGGTAACTTGCCCCTGGCCATCGTCTAGTCTCTCAGCCTCATCGTGCTAGCGATTACCACTGGCCAGTCACACCAGGCCGGCTATTCAGCAACGAATGGCTCACCTCCGGACCCTTCGAAGCCCTCCACCCTTTGCAACACCCACATTGAGAGTGCAATGTAATATTCACCACTAATCTGGGGTAATGCAGTCACAACAACTAGAACCTGCATTCATATAGCGTCCTAACCTAGTAAAACATCCCAAGGTGCTTCACAGGAACGTAAACCTGACACAGCAAGCCACATAATGCGCTATTAGGACAGGTGACCAAAAGCTTAGTCAAAGAGGCCGGTTTTAACGAGTGTTTTAAAGGAAGGGAGAGAGGCGGAGAGGTTTAGGGAGGGAATTCCGGAGCTTGAGGCCCAGGCAGCTGAAGGCACGGACACCGATGGTGGAGCGATGAAAATCGGGGGATGCGCAAGAGGGCAGAATTGGAGGAGGGCAGAGATCTCGGGAGGGGGGGTTGTGGGGCTGGAGAACACCGATAGGGAACAGCATTGCTTCCCTCTGAGCTCTCTCATCAAACCAAACACTTGTAACATCTGGACTAACAATGGCTTTCTGCCCCACCTCTCCCCCACATGGGCAAGTGACAAATTCTCCGACACCAATCCTAGACTGGACCGTCACCAGATGCCGCCTGTGTCCGTGAGCAAGCACACCGATTCTCCTCCCACTCACCGCTGTCTTGTATTCCTCCTTCAGCCTCTTGTAAATGTTGATGATGAGGTCCCTCCTGGGGCAGAATAAAGGCAAGTGAGTCATGACCCGCCCAGAAACACAGCTCAATAAAAACATCTCACACACCTCTTCATTTACTGCCATTTCCCTTTCTCTTCTGGAAGTGCTGACTCTCACTGCGGGGGGAGGGAGGGTGGGGGGGCTTTGTTGGATAATAATGGGTTGAAATTGCCCCATTTTATAGCCCCATTAGCGCCTCCGAGGGGCGGTAACGGGACGCAATGGCGTTTTCGCCCAGGGGAGGGGCGCACTACCACCTCCCGGGAAATTGCCCCGGGGGTTTGGGGGGGGTGCTTTCCCGGCAGCGCCGCGCCCCGTGATTGGCCGTTCCGGGCCGGCGCACAACCGGCGATGCCGTCATCGGAGTGAGTGCCGACCCCTTTGTGTCCCGCGGGGGAAATTGCCCCGGCGGGTCGCGAAGCTGTCGGACATCTGCTGCCGATGCGCCCCTTAAAGGGGAGGCCCTTAGCGCCCCCCAGGCGGCCATCTTTATTTGCTGTCTGACTCTTGCGTTGGCCCGACAATGGCGGCCTTCGTGCAGCGCCGAGCTCTGCTTTGGGTGCCGGCTGCTGGCCCGGTCGATTATGGCCCAGGGGCGGCCACCAAAAGGCCTGCAGAGAGCGTAGTGACACTCCCCTTTAATGGAATGGGAGGTGCGTTATGGCCCTACCTTCCTAACTTTGTTTTTTCTTCTTTCTTTCTTTCTTTCTTTCTTTCTATTGTGGATGTACAATGGACGTACTGTAACACTAGACCACTGAATGTACCTTCACACTGTATACACCATACCTGTACCACCAGAGGGTGCTACTGGTGGAGACCTAAGGGTCACCTGCACACTGCAGGTAACCAGGTATAAAAGGGAGCTCACCTCATTATGTCCTCACTCAGGGAGCTACAATAAATGGACTAAGGTCACAACAGTTCAAGTACAATACCCTGCCTCGTGGAGTCATTACTCGAGAGCTGGCATATATAACAACTGGCGACGAGTACCCTGCCTCGTGGAATCATTACTTGAGAGCTTGCATATAGAACAACTGGCGACGAGTACCCTGCCTCGTGGAGTCATTACTAGAGTGCTTGCATATATAACACTTTCTTTCTTTTTTTTCTTTCTCTCTTTCTTTCTCTCTCTCTGATTTTTTCCTTTTTCTAACCCCAGGGCCAGCTCCAGCTACCATGTGTGAATTGGGTGAAAAGGACCCAGGGTGGCTCCCCAGTCTCGCTCCCCACCCCCCCCCCAGCCCCCGGTGTGTGCGTGGGGTGTGTGTGACCCAGGGTGGCTCCCCAGTCTCGCTCCCCCCCCCCCACCCCCTGGTGTGTGCGTGGGGTGTGTGTGACCCAGGGTGGCTCCCCAGTCTCGCTCCCCACCCCCCCCCACCCCCCGGTGTGTGCGTGGGGGTGTGTGTGACCCAGGGTGGCTCCCCAGTCTCGCTCCCCCCCCATCACCCCCTGGTGTGTGCGTGGGGTGTGTGTGACCCAGGGTGGCTCCCCAGTCTCACTCCCCACCCCCCCCCCAGCCCCCGGTGTGTGCGTGGGGTGTGTGTGACCCAGGGTGGCTCCCCAGTCTCGCTCCCCACCCCCCCCCCAGCCCCCGGTGTGTGCGTGGGGTGTGTGTGACCCAGGGTGGCTCCCCAGTCTCGCTCCCCACCCCCCCCCAGCCCCCGGTGTGTGCGTGGGGTGTGTGTGACCCAGGGTGGCTCCCCGGTCTCGCTCCCCCCCATCACCCCCCGGTGTGTGCGTGGGGTGTGTGTGACCCAGGGTGGCTCCCCAGTCTCGCTCCCCCCCCCCCACCCCCCGGTGTGTGCGTGGGGTGTGTGTGACTCACTTGCTGGCCAGGCCTCCGCCTGGTGGTAGGTTGGGAATTTGACCCAACGATAGCTCTTGCATCACGTAGAAGAGATTGGATTCACCTTCCTCCAGCTGATGATTGAAGCTTTCTGCAAGAGGGTTGGAGACTTGGTGTCAGGCAGGGGATTACAGAGGAGACCGAGTACAGCCAGACCCACAGCAAGAGGCACAATTCTAAATGGGTGCAGGACCAGAGAGACCCGGGGCCCATGCACAACGTCGTGAGGGTGACAACGCAAATGGTTTAGAAAGCACAAGCGATCCTGGGCTTTCTCAATAGAGGCACAGAGCACAGAAGCAAGGAATTGACGCAGAACCTTTATACAACACTGGTTGGGCATCAGCTGGAGAATTGTGTCCCATTCTGGGCACCGCATTTCAGGAAGGAAGCCAAGGCCTTGGAGAGGGTGCAGAGGGAGATTGACCTGAACGGTCCCAGGGATGAGGGACTTCAGTCACGTGGAGAGACTGGAGAAACTGGGGTTGTTCTACTTAGAGCAGAGAAGGTTAAAATGTTTCATTTTCAGATCAAGCGATCACTTCTTCACAATCACTTGGGTTGGGGAGGGGCGGAGGTTGGGGGACGTGTGGAGGGGGGGGATTCGTGTGGGGGGGGGGAATTGGGGTGAGGGTTTGGGGGGGAGGGGGGGAGTGGGGGAGGGGTGGGGGTTGGGGGGAGAGTGTATGTGTGGGGGAGGGGAGGGTGTGGGGGGGGAGGGAAAGGTGTGGGGGAGGGGAGTGTGTGGGGGGAGGGTATGTGTGGGGGAGGGGAGGGTGTGGGGGAGGGTATGTGTGGGAGGGTGTGTGCGGGGGAGGGGAGGGTGTGGGGGGGGAGGGTGTGGGGTGGGAGGATGTGTGTGGGGAAGGGCAGTGGGGGAGGGGAGGGGGTTGGGGGGAGGGTGTGTGTGGGGGAGGGGAGTGTGTGGGGGAGGGTGTGTGGGAGGGTGTGTGGGGGAGGGGAGGAGGTTGGGGGGAGGGTGTGTGTGGGGGAGGGTATGTGTGGGGGAGGGTATGTGTAGGGGGGAGGTTGTGGGGGAGGGTATGTGTGGGGGAGGGTGTGTGGGGGAGGGTGTGTGTGGGGGAGGGTGTGTGGGGGGAGGGTGTGGGGGGGAGGTTGTGGGGGAGGGTATGTGTGAGGGGTGTGTGTGGGGGAGTGTGTGTGTGGGAGGGTGTGTGTGGGGGAGGGTGTGGGGGGAGGGGGTATGTGTGGGGGAGGGGAGGGTGTGGGGGGGGAGGTTGTGGGGGAGGGAGGTTGTGGGGGAGGGTATGTGTGAGGGGTGTGTGTGGGGGAGTGTGTGTGTGGGAGGGTGTGTGTGGGGGAGGGTGTGGGGGGAGGGGGTATGTGTGGGGGAGGGGAGGGTGTGGGGGGGGAGGTTGTGGGGGAGGGTATGTGTGAGGGGTGTGTGTGGGGGAGTGTGTGTGGGGGAGGGTGTGTGTGGGGGAGGGGAGGGTGTGTGGGGGAGGGTATGTGTGGGGGAGGGGTGGGGGATGGGTGGAGGGTGTGTGTGGGGGAGGGTGTTGGGGGGAGAGTATGTGTGGGGGGAGGGTGTGGGGGAGGGTGTGTGTGTGTGTGTGGGGGGGGGGTGGGGTGTTGATGAGGGTCTTACCCACCCGTCACTATTTGCTCGATGTACGTGTCTAGCTCGGCCTCTCTGCGAATCGCCTCCTCCGACACTCTGGGTGCATCCGGGAAGCAGATGAGGATGATGCTCATGTTATCCCGACTTCCCTGTTTAATGGGGGATAAACAACACTGCCAGAGACTGGGGTCTGTAACATCACACAACGCACAGCCGGCCCTGAGGAACAGGAGGAGACTGTCCACCCCTCGAGCCTGTTCCGCCATTCCGTTAGATCTGTATCTGAACCCCATCTACCCGCCTCGGAGGTGAGCGGGACAGATTCCCCAGACTGATCCCAGGGCTAAAGGGGTTAAATGATGAGGACAGGTTGCCGAGACGGGGCCTGTATTCCCTCGAGAGTCGAAGATTAAGGGGGCGATCTAATCGAGATGTTGTAGATGATTAAAGCATTCAATGGGGCAGATAGAGAAACGATTCTCTCGGGTGGGGAGAATCCAGAGCAAGGGGGTGTCACCTTAAAATTAGAGGCAGGCCGCTCAGGGGTGATGTCAGGAGCGTTTCTCCACACACAGGGCAGTGGGAATCTGGAACTCTCCCCCCCAAAAAATGGCTGTCGAGGCCGGGGGTCAATTGGAAAAGGTTCAAAACTGAGATTGATGGGTTATTGTTGGGTAACGAGGGTTACGGAGCCAAGGCAGGTAGATGGAGTTAAGGTACAGATCAGCCGTGATCTGATTGAATGGCGGGATAGGCTCGAGGAGCTGAATGGCCTCCTCCTGCTCCTATGGACACACTTCAAACTAGTAAATGGCAAATTCAGGACTGATCTCCCTCAGACATTGGAAAGGGATTCCTGGATAGAATCCCTGGAATCAGGCAAGATCCAGTTGGATGCTGGATGAGCTAAAATGAGTTGAATGGTCTTCCTCATCTGTGATTATTCGCATAGGTGAAGAGTGATCAGGAGCAGGAATCCTGGCTGATTTCCCCCTCTCTCTATCCCAGGGGTCATTGGGCGGTGATCGGGAGCAGGAACCCTGGCTGATTTCCCCTCTCTCTAACCCAGGGGTCACTGGGCAGTGATCAGGAGCAGGAACCCTGGCTGATTTCCCCTCTCTCTAACCCAGGGGTCACTGGGCAGTGATCAGGAGCAGGAACCCTGGCTGATTTCCCCTCTCTCTAACCCAGGGGTCACTGGGCAGTGATCAGGAGCAGGAACCCTGGCTGATTTCCCCCTCTCTCTAACCCAGGAGTCACTGGGCAGTGATCAGGAGCAGGAACCCTGGCTGATTTCCCCCTCTCTCTAACCCAGGAGTCACTGGGCAGTGATCAAGAGCGGGAACCCTGGCTGATTTCCCCTCTCTCTAACCCAGGGGTCACTGGGCAGTGATCAGGAGCAGGAACCCTGGCTGATTTCCCCTCTCTCTAACCCAGGGGTCACTGGGCAGTGATCAGGAGCAGGAACCCTGGCTGATTTCCCCTCTCTCTCTAACCCTGGGGTCACTGGGCAGTGATCAGGAGCAGGAACCCTGGCTGATTTCCCCTCTCTCTAACCCAGGGGTCACTGGGCAGTGATCAGGAGCAGGAACCCTGGCTGATTTCCCCCTCTCTCTAACCCAGGAGTCACTGGGCAGTGATCAGGAGCAGGAACCCTGGCTGATTTCCCCCTCTCTCTAACCCAGGAGTCACTGGGCAGTGATCAAGAGCGGGAACCCTGGCTGATTTCCCCTCTCTCTAACCCAGGGGTCACTGGGCAGTGATCAGGAGCAGGAACCCTGGCTGATTTCCCCTCTCTCTAACCCAGGGGTCACTGGGCCGTGATCGGGAGCAGGAACCCCGGCTGATTTCCCCTCTCTCTCTAACCCCGGGGTCACTGGGCAGTGATCGGGAGCAGGAACCCTGGCTGATTTCCCCTCTCTCTCTAACCCAGGGGTCACTGGACAGTGATCAGGAGCAGGAACCCTGGCTGATTTCCCCTCTCTCTCTAACCCAGGGGTTACTGGGCAGTGATCAGGAGCAGGAACCCTGGCTGATTTCCCCTCTCTCTAACCCAGGGGCCACTGAGCAGTGATCAGGAGCAAGAACCCTGGCTGATTTCCCCTCTCTCTAACCCAGGGGTCACTGGGCAGTGATCAGGAGCAGGAACCCTGGCTGATTTCCCCCTCTCTCTAACCCAGGGGTCACTGGGATGTGATCAGGAGCAGGAACCCCGGCTGATTTCCCCTCTCTCTCTAACCCAGGGGTCACTGGACAGTGATCAGGAGCAGGAACCCTGGCTGATTTCCCCTCTCTCTCTAACCCAGGGGTCACTGGGCAGTGATCAGGTGCAGCTAGCCATGTGTGCAGACCTGTGTGAGATTATCTGCCTCAGTGGAAGGAAGCAGGGCTGATAATCACGTTGCCGGGAATGTGTTTTGTTGAGGGTGGTAGCCTCTGGTTATTCTGGGCTGTGATCTGTTGCTAAGTACAGTCAGCCTGACATTAATCTCTGTAATGGGTCGTCATGACGATTATTTCAGGCGCTCAATCCCAGGACTGTTGCACATTCGTTTCTGACATAGATATTTAATTAACCGCTGATTATTCACCAGCAATTTTAGCGCAGCCCATGGAACCAGACATGGACACTGACTCAGGAATATATATCCCTTTCCCAACTCAGGGCAGCCACCCGTGGGAGTACAACAACAACTGGTATTTATATAGCGCCTTTAACATAGTAACACCTCCCAAGGTGGGGTCACAGGAGGGTTATAAACCAAAACAAATACATTTGACACCGAGCTGCAGAAGGAGCAATTAGGGCAGGTGACCAAAAGCTTGGTCAAAGAGGTCGGTTTTAAGGAGCATCTTGAAGGAGGAGAGAGAGAGGCGGAGAGGTTTAGGCAGGAAGTTCCAGAGCTTGGGGCCCAGGCAACAGAAGGCACGGCCATCGATGGTGGAGCGATTATAATCTCTGTAATGGGTCATCATGGCGATTATTTCAGGCGCTCAGGAGGGCAGATTTAGAGGAGCGCAGATATCTCGGGAGGTTGTGGGGCTGGAGGAGATTACAGAGATAGGGAGGGGCGAGGGCCATGGAGGGATTTGTAAACAAGGATGAGAATTTTGAAATCGAGGCGTTGCTTAACGGGGAGCCAATGTAGGTCAGCGGGCACAGGGGGTGATGGGTGAGCGGGACTCGGTGCGAGTTAGGACACGGGGCAGCGGGCACAGGGGGTGATGGGTGAACGGGACTCGGTGCGAGTTAGGACACGGGTCAGCGAGCACAGGGGGTGATGGGTGAGCGGGATTCGGTGCGAGTTAGGACACGGGGCAGTGAGCACAGGGGGTGATGGGTGAGCGGGACTGGGTGTGAGTTAGGACACGGGGCAGCAAGCACAGGGGGTGATGGGTGAGTGGGACTCGGTGCGAGTTAGGACACGGGCAGCTGAGATTTGGATCTAATCGAGGGGTTTTGGGGGCGTTATATATAGAATAACACATACCCTGGAATGAGTTACAGGCTTGAATCTTACCGAAGGGTTCCAGGGGCTGGTGGGGGGGGGTTTATATATAGAATAACAGATCCAACGACACTATTTTGAAGAAGAGCAGGGGAGTTCTCCCCGGTGTCCTGGGGCCAATATTTATCCTTCAATCAACATCATTAAAACCGATGATCTTCTCATTATCACATTGCCGTGTGTGGGAGCTTGCTGTGCACAGAATAGCTGCCACGTTTCCCACATTGCAACCGTGACAGCCTTTGATAAAGTGATTCATTGGCTGTGAGGGGCTGTGGGCACCCGAGGCGGGGACGTGGTGCTGTGGGACCACCGAGGGACGCAGTGCTGTGGGACCCCCGAGGCAGGGACGGGGCGCGGTGTGGGACCCCCGAGGCGGCGACTGGGTGGTGTGGGACCCCCGAGGCAGGGATGTGGCGCTGTGGGATCCCCGAGGGGTGTGCGCGGTGTGGGACCCCCGAGGCGGGGCGGGGACGCTGCACTGTGGGACCCCCCCAGGTGGGGGTGCAGTGGTGTGGGACCCCCGAGGCAGGGACAGGGCGCTGTGGGACCCCCGAGGCGGGGACGCTGCACTGTGGGACCCCCCGAGGTGGGGATGCAGTGGTGTGGGACCCCCCGAGGTGGGGATGAAATGGTGTGGGACCCCTGAGGCAGGGACGCGGTGCTGTGGGACCCCCGAGGCGGGGGACGCGGTGCTGTGGGACCCCCGAGGGGAGTGCGCGTGTACCTTGTACAGACACAGGTGGACCACCTGGCTGCAGACCTCCTCCAGGTCGGTGGTGAGCTGCAGCCGCGAGCGCACAAATCGGCACAGGTCCTCGTTGCTGATGGTGTCCCAGACGCCGTCGCAGGCCAGGATGACGAACTGATCATCGGCCGAGCGGGGGATCTCGAACACCTCGGGCTCGGGGGAAACCAGCTGCTCAGTCTGGTCCCGCCACTCGGCCCCCTTGAAGCTGAAGTCGCCGAGCGCGCGGGAGACGGCCAGCGAGCCGTTGACCCGTTGCAGGGTGACGGTGCCGCCCGCGCGCTGGATGCGCTCCTGCTCGCACGGCAGGAAGGGCTTGTGGTCCTCGGTGTAGAAGCAGGCCCGCCCGCCCCGCGACAGCACGGCCCGTGAGTCCCCGCAGTTGATGAAGTAGATACGGTCGGGGGACAGCATGATGGCCACCACGGTGGAACCGCTGCGGTCAGCCCCGGCACCGGCCCACTGCTTGTGCATGTGGCTGTCGATCTGCAGGAAGCCCGTGCGGATCCCGCCTTTCACCGCCTCCACCGACACCTCCCCGCCGCCGCCGCCGCGCGCGAAGTCGGCGTTGCTCGTCACTTGGCCCAGCAGGTGCTGCGCGCAGTAGCGGGCGACCTTCGAGCCCGCGTGCCCGTCGAAGACGGCGAAGAAGGCCCAGCGCTCCAGGCCCACGCCCAGCAGGCTGGGCACGATGGTGTGGGCGTCCTCCATCTCCACCCGCCAGCCCTGCATGGCGCCAAAACCATACCGCACCCCGTTGCCGCTTCCGTGACCCCGCTCCATGGCCGTCACCGGACTCTCCAGGTGGGTGGGGGTCTCCTCTGCCTCCCCACCCCCCTTGAAGAAGTGGCTGACCATGCGCTCGGTCTCCTTGACTACCTGCCGTATGAAGCCCGCCACCTGAGGCATCAGCGCCACCCTGTCGGAGATCTCGCTGGTCCTCCTTGAACCCCCACCCCACTTCCTCATTGTTCCCCCCCGCCCCCGGCTTCCGCAGACCCCCTTCCCCCCCGCCCCCGGCTTCCGCAGACCCCCCTCCTCTGCCCGAACTTTCTCCCAAGGAACACGGGAGGTGTCGGAGCAAGCGTGCATCAGGCAGGAGATAGTCCGCCGGAGTCCTGACTCTCAGCAGGTCCACTCTCGCTGCTTACGCAATCGCCACATTCAGCTACTTTTAGCCCCCTAATCCCCCTCCAGTTAATCCGATCTCGCCTAATGCGGGGCTAAGTGACTTTGCTCACTTCTACTAGTTTAACGACCTAATCGCCAAGTCAAAAACACTGGAGGCAGCTACTCACTGCGACACGTGCGCTCCCAATCTCCTCTCAGTGTGGCCCCGTTAGATTGGAAAATCCAGGCTGACACTCCAAGTGCAGTGCTGAGGGAGCGCCGCACTGTCGGAGGGGCAGTACTGAGGGAGCGCCGCACTGTCGGAGGGGCAGTGCTGAGGGAGTGCCGCACTGTCGGAGGGGCAGTGCTGAGGGAGCGCCGCACTGTCGGAGGGGCAGTGCTGAGGGAGCGCCGCACTGTCGGAGGGGCAGTACTGAGGGAGCGCTGCACTGTCGGAGGGGCAGTGCTGAGGGAGCGCTGCACTGTCGGAGGGGCAGTACTGAGGGAGTGCTATAATGTCGGAGGGGCAGTACTGAGGGAGCGCTGCACTGTCGGAGGTGCCGTCTGTCGGATGAGACATTAAACCGAGGCCCCGTGTGCTCTCTCAGGTGGATGTAAAAGATCCCATGGCACTATTTTGAAGAAGAGCAGGGGAGTTCTCCCCAGTGTCCTGGGGCCAATATTTATCCCTCAACCAACATAACAAAAACAGATGACCTGGGTCATTATCACATTGCTGTGTGTGGGAGCTTGCTGTGCGCAAATTGGCTGCCGCGTTTCCCACATTACAACAGTGACTACACTCCAAAAAGTTCTTCATTGGCTGTAAAGCGCTTTGGGACGCCGGGTGGTCGTGTAAGGGGCTATATAAATGCAAGACTTTCAGAATCCTGCTGTTCCTGATGTAGCCACAGGAAGGCGCGAGAGAGCTAGGTTGAAAAGGGGAAGTTGAGATGATTTTAAGTCTAAGTTTTGATGTGCGGTTTAACTTTATTCCACTGAGCTGCATTAACAGCCAAAGGACTTTTTAATTGTGTCGTCGTGCAGTCGGAAAAGGTGGGAGGCGGAACAACGGAATCGACACGGATACTCCCCTGTTCCCCCTGAGATGAGGGGAGGGCGATATTGTGACTACTGTCAGGATATCTCTGTGTACAGGCACGCTCATAGCAACAGAAACTTGTGCATTTTACAGAAACTCTGTATACCGCCAAGGAAATACAGCTGGTCACAGAGAGAGACAGAGACACACAGAGAGAGGTACAGACACAGATGGGAGAGGGAGACAGTGAGACTGAGATAGAAAGGCTAAGACTTATGAAGTGGTTGACGTATGAGGAAAGGTTGAGCAGGTTGGACTGAACTCATTGGAGTTTAGAAGAATGAGAGGGGATCTTATTGAAAGGTATAAGATTCTGAGGGGGCTGGACAGGGTGGATGCAGAGAGGATGTTTCCCCTCGTGGAGGAATCTAGAGCTAGGGGGCATAGTCTCAGAATAAGGGGTCGCCCATTTAAAACGGAGATGAGGAGGAATTTCTTCTCTCAGAGGGTCGTGAATCTGTGGAATTCTCTGCCCCAGAGAGCTGTGGAGGCTGGGTCATTGAATATATTCAAGTTTTAGACAGATTTTTGAACGATAAGGGAGTGAAAGGTTATGTGGAGTGGGCAGGGAAGTGGAGCTGAGTCCAAGATCAGATCAGCCATGATCTTATTAAATGGCGGAGCAGGCTCGAGGGGCCGAATGGCCGACTCCTGCCCCTATTTCTTATGTTCTTATGTAAGACAGGGAGATACACACACAGGGAGAAAGAGACACACACACAATCATCGAACACCACACTCAGACAGATTAGGGAGGGGAGAGAGAGACCGACAGGGAGATGGATGGAGGGAGGCAGCCTATGAACAGAAACGGGGCTGTAGAGAAGTGGGTTGCGTGGGTTCCTGAGTTACATCCTCCTGAGCCAGGTGGAAGTAAAATGTGCCGTTATTATTTACCAAAAAAGCAGAACAATTGTTTCCATTTGCGATTAATTTTCAGCCTATTGGGTGTAGCGGGAACCAATGGAAATACAGGCCAATATACTGAATAAACACAGGCCAATATACTGAATAAACACAGCCAATATACTGAATAAACTCAGGCCAATATACTGAATGAACACAGGCCAATATACTGAATAAACACAGGCCAATATACTGAATAAACACAGGCCAATATACTGAATGAACACAACCAATATACTGAATAAACGCAGGCCATTATACTGAATGAACACAGGCCAATATACTGAATAAACGCAGGCCAATATACTGAATATACTGAATAAACACAGGCCAATATACTGAATAAACACAGGCCAATATACTGAATGAACACAGCCAAATACTGAATAAACGCAGGCCAATATACTGAATGAACACAGGCCAATATACTGAATAAACGCAGGCCAATACACTGAATATACCGAATAAACACAGGCCAATATACTGAATAAACGCAGGCCAATATACTGAATGAACACAGGGCAATATACTGAATGAACACAGGCCAATATACTGAATAAACACAGGCCAATATACTGAATATACTGAATAAACACAGGCCAATATACTGAATAAACACAGGCCAATATACTGAATGAACACAGCCAAATACTGAATAAACGCAGGCCAATATACTGAATGAACACAGGCCAATATACTGAATAAACACAGGCCAATATACTGAATATACTGAATAAACACAGGCCAATATACTGAATAAACACAGGCCAATATACTGAATGAACAAAGGCCAATATACTGAATAAACACAGGCCAATATACTGAATGAACACAACCAATATACTGAATAAACGCAGGCCATTATACTGAATGAACACAGGCCAATATATTGAATAAACGCAGCCCAATATACTGAATATACTGAATAAACACAGGCCAATATACTGAATAAACACAGGCCAATATACTGAATGAACACAGCCAAATACTGAATAAACGCAGGCCAATATACTGAATGAACACAGGCCAATATACTGAATAAACGCAGGCCAATACACTGAATATACTGAATAAACACAGGCCAATATACTGAATAAACGCAGGCCAATATACTGAATAAACACAGGCCAATATACTGAATAAACGCAGGCCAATATACTGAATGAACACATGCCAATATACTGAATGAACACAGGCCAATACACTGAATAAACGCAGGCCAATATACTGAATAAACGCAGACCAATATACAATAAACACAGGCCAATATACTGAATGAACACAGGCCAATATACTGAATAAATGCAGGCCAATATACTGAATACACGCAGGCCAATGTACAATAAACGCAGGTGAAAGAGCAGCGTCCAACAGTTTTGATTTTTTTTGTTGGAGGATTGACGGATTTGGGAATGAAATATGGATATGGAAAGCTGATGTTCAATTGTGACTTCTTGTGTGGCGCCTTATCGACTTCTTTCTGAAAATCCAAATACCCCACATCCACTGGTTCTCCCCCTTATCTATTCTGCTCGTTATCTTTCTGCAGTATTGAGCCCTCGGTATCTTCATAGCTGAAAGTTTAGGATTTGTCGGATGAGGCAACTTGGTTATAATCTGTCGCGCAATTGACAACACACTGAGCAGAAGGCAGGAGAGGCGAGCTTTGATTGTTCAATCAGCTATTGTCCAGCTCTTTCCTTTTGTTTCAGTTTGAAAGACAGCACATCTGTGACATGCGAGCCGGGAGCAGGCTGACACAGCTCAGACCCAGTCCCTCGTGGCCACCGATACAGAACCTGTCAGGCGAGAGACATCAGCTGCGGGGGATGAATTATTCATTGAGATGAGACAACGATTTAGCCGTTGTGCTCTCCAAGGGACAGCGGCCCGTCTCCTGTGAGGGATACAAGACTAGGGCGATGTACGCCCGACATGTTAGAATCATAGAATGGTTATTGCGTACAGTTTTGGTCTCCTTACCTAAGGAAGGATATACTTGAAATTGAGGGAGTGCAGCGAAGGCTCACCAGACTGATTCCTGGGATGGGGGGATTGTCCTATGAGGAGAGATTGAGTAGACTGGGCCGATATTCTCTAGAGTTTAGAAGAATGAGAGGTGATCTCATTGAAACATACAAAATTCTTACAGGGCTTGACAGGGTAGATGCAGGGAGGGTGTTTCCCCCCGGGGCTGGGGAGTCTAGAACCAGGGCTCACAGTCTCAGGATAAGGGGTCGGCCATTTAGGACTGAGATGAGGAGAAACTTCTTCACTCAGAGGGAGGTGAATCTTTGGAATTCTCTACCCCAGAGGGCTGTGGAGGCTCAGTCATTGAGTATATTCTGTGATAGATTTTTGGATACTAAGGGAATCAAAAGATATATTCTATAAGAACATAAGAATTAGGAGCAGGAGTCGGCCATTCGGCCCCTCGAGCCCGCTCCGCCATTCAATGAGATCACGGCTGATCTTCGACCTTAACTCCACTTTCCTGCGCTGTCCCCGGCTACAACACAGAAGGAGGCCATTCGGCCCGTCGAGCCCGTTGCCAGCTCCCTGCAGGAGCACCTCAGCCAGTCCCACTCCCCCCGCCCTTGTCCCGTAGTCCTGCAATTTTATTTTCCTTCAGCTACTTATCCAACTCCCTTTTGAAAGCCGCGATTGAGTCTGCCTCCACCGCCCTCTCAGGCAGCGCATTCCAGATCCTAACCATTCGCTGCGTTAAAAACGTTTTTTCTTGCGTTGCTGTAACATATGCCTCTGTGAGCATGCTCACGGGTTTGTGGAGCTGATGGGTTGTAAGTGGCTTAGCCAGTCACGTGACGTTCACAAGACTCAATAAAACCCCGGCCAGTTGGGTTCGGGGGATCCCCGATGGGGCAGGTGGTTGTGAGCCTGGTGGATGAACCGGTAATGTGTCGTGTGATTGTTAAACCTTTGCTAATAAATCAACTAGATCTTAATAGCAATGTGTTGCTATGGATTCTTAAGCAAAGGACCCAGGAAGCAAATACATTACAGTGACCTTTGGTTCTGCCAATCACCTTAAATCTGTGTCCTCTGGTTCCCGACCCTTCCACCAATGGGAACAGTTTCTCTCTCAATCTACTCTGTCCACGCCCCTCATGATTTTGAACACCTCGATCAAATCTCCTCTCAACCTTCTCTGCTCCAGGAGAACCACCCCAGCTCCCTGGTCTATCAGCGCTCCGGACAATCCTGCAGTGAGGGACTCAGTCAGGTGATTGGCCCCGGTGCCAGCACAAAGGTCCGGATGCCAGCTTACGGCCTCGGCACTGCGCCAAGGTGTATTTTGCATTTCCAATATGGCGGGTGGCACCCCTCCAGTGGGGGCAGTGCACATCCTTCCTGCCCCCTGCCCCCCCCCCCCCGCATTCGGGGCTATCGAAAGGAAAAACTTGCATTTCTATAGCGCCTTTCACAACCTCATGATGTCTGTAAGCGCTTTACAGCCAATGAAGTACTTTTGGAGTGTGGTCACTGTTGTAATGTGGGAAACACGGCAGCCAATTTGCGCACAGCAAGCTCCCACACACAGCAATGTGATAATGACCCAGATAATCTGTTTTAGTGATGTTGATTGAGGGATAAATATTGGCCCCAGGACACCGGGGAGAACTCCCCTGCAAATCATGTGATTTTTTACAACCACCCTCGGTTTAACATCACATCTGAAAGATGGCCCCTCTGACAGTGCGGCACTCCCTCAGTACTGCCCCTCTGACAGTGTGGCACTCCCTCAGTACTGCCCCTCTGACAGTGCGGCACTCCCTCAGTACTGCCCCTCTGACAGTGTGGCACTCCCTCAGTACTGCCCCTCTGACAGTGCGGCACTCCCTCAGTACTGCCCCTCTGACAGTGTGGCACTCCCTCAGTACTGCCCCTCTGACAGTGCGGCACTCCCTCAGTACTGCCCCTCTGACAGTGCGGCACTCCCTCAGCACTGCCCCTCTGACAGTGCGGCGCTCCCTCAGTACTGCCCTTCCGACAGTGCGGCGCTCCCTCAGTACTGCCCCTCCGACAGTGCAATACTCCCTCAGTACTGACCCTCCGACAGTGCGACTCTCCCTCAGTACTGCCCCTCCGACAGTGCGGCGCTCCCTCAATACTGCCCCTCCGACAGTGCGGCGCTCCCTCAGTACTGCCCCTCCGACAGTGCAATACTCCCTCAGTACTGACCCTCCGACAGTGCGGCGCTCCCTCAGTACTGCCCCTCCGACAGTGCAATACTCCCTCAGTACTGACCCTCCGACAGTGCAGCGCTCCCTCAGTACTGCCCCTCCGACAGTGCAATACTCCCTCAGCACTGCACTGCGAGTGTCAGCGTAGATTTTGTGCTGAAGTCTCTAGAGTGGGACTTGAACCCACAACCTTCTGACTTGGAGGCGAGAGTGCTGCTCACTGAGTCACGGCGGAATTAAATCTGGTGCGGAGTGGCCGACTGTATTGACCATTATATTCTGAGATGGTTTGACAGAATGCGGCACTTTGCAAAACAAAGCTCTTTTACTTTAAGTTTATCTGGTTTTATTGAGTAACCATCTGTAATCTCGTGGGGATGCCTGTGGGGAGCAGTGACCGAAATGCAGTTACATTAAAATACATTATTATCAGCGAGGACGGGGACCAATTATTATATATAAAACTTTCTTTTCAAACTTCAAAGATATGAGGGAAAGGCTAAGAGAAATTAGCAGGAACAATCGTTCAGGGCAAATAAACACCAACTTATAATGTTGCCCACGCAGGATAAATATACAGCAAGAAAACTTACACGCAGCTAATAAGAGGTCCACAAGATGATGGATAGGGCAATTAAATAGAATTGGGAAAGAGAAAGAGACTGTACAAAGACTTCAAGGAAATAGGAGACAGAGAAGTTTTGGGAGGAGTGGAGGAATTCTCTGAAATAAGTCCAAAATAATTTCTAACAGCACAAAGGCTAATGAGGGTAGCAAACATGGTTAAAAATATTCTTCAATTAAAGGGTCTGAAGGGTCAGATTATACTCCAGCTGCCCTGAGAGCTGTATTATTTCCAGCTCGACCAACGCTCAAATCTACAGCCTACCTCCGCAGTATTCGAGGGTCATTCAATCCTCGCTGCTGGAGTCAGAAGGTCGTGGGTTCAAATCCCACTCCAGGGACTTGAGCACAAAATCCAGGCCGACTCTCCCAGTGTAGTACTGAGGGAGTGCCGCACTGTCAGAGGGGTAGTACTGAGGGAGCGCCGCACTGTCAGAGGGGTAGTACTGAGGGAGATTTATGTGCTCGATTTTCTGGAGTGGGACTCGAACCCACAAGCGAGAGTGCTGCCCACTGAGCCATGGCTTTAAGTATTAATTGATTAACTCATTTGCGACTCAACTGAAGTCATTTGGGTTGAAAACACACACAACAATAAAGCACGCCTTCGTCACGTGTATTGTTAAACATCGAAGGCGAACAGGTTTGTGTTGTGGCAGTAATATCTTCAGAAAATGAGTCGGAGATTACCGAGTTTTCAAAACATTGATGGAGTTTGTGGGGTTAATGTAGGCTGACACGTATCGTATTCAAACAACTTCACCATTTTTGGTATTGTGTTATGAAAGTATTTTTCCATTCATGTGTGGCCAGCAGTGTGCGTGACAGTGTACACTGGAGGAGAGGATCTGTGTGATGAGACACAGGACTGGGGCTCTGACTGGCTGCTCAGCTTTGGGAGGACATCGATCTCCGAGGAGCTTTGTGTTCCTGCCCCGCACTCCACTGACAAACTGACCCTAGCTCCAGCCCATCTCAAAAATCACCCTGCTCACAATACTGTCTTTTGCACAGCACGTCTCAAAGCGCTTTACAGCCAATGAAGTACTTTTTGGAGTGTAGTCACTGTTGTAATCTGGGAAACGCGGCAGCCAATTTGCGCACAGCAAGCTCCCACATACAGCAATGTGATAATGACCAGATAATCTGTTTTTGCTATGTTGTTTGAGGGATAAATATTGGCCCCAGGACACCGGGGAGAACTGCCCTGCTCTTCTTCGAAATAGTGCCATGGGATCTTTTACATCCGTCTGAGAGAGCAGACGGGGCCTCGGTTTAATGTCTCATCCGAAAGGTGGCCCCTCCGACAGTGCGGCGCTCCCTCAGCACTGCCCCTCCGACAGTGCCGTGTTCCCTCAGCATTGCCCCTCCGACAGTGCGGCGCTCCCTCAGTACTGCCCCTCCGACAGTGCCGTGTTCCCTCAGCACTGCACCTCCGACAGTGCGGCACTCCCTCAGTACTGCCCCTCCGACAGTGCCGTGTTCCCTCAGTACTGCCCCTCCGACAGTGCGGCACTCCCTCAGTACTGTCCCTCCGACAGTGCGGTGTTCCCTCAGCATTGCCCCTCCGACAGTGCGGCACTCCCTCAGTACTGTCCCTCCGACAGTGCGGTGTTCCCTCAGCATTGCCCCTCCAATAGTGCGGCGCTCCCTCAGTACTGCCCCTCCGACAGTGCGGTGCTGCCTCAGTACTGCCCCTCCGACAGTGCGGTGCTGCCTCAGTACTGCCCCTCCGACAGTGCGACGCTCCCTCAGCACTGCCCCTCCGACAGTGCGGTGTTCCCTCAGTACTGCCTCTCCGACAGTGCGGCACTCCCTCAGTACTGCCCCTCCGACAGTGCGGTGTTCCCTCAGTACTGCCCCTCCGACAGTGCGGCGCTCCCTCAGTACTGCCCCTCCGACAGTGCGGCGCTCCCTCAGTACTGCCCCTCCGACAGTGCAGCACTCCATCAGTACTGCCCCTCCGACAGTGCGGCGCTCCCTCAGTACTGCCCCTCCGACAGTGCAGCTCCCTCAGTACTGCCCCTCCGACAGTGCAACTCCCTCAGTACTGCCCCTCCGACAGTGCGGCGCTCCCTCAGTACTGCCCCTCCGACAGTACGGCGCTCCCTCAGTACTGCCCCTCCGACAGTGCAGCTCCCTCAGTACTGCCCCTCCGACAGTGCGGCACTCCCTCAGTACTGCCCCTCCGACAGTGCAGCTCCCTCAGTACTGCCCCTCCGACAGTGCGGCACTCCCTCAGTACTGCTCCTCCGACAGTGCGGCACTCCCTCAGTACTGCCCCTCCGACAGTGCGGCATTCCCTCAGCACTGCACTGGGAGTGTCAGTCTGGTTTATGTGCTCTAGTCCCTGAGTGGGACTTGAACCCACAACTTTCAACAACAATCGGTTAATTCAGCACAGATTCCACAAACTGAAAAACAAATTATAGGGTGACTGTGCTGTTGAACCATTGCACATTTGAAAGGCCAAATTTCCTCTCAGTCGTGTTGAGGGGCGACGGTTTTGTTGAGTGAGTGTAACTCATACTTGCTTGTCTTGTCTGCAGTAAACACACTCGAGGTACAACGATTAATGAGCCACAATTCAATCTCAGCAAACAAAATCTGTTAACAATTTTCCCTAATGGTTTTGTTGATGACAAACATTCTCTGTTATTCTGACCTCGAAGAAAATTACCCTGCTCGGGGCCTTAAGCAGAAATCTAACGACAGGGATAAGTATTATCACAGAGTATTTCTCCAAGCACCACTGTGTTTCTAGACTTGACTATTCCAACGCACTCCTGGCTGGCCTCTCACATTCTGCCCGCCGTAAACTAGAGGTGATCCAAAACTCGGCTGCCCCGTGTCCTAACTCGCACCCAGTCCCGCTCACCCATCACCCGCTGTGCTCGCTGCCCCGTGTCCTAACTCGCACCCAGTCCCGCTCACCCATCACCCCCTGTGCTCGCTGCCCCGTGTCCTAGCGCGCACCGAGTCCCACTCACCCATCACCCCCTGTGCTCGCTGACCTACATTGGCTCCCAGTTAAGCAATGCCTCGATTTCAAAATTCTCATCCTCGTTTTCAAATCCCTCCATGGCCCTCGCCTCTCCCTATCTCTGTAATCTCCTCCAGCCCCACAATCCCCCCCGAGATCTCTGCGCTCCTCTAATTCTGCCCTCTTGCGCCTCTCCGATTATAATCGCTCCACCATCGGTGGCCGTGCCTTCTGTTGCCTGTGCCCCAAGCTCTGGAACTCCCTCCCTAAACCTCTCCGTCTCTCTCTCCTCTTTTAAGTTAAACCTTAAAACCTACCTCCTTGACAAAGCTTTTGGTCACCTGTCCTAATGTCTCCTTATGTGGCTTGATGTCAAATTTTGTCTGACAATGGTCCTGAGAAGCGCCTTGGGACGTTTTACTATGTTAAAGGCGCTATATAAATTCAAGTTGTTGTTCGCCTGGAGAGATATGGGTCTCCCACACACTTCACAATGGGTCACTATACAGACACAGGCTCCGTTCCCCAGATTCCCCAATACCCATTGGTCCCCTACCACCTATAGATGTCAGGTTTGGCTCGGTGGGTAGCATTCTTGCCTCTGAGTAAGACATGGGTTCAAGTCTCCCTCTAGAAATCTGAGCACATAATCTAGGCTGACATTCCCCATGCAGTACTTAGGGGGTGTTCCTTAAAAATAATCTTACTAATATCAGTTAACATGCAAGTACAGCAAGCCATTAAGAAAGCAAATGGTACATTGGCCTTTATTACAAGAGGATTTGAATATAAGTAAATATGTCTTACTGCAATTATATAGGGCCTTGGTGTGCACAGTTTTGGTCTCCTTACCTAAGGAAGGATATACTTGCCATTGAGGGAGTGCAGCGAAGGTTCACCAGATTGATTCCTGGGATGGGGGGATTGTCCTATGAGGAGAGATTGAGTAGACTGGGCCGATATACTCTATGGAGTTTAGAAGAATGAGAGGTGATCTCATTGAAACATACAACATTCTTACAGGGCTTGACCGTGTAGATGCAGGGAGGATGTTTCCCTCCGGGCTGCGGAGTCTAGAACCAGGGGTCACAGTCTCAGGATAAGGGGTCGGCCATTTAGGACTGAGATGAGGAGAAACTTCTTCATTCAGAGGGTGGTGAATCTTTGGAATTCTCTGCCCCAGAGGGCTGGGGAGGCTCAGTCGCTGAGTATATTCAAGACACAGATCGATAGATTTTTGGATATTAATGGAATCGGGGGATATGGGAACAGTGCAGGAAAGTGTTGAGGTCGAAGATCAGCCGTGATCTCATTGAATGGCGGAGCAGGCTCGAGGGGCCGAATGGCCTGCTCCTGCTCCTAATTCTTATGTTCTTATGTGATATCCCCTCTCAACTAATATCAATCCAGCTCCATCTGAGAACTGTCGAATAACCCTGGAATAACTCCCTTCTCGTTATCACGTCTAACCTTGAAGCATTTTAGAAACTGGAACAAAGTCATTGGACCCAACCCGTTAATAGATGGACCACCTCCCCCTCCCCCACCCTATATTCCCTCAATCCCGTCTCCCTCCCGAGCTGCATTTGATGACCTTGTGCTGACTGTTCCTGCTGATCGCACTCTCTCTGGTAATTAGTTCCACAAACCTTTTGGGTTGAAAAGTTCCATCCCAATTTCCTCCTGATCTCCGACTTCCTCATTTCTAACCCGTGTCCTCGATATTTGAACCTGTTCGGTCACCGCAAGGGGATAATGAGCTTGGATTCACTTCTACAATCCCGTTTCGCGACCTTCACTCGCACGCTGGGATCCTGCTCTGGGCCAGACCCTCAATCAATAATAAATGGACAGGAGACCTAACTCCCTACCTGTTGTGGGGAGGTTGTCCCCTCAATCACACTGTGAGCCGCAGTGTGTTCCATCAGGCCAGGCTATCTCAGCCGACGCGGAAGATAATTATCGGTAATGGAGAGCCGCTCATCGATAAACCAGAGCTACCGACAGTCCAGTCCCTTGCGATCTGAAACACTTAGAGAGCGGGGTTAAGGATTTAATTAACTTAAGCTCTTGTGGCCTAACCATCTTGGATCAAAAGCTACGTAGCCAGAAGTCGCAACTCTCGGACAACTGCAGGGGTACAGGGGTATCGGAAAACGTCACCAATCGAATGATCAGAAGCTGTGTCGCTAACTCTAGTTAGGCACACAACACGGCAAAAGGGACAGACAAGGTCACACGGCCAATCGAAGCCCATCCCTCCAGGAGTCTAAATCTCCCAACAGCCCGATTGGCCTGGGTTTTTATCTGGTTTTTGCCTCTCCCGGGAGATCACATGGCTCCGGTTGGGGAGGAGTGTAGAATGTTTCAGTGTAAGGGATGTCGCAGTTGTGTGAGGCGGACTGGTTGGGCTGGGTGCTCTCTTGCCTTTCTGCCATTGTTCATTGTTGATAGGTTTATATGTAACCTTCAGGGCTGCTGACCGAGGGCCGTGTGGCTCTTTGTCGGCCGGCGTGGACACGATGGGCCAGAATGGCCTCCTTCTGCGCTGTAAATTTCTATGTTTCTCTGTGTTTATATAGCGCCGTTAACGTCCCAAGCACTTCACACGAGTGATTATCAAAGAAATTTGACACCAAGCCACATACTTGCTGCAGCTGCACAGGGCCTTGGTGAGGCCTCACCTGGAGTAGTGTGTTCGGTTTTGGTCTCCCAGTCTGAGGAAGGATGTTCTTGCTATTGAAGGTTCACCAGACTGATTCCAGGGATGGCTGGGCTGTCATATGAGGAGAGACTGGATCAACTGGGCCTTTATTCACTGGCGTTTAGAAGGATGAGAGGGGATCTCATAGGAACATATTAGATTCTGACGGGACTGGACAGGTTAGGTGCGGGAAGAATGTTCCCGATACTGGGGAAGTCCAGAACCAGGGGTCACAGTTTAAGGATAAGGGGTAAGCCATTTAGGACTGAGATGAGGAGAAACTTCTTCACTCAGAGAGTTGTTGACCTCTGGAATTCCCTGCCGCAGAGAGTTGTTGATGCCAGTTCATTGGATATATTCAAGAGGGAGTTAGATATGGCCCTTACGGCTAAAGGGATCAAGGGGTATGGAGAGAAAGCAGGAAAGGGGTACTGAGGGAATGATCAGCCATGATCTTATTGAATGGCGGTGCAGACTCGAAGGGCCGAATGGCCTGCTCCTGCACCTATTTTTTATGTTTCTATGTTTCTATCAGGAGATATTGGGGCAGTACCAAAAGCTTGGTCAAAAAGGTAGATTTTAAGGAGCATCTTGAATGAGGAGAGAGAGAGGCGGAGAGGTTTAGGGAGGGAATTCCAGAGCTTGGGGCTCAGGCAACAGAAGGCACGGCCACCAATGGTGGAGCGATGTAAATCGGGGGATGGGCAAGAGGCCGAATTGGAGGAGGGCAGAGATCTCGGAGGGTTGTGGGGCTGGAGGCGATTACAGAGATAGGGAGGGTCAGTACTGAGGGAGCGTCGCACTGTCGTAGGGGCAGTGCTGAGGGAACGCCGCACTGTCGGAGGGGCAGTGCTGAGGGAACGCCGCACTGTCGGAGGGGCAGTGCTGAGGGAGTGCCACACTGTCGGAGGGGCAGTACTGAGGGAGCGCCGCACTGTCGGAGGGGCAGTACTGAGGGAGCGCTGCACTGTCGGAGGGGCAGTGCTGAGGGAGCGCCCCACTGTTGGAGGGGCAGTACTGAGGGAGTGCCGCACTGTCGGAGGGGCAGTACTGAGGGAGCGCTGCACTGTCGGAGGGGCAATACTGAGGGAGTGCTGCACTGTCGGAGGGGCAGTACTGAAGGAGTGCCGCACTGTCGGAGGGGCAATACCGAGGGAGCGCTGCACTGTCGGAGGGGCAGTACTGAGGGAGTGCTGCACTGTCGGAGGGGCAGTGCTGAGGGAGCGTCGCACTGTCGGAGGGGCAGTACTGAGGGAGTGCTGCACTGTCGGAGGGGCTGTGCTGAGGGAGCGTCGCACTGTCGGAGGGGCAGTACTGAGGGAGCGCCGCACTGTCGGAGGGGCAGTACTGAGGGAGCGCTGCACTGTCGGAGGGGCAGTGCTGAGGGAGTGCTGCACTGTCGGAGGAGCAGTACTGAGGGCGCGCCGCACTGTAGGAGGGGCAGTACTGAGGGAGCGCCGCACAGTTGGAGGGGCAGTACTGAGGGAGTGCCGCCCTGTCGGAGGTGCCGTCTTTCGGATGAGACGTTAAACCGAGGCCCCGTGTGCTCTCTCAGACGGATGTAAAAGATCCCATGGCACTATTTTGAAGAAGAGCAGGGGAGTTCTCCCCGGTGTCCTGGGGCCAATATTTATCCCACAATCAACATCACTAAAAACAGATTATCTGGTCATTATCACATTGCTGTGTGTGGGAGCTTGCTGTGCGCAAACTGTCTGCTGCATTTCCCACATTACAACAGTGACCACACTCTAAAAGTACTTCATTGGCTGTAAAGCGCTTTGGGGCATCCAGTGGTGGTGAAAGGTGCTATAGAAATGCAAGTCTTTCTGATCAATTTTCAATAAATGATCGCATTAAAGCATGGGAGTAAATGTTATATTTATAGACATGAAGTCATCAGGGGGAAACTGGCAGCACAAACTGAGAACAGCAAGGAGGAAACAGTGGTTTGTGGAGATGTGAATATCTCGGGTTTGCACTTGGATCCAAACCGCTGCCTGTGAAAAAGCCTGGGATTAAACTCCAAGAGTCAAGATTCTCTGAAACACAGCAAAGCGGAAATGTGACCAGGAAGGTCATCACCACTCCTGTGCCCCTGCCCACAGCCTCCCGCTCCCTTCCCTCCAAATCCCAGGGAGTGCCACACAGTCAGAGGGGCAGTACTGAGAGAGCATCGCACTGTCGGAGGGGCAGTACTGAGGGAGCGCTGCACTGTCGGAGGGGCAGTACTGAGGGAGCGCCGCACTGTCGGAGGGGCAGTACTGAGGGAGTGCCGCACTGTCGGAGGGGCAGTACTGAGAGAGCATCGCACTGTCAGAGGGGCAGTACTGAGGGAGCGCTGCACTGTCGGAGGGGCAGTATTGAGGGAGTGTCGCACTGTCGGAGGGGCAGTATTGAGGGAGTGTCGCACTGTCGGAGGGGCAGTACTGAGGGAGTGTCGCACTGTCGGAGGGGCAGTACTGTGGGAGCGCTGCACTGTCGGAGGGGCAGTACTGAGGGAGCGCCACACTGTTGGAGGTGCCATCTTTCGGATGAGACATTAAACCGAGGCCCCGTCTGCTCTCTCAGGTGGATGTAAAATATCCCATGGCACTATTTCGAAGAACAGCAGGGGAGTTCTCCCCGGTGTCCTGGGGCCAATATTTATCCCTCAAGCATCATCACTAAAAACAGGTAATCGGTCATTATCACATTGTTGTGTGTGGGAGCTTGCTGTGCGCAAATTGGCTGCTGCGTTTCCCACATTACAACAGTGATTACACTCCAAAAGTGCTTCATTTGTTGTAAAGCGCTTTGGGACATCCATTGGTCATGAAAGGCGCTATATAAATGCAAGTCTGTCTTTCTCCCTTTCTGCCCAGGGCTGATTTAGTATCTCAACGAACACCCCCCGCCCCACGGATGTGATTGGATCCGAGTCCTGCCTTGGTGTGCATTCCACAGTGTGGTGCACCTCGAGTGACTCATGTTTGGCCCAGTCTAAAGAGCCCCTCCCTCTCTCTCTACTCCCCTCCAGCCCCCCGCCCCGAGATGTCTGCGCTCCTCTAATTCTGCCCTCCTGAGCATCCCTGATTACAAGAACATAAGAACATAAGAAATAGGAGCAGGAGTAGGCCATACGGTCCCTCGAGACTGCTCCGCCATTTAATAAGATTATGGCTGATCCGATCATTGACTCAGCTCCACTTCCCCGCCCGCTCCCCATAACCCCTTATCGTTTAAGAAACAGTCTATTTCTATCTTAAATTTATTTAATGTCCCAGCTTCCACAGCTCTCTGAGGCAGCGAATTCCACAGATTCACAACCCTCTGAGAAGAAATTTCTCCTCATCTCAGTTTTAAATGGGCGGCCCCTTATTCTAAGATCATACCCTCTAGTTCTAGTCTCCCCTATCAGTGGAAACATCCTCTCTGCATCCACCTTGTCAAGCCCCCTCATAATCTTATACGTTTCAATAAGATCACCTCTCATTCTTCTGAATTCCAATGAGTAGAGGCCCAACCTACTCAACCTTTCCTCATAAGTCAACCCCCTCATCCCCGGAATCAACCGAGTGAACCTTCTCTGAACTGCCTCCAAAGCAAGTATATCCTTTCGTAAATATGGAGACCAGAACTGCACGCAGTATTCCAGGTGTGGCCTCACCAATACCCTGTATAACTGTAGCAAGACTTCCCTGCTTTTATACTCCATCCCCTTTGCAATAAGGGCCATGATTCCATTGGCCTTCCTGATCATTTGCTGTACCTGCATACTATCCTTTTGTGTTTCATGCACAAGTGTCCCCAGGTCCCACTGTACTGCAGCACTTTGCAATCTTTCCCCATTTAAATAATAACTTGCTCTTTGATTTTTTTCTGCCAAAGTGCATGACCTCACACTTTCCAAAATTATACTCCATTTGCCAAGTTCTTGCCACTCACTGAGCCTGTCTACGTCCTCCTGCATCCTCTTTATGTCCTCCTCACCCATTGCCCTTCCTTCCATCTTTGTATCATCAGCAAACTTGGTTATGTTCCCCTCTTTGAAGTTGTTAATATAAATTGTAAATAGTTGGGGTCCCAGCACTGATCCCTGCAGCACCCAACTCATTACTGATTGCCAACCAGAGAATGAACCATTTATCCCGACTCTCTATTTTCTGTTTGTCAGCCAATCCTCTATCCATGCTAATATATTACCCCCAACCCCGTGAACGTTTATCTTGTGCAGTAACTTTTTGTGTCAAATGCCTTCTGGAAGTCCAAATACATCACATCTACTGGTTCCCCTTTATCCACCCTGTTCATTACATCCTCAAAGAATTCCAGCAAATTTGTCAAACATGACTTCCCCTTCCTAAATCCATGCTAACTTTGCCTGACCAAATTTTGCTTTTCCAAATGTCCTGCTACTGCTTCTTTAACAATGGACTCCAACATTTTCCCAACCATAGATGTTAGGCTAACTGGTCTATAGTTTCCTGTTTTTTTCTGCCTCCTTTTTTTTTTTTAAATAGGGGCGTTACATTTGCACATTTGCAGTTTTCCAATCTGCTGGGACCTCCCCAGAATCCAGGGAATTTTGGTAAATTACAACCAATGCATCCACTATCCCTGCCGCTACTTCTCTTAAGACCCTAGGATGCAAGCCATCAGGTCCAGGGGATTTATCTGCCTTTAGTCCCATTATCTTACTGAATACCACCTCCTTAGTGATTGTGATTGTTTTAAGTTCCTACCCCCAATAGCCCCTTGACTATCCACTGTTGGAATATTGTTAGTGTCTTCTACTGTCAAAACTGACACAAAATACTTGGTTCGAGGTTCTGCCATCTCCATGTTCCCCATCACTAATTCCCCGGTCTTGTCCTCTAAGGGACCAACATTTACTTTAGCCACTCTTTTCCTTTTTATATACCTATAGAAACTCTTACTCTGTTTTTATATTTTGTGCTAGTTTACTTTCATAATCTATCTTCCCTTTCTTAATCATTTTTTTTTTTAGTCATTCTTTGCTGGCTTTTAAAAGCTTCCTAATCTTCCATACCCCCACTAGTTTTGGCCACTTTGTACGCCCTTGTTTTTAAAATCGGAGACCGTCCTTTATTTCTTTAGTTAGCCACGGACGGCTATCTTTTCTCTTACACCCTTTCCTCCTCACTGGAATATATTTTTCTTGAGAGCTGTGAAATATCTCCTTAAAAGGTACACCACTGTTCATCAACCGTCCCACATTTTAATCTATTTTCCCAGTCCACTTTACCCAACTCTGCGCTCATACCTTCATAGTCTCCTCTATTTAAGCTTAGTATGCTGGTTAGAGATCCAACTTTCTCACCCACCATCTGAATTTGAAACTCAATCATGCAATGATCAGTCATTCAAGGGGATCCTTGACTAGGAGATTGTTTATTAATCCTGTCTCATTACACAGGATCAGATCTAAGATAGCCTGCCTCCTGGTTGGTTCCATTACATACTGCTCAAGGAACCTGTCCCTTACGCACTCTATGAACTCTTCCTCAAGGCTACCCTGACCAATTTGATTTGTCCAATTAACATGGAGGTTAAAATTACCTTGCTGTTTCTTTTTACAAGCCCCCACTATTTACTGGCTTATGTTCCCACCAACAGAGTTGCTACTGTTAGGAGGCCTATAGACTACGCCCACCAGTGACTTTTTCCCCTTATTGTTCCTGATCTCCACCCAAACTGTTTCAACACCCTGATCCTTTGAGCCAATATCATTTCTTACTATTGCAGTGATTCCATCCTTTATCAACAGAGCTACCCCACCTCCTTTTCCTTTCTTTGTGTCCTTCCAAATTGTCCAATACCCCATATTTAATTTCCAGTCCTGGTCACCTTGCAACCACATCTCTAATGGCTATCAGATCATACCCATGTCATCTCAATTTATGTTGTCTAACTCATCTATTTTGTTACAAATGCTACGTGCATTTAGACAAAGTGCCTTTAAGTTTTTTTTTTTAAACCTATATTTCCTCTCCTTCAAACTCACTTTCTTTATCTTTGCTTTCTAATTTTCACTTTTCTCCTCTCCCTACTGAATCAACTCTCAGGTTCCATCCCCCTGCCAAGTTAGTTTAAACCCTCCCCAACAGCACTAGCAATCCCCGCGAGGATATTGGTCCCGGCTCCATTGAGGTGCAACCCGTCCGGCTTGTACAGGTCCCACCTCCCCAGAAACGGTCCCAATGCCTCAGGAATCTAAAGCCCTCCCACCTGCACCATCTCCAGCCGCACATTCATCTGCTCCATCTTCCTATTCTTGTACTCACTAGCTCATGGCACTGGGAGTAATCTGGAGATTACTACCTTGGAGGTCCTGCTTTTTAATCTCTCTCCTAGCTCCCTAAACTCTGCCTGCAGGACCTCATCCCTCTTCCTACCCATGTCATCGGTCCCGATATGGACCACGGCCTCTGGCTGTTCCCCCAGAATTCCCTGCAGCCACTCAGTACAATCGCTCCACCATCGGTGGCCGTGCCTTCTGTTGCCTGGGCCCCCAAGCTCTGGAACTCCCTCCCTAAACCTCTCCGCCTCTCTTTCCTCCTTTAAGACGCTCCTGAAAACCAACCTCTTTGACCAAGCTTTTGGTCACCTGCGCTAATTTCTCCTTATGCAGCTCGGTGTCAAATTCTTTCTCTCGCAACACTCCTGTGAAGCACTTTGGGATGTTTCACAACGTTAAGGTGCTATATAAATGCAGGTTATTGTTGACCACACTCAAAGCAAAGAAATCCCCGAGTCAGTGGAAATCTTTAATGTAAACAATGAAACACAGTGGAAAAAAACATTTATATATTTGGCAAAATATGGAAAATAATTTCCGTTAAAGCTTATTGTGGAATGGCACAGGGCGATCGAACCAAGTGTGTCTCAGTTCCTCCCACGCTCCAATAACGTTGAAAGAATGTTTAAAACAATGTTCCCAGAGTGGAGCCTGTCGGCCTGGTGTGTGTCCCCACCACCATGAGGCATCTGCCCACCGCCAGTGTCCTACTGTCTCACCGGTTCCACCGATCCTGGCTTCGGCACAAGCACCTTGTGCAGGCCCTGCAACTTAGTCAGCAGCTCGCTGATGAATTCCTAAAAAAAAGGAACACATAATATTACACAAGGACATAAGAAATAGGAGCAGGAGTCGGCCATTTGGCCCCTCGAGCCTGCTCCGCCATTCAATAAGATCATGACTGATCTGATCATGGACTCAGCTCCACTTCCCACCCGCTCCCCATAACCCTTCACTCACTCATCGCTCAAAAATCTATCTCCACCTTAAATATATTCAATGACCCAGCCTCCACAGCTCTCTGGGGCAGAGAATTCCACAGATTTATGACCCTCAGAAGAAATTCCTCCTCATCTCAGTTTTAAATGGGCGGCCCCTTATTCTGAAACTATGCCCCCTAGTTCTAGATTCCCCCACGAGGGGAAACATCTTCTCTGCATCCACCCTGTCCAGCCCCCTCAGAATCTTACACCTTTCAATAAGATCCCCTCTCATTCTTTTAAACTCCAATGGGTACAGGCCCAACCTGCTCATCCATTTTTAAAAATAAATTGCACAAGGCAGCTGTGGTAACACAGGGTAGCACGACAAAAATAACGGCATTTATATAGCGCCTTACCCAGTCATTAAAGCATCTCACAAACACCTCACACAATGAATAACTTTGAAAACAATGATTTGCATTTAAATAGCACCTTTCCCTACCTCAGGACCACCCAAAGTACTTTTTAAAACTGCTGTAATGTGGGAAACGCAGCAACCAATTTGCCTCAGCACTGCCCCTCCGACAGCGCGGCGCTCCCTCAGCACCGCCCCTCCGACAGTGTCGGCCGAGATTATGGGCTCAAGTCTCTGGCATGCAATGGTGGCACAGTAGAGTATCAGTGTGCCACTGCAGGAGGGACAGCACTTGCCCCATGTGCTATATTTGGAGCTCCGGTTCATGCTTGCGTGTTAGAATATTGCGGACAGGAATTTAACACAAACACATTAACCGCTACATTAGAAATAGCCAAAAATGGGAATTAAACTCTTGAGCGTCTAAAGCAAACCTTGGTGTAGGCTCTAGGGGGCCTAAAGGGAGAGCGGATGTGAATAAAGTGATGCCTGATCCAGTCGTTCTGTTTGCCTGAATGTACTGTGATCCAATGTTCCCTCTAGTTTATATTGTAGGTGAGCGGTCCCTTTAAATTTGCTGCACGGTGTCTTTTCCAGCGTTACAGCTGGTAAGCGGCCTCTGTAGGAACCCCCTCCCCACCCCACCCCACCTCCGATCCCTGCGGGGCCGCACAGCTTAGGGGGAAAACATTTGTTCGACGAGCACTGAAACAGCAGGAATCATTACGAGAGACAGTGCACCCGCTCCAACAAACACTCGGTCTCGGCTCAGGTCTGTGGGTAGGCTGGAGTTCTGCGATGGGAGATCCTTCACTGGTTTGGGGTTTTGGGGCGAGGGAAGGTGCAAGGGGCAGGGGTCAGGGGGCAAGGCACACACGGATCACTAACACACAGTGTACGCGCTTTGTTTACACACCAGCAGCCAGTTGTTTGTGGAGATTAAACCAATCACATGGCGACCAACATTCAGTTTCCATGTGTTACTCAGACTGTACCAGTGTTTACAGTCCCAGCTCCCGCACCCAGCAGAAGGTCGTGGGTTCAGTCCCACTCCAGGGACATGAGTACATAAATCTAGGCCGACACTCCCGGGGGGGGGGGGCACGCTGAGGGAGCACCGCACCGGCGAAGGAGCCGTTAAACCGGGGTCCCTTCTGCTCTCAGGTAGACGTAGAAGATCCCACAGCACTATTTCGAAGACTTCTCCTTGGTGTTCTGCCCAATATTTAACCCTCAAATCAACATCACTAAAAAAAACAGATCATCTGGTCATTATCACATTGATCTTTGTGGGAGCTTGCTGTGCGCAAACTGTCTGCCGCGTTTCCTACATTCCAACAGTGACTGCACTCTGTTCTTCATCGGTTGTAAAGTGCATTGGGAAGCCCTGCGGTTGTGACAGGCGCTATTTGAATGCAAGTCTGTTCATTTCCTGGAGGTGCTGACTCTCAACCAGAGTGGGCGTTCTTCATATCCAAGGCGAGAGCATGAATTTTGGCAGATTTTTTGACCAATCCCAATCCTGCCTTCCTCAGACATCCACATTGTAGTGTTTGGGGAGCAGGAACCCTGGTTATTGTCTCCCCCATTCCTGGGCCAGGGGCTAAGGGACCACGGCAGTTCTCCACAGGCTGCTTTGCGGAGGTCCGCGAATGCAGCAAGGTGGGGAACAATTCTGGGACACTAGTCAGTCGGAGTTAATACGAGGCCGACAGGAGGGCCAGTGTGTTTTTGACCTCACCAAGGGATATCAGCACTAAAGACTAGAATCGCTTTGCCATCCAGTGTCGGCAAGAAGCACTCCCAGGGTTAGACATCACAAGGCCGCGATCCTCCAATTCTGGCCCCGTGCGCATACCGCATTTTTATCCCTCCACCATTGGCGGCCGTGCCTATAGCTGGCTAGTCCGAGCTCTGGAACTCCCTCCCTAAACCACACCGTTCTCCAAGCCGCTGCTTAAAACCAAGCTCTTTGACCAAGCTTTCGGTCACCTGCCCGAATATCTCCTGTGGCTCGAGGTCAAATTTTGTCTGATAATCGCTCCTGTGAAGCACGTTGGGACGTTTTACTCTGCAACAAGTCCCTCGCTTCCCATCCGGTCCACCCTTCAGTGCGTGAACAGCTGAACCTGCAAGGTCGACAGTACAAAGCAGAGTCTGTGCCAGGTTAGGTATCTCAGCCAGTGCAGGAGGAGCTACAATGGGTTGCACACCCCCAGGTTAAAAAACGGGCGATGGGCCAGGTTTCCGGGTCCAACTATTCTATCCTGGATAAACTTTCAGCCATGAGCGAGCCCCGAACTCCAGGAAGTGGGTTGGGAGTTTTCTACTCATGACTCTTGCTTCCAAAAAGGGACAAAAGTTCCTTTGAGCTTTGGCTAACCATATAGGGCTTTGTGCCTCGAGGCACTCGAGAATGATTTCCAGGCAAGGATATTCCAACGATATCAACAAATGCCCATCTCATAACCTCATAAAACCAGTTCGAAAATAAGCATAATTAAACAACGCACTTCACATGAAAAAGAAGTCATGGAGAGATGTCAAGTGGGATTTAATTTAACAAGTCTTTCCCAGAACATCAATACGATAAGAAGTCATCAATCATAGTTGGAATATCACAAAACCAGCTTCTAAACTTAGTTAGATTAGGACACCATGCTTCCCGCATCAGCTGTGAATCACTCTCCCCGTGTCAGAAGGTCGTGGGTTCATGTTCTACTCCAGAGACTTGAGCACAAATCTAGGCGAACGCTCCCGGGGCAGGGCTGAGGGAGCGCCGCACTGCCGGAGGGGCTGTCTTTTGGATGAGACGTTAAACCGATGCCCCGTGGGGATGATGCCAATGATCCCGTGCCACTATTCAATGAAGAGTAATGACGTTTTCCCATGACGCCCTGGGGCCAATATTTATCCCACAATTAACATCACAAACAGATCTGCTCATGAATCAAATTGCTGTTTGTGGGAGCTTACTGCTTGCAATTTGGCTGCCGTGTTTCCTACATTACAACAGTGACTACACTCCAAAAGATCGTCATTGACTGTAAATCGCTTTGGGACATCCCGAGATTGTGAAAGGTACTGTAGAAATGCAAGTCATTTTTCTTCTACATTTTGCATCATCACCACAACCGGTCTGAGCAACTCCCCCACCCCCCAATGTGGCACTGACACAAAGGTCCCAGGTTCCTCATCGGTCGGTCGAGGTGAAAGATTTCAGCCGTGGCGAGATAATTGCTGTCAGAAAGGAGAGGGATAAGGGGGCCAGATCTCCCTCTCAACGTTGAGTTTTGCCTTAATGACCCCAAGTCCCCATCTCCAGGAGTGGAAGGAGGCAGTACTGCACCTCGAAAGCCTAGTCTGTCAGGGTCTGGACACCCAGGATCTGGGAGCCTGCTTGGAGACCAGCTATCCAGAGAGAACTTATTCTGAGACTGAGGGAGCGCCGCACTGTCGGAGGGGCCATACTGAGGGAGCGCCGCACTGTCGGAGGGGCTGTCTTTCGGATGACATTAGATTAGATCATTAAACATAGAAATATAGAAAATAGGTGCAGGAGTAGGCCATTTGGCCCTTCGAGCCTGCACCACCATTCAATAAGATCATGGCTGATCATTCCCTCAGTACCCCTTGACCCCCTTAGCCGTATCTAACTCCCTCTTGAATATATCCAATGAACTGGCATCAACAATTTTCTGCGGCAGGGAATACCCGAGTGAAGAAGTTTCTCCTCATCAGTCCTAAACGGCCTACCCCTTAAGCCTAAGACTGTGTCCCTTGGTTCTGGACTTCCCCAACATCGGGAACAATCTACCCGCATCTAACCCGTCCCGTCAGAATCTTGTACGTTTCTATGAGATCCCCTCTCATCCTTCTAAACGCCAATGTATAAAGCCCAGTTGATCCAGTCTCTCTCCACATGTCAGTCCTGCCATCCCGGGAATCAGTCTGGTGAATCTTCGCTGCACTCCCTCAATAAGCAAGAACGTCCTTCCTCAGATTAGGAGACCAAAACTGAACACAATATTCCAGGTGAAGCCTCACCAAGGCCCTGTACAACTGCAGTAAGACCTTCCTGCTCCTATACTCAAATCCCCTAGCTATGAAGGCCAACATGCCATTTGCCTTCTTCACCGCCTGCTGTACCTGCATGCCAACTTTCAATGACACCCAGGTCTCGTTGCACCTCCCCTTTTCCCAATCTGCCACCATTCAGATAATATTCTGTCTTCACGTTTTTGCCCCCAAAGTGGATAACCTCACATTTATCCACATTATACTGCATCTGCCATGTATTTGCCCACTCACCTAACCTGTCCAAGTCACCCTGCAGCCTCCTCACAGCTCACACCACCACCCAGCTTAGTGTCATCTGCAAACTTGGAGATATTACACTTAATTCCTTCATCTAAAATCATTAATGTATATTGTAAATAGCTGGGGTCCCAGCACTGAAACCCTGCGGCACTCCACTAGTCACTGCCTGCCATTCTAAAAAGGACCCATTTATCCCGACTCTCTGCTTCCTGTCCGCCAACCAGTTCTCTGTCCACGTCAATACATTACCCCCAATACCATGTGCTTCGATTTTGCACACCAATCTCATGTGGGACCTTGTCAAAACTTGTTTAATGGTGATATGATGCGAACGGCATTCTAAGGTACAGGGGAATATGGAAGTTCTGCTAAGGTGTGGGATTGTTGTAGGATGTATTCAGATGGGAAATCACAGGCCGGAGGGATGAGTCCTGATTGAATCAGTCGTTTACCCTGCTGCACCTCGACAGCAACACTGGGGAGATGTGGTGAGCCAAACCAAATCAGGGGCTCTCGGGATTAGAGTCAGCAACATAGCTATCTATTGACCCGAGCTTTGTACTGGGGTAGCTCCCAGGGGGGCTGACAGACTCACACTGGACAACTGCGACCATCTTGCGTTTCTCCCCCCCCACCCCCCCGCCAAACCAGGGTTACACGGCAGTTATATCGCAATGTCATTGAGGTATACGGAAACAAACCACGAACCCTGAAGTTACAGTCTCCGCAATCAGTGACTGGATAATATTACATGGAATGTACAACACAAACAGGTCACTGGGCCCACCGCTCCGTGCCGGGGTTTATGTCCCACCGCTCCGTGCCGGGGTTTATGTCCCACCGCTCCGTGCCGGGGTTTATGCTCCACACCAGCCCCCTCCCACCCCTCTCCATCTCACCCCATCACCATATCCTTCTATTCCTTTCTCCCTCATGTGTTTATCCAGCTTCCCCTTAAATGCCTCGATACTATTCGCCTCAACCCCTCCGTGGCAGCGAGTTGCACATTTGCATCACTCTTAAACTCACTCAGAAGCTCGAAAGAAACCAACTGGAGCAAAGGGCAGGAAGAAGCTGCAGCTAGAGATTGATAGAGCACACTCCTAACATAATAGGAGCCAGAGTCGGCCATTCGGCCCCTCGAACCAGCTCCGCTATGCAATACCATCATGGCTGACCCGATCAAGGACTCGAGTCCACTTCCCCGCCCACTCCCCCCAACTCGGGAGATATCCCTAGCACCCCGAGGGACTCTGGATGGGCATATGACAGACACCTTGACGGTTCAGGCCTTGCCACATTGGGAAGGGAAGGTAAGGCTCATTGCCTCGGTTTGGGAATCACATTAACGGACTTTTCATCACAGCCTCAGGGAGGAGCAGGTCTACCCGAGGACACCAGGCTCATTCACACAGCCCACAGGGAAATGTGAAATCAGGTGTTTTTGTGGACTGCTTGCGAAAAGATTGGACATGGTCTGGAGTGTATGTATGTACCACAGGTTTCAGATCACAAGGGGTCCATTGCTGGGTCCCTGGGTCCCACTATTGTACAATTAGATAATGGGCTGTGCATCATGGTCAGAACTGGATTGACACCATTTGCCAAGATCAGAACCAGACCGGAAGCAGTACAAGGTGCAATCTGATTTCCTATGGTTTCTGCACTGATGAAAATTCAGGGACAAATGCAACCAGAAATTTAAAAAAAAAGTAAATAAAAGTTTGGCTGCTTCTTACAAATTCAGGTCTGTTGTAGATACCTGTAGGCTCAGCTGTTATTCCTCCCATAAGTGGACCTTGCATCCTTTCCGTACTTTTGACGTCAAGGTGGTGCTTAACCAGGAGCTCTTCGAGTCTCAACGCCGCGAGCGTGAAGAGGTCAGGCGCAGGCAGCGGAAGGAGCGTGCGGCAAACCAGCCCCGCCCACCCCTTCCCTCGACCAATGTCTGCGGCTCTCGTATCGGACTGTTCAGCCACCAGAGAACTCACTTTCCTCGATTTTGAGGGAGTGCCTATGATGATGATGATGATGATAATGATAATAACCGGGAGCCAATGTAGGTCAGCGAGCACGGGGGGGGGCGGGGGGGGGGTGATGGGTGAGCGGGACTTGATGCAGCCGAGTTAGGACACGGGGACAGCAGAGTTTTGGGTTGCCTCTAGTTTACGTCGGGTAGAATGTGGGAGGCCGGCCAGAAGTGCGCTGGAATAGTCACGTATGGAGGTAACAAGGGCGCGGATGAGGGTTTCAGCAGCGGATGAGCTGAAGCAGGGGGCGGAGACTGGCGATGTTACGGAGGTGGAAATAGGCGGTCTGAGTTATGCTGCGGCTATGTGGCTAATTTCAGGGTCAAATATGACCCCAAGGTACCTCGTACCAGCAACAATGTTGTTGTCGAGGACCAACGTGAAAGCTATAAAATAATTCTGCTCACGCATTCAGCTGCGTGACCAGGAACTGCCCCCATAGTTTGGCATCTATTTAATATATGAGCAGAGGTCCTTGCTCCATCACAGGTAGAACAAGGTGAGGCACCCAAAGCAGACAAAGTGCCCCAACCAAAAATCCGAGGCCGCAAATGGAAATATCACATTCGAGAAAGACACGGAAATACTTACATCCGTGTTTTGGCTGCAAGACGCAAACAGGCTCTGTAAAAGAAAGAGTTGCATTTTAGAGATTCAATCAATTGGTGGATGTAATATTTTCTCCAGGAGCGACCGATCGAGTGACAGACCTGCAATTTACTTCCACGTTCCTCATCAGTCTGCAGATCCAACAGGTCATCAATATTCACCTCCTCGGGCATCTGGTCCTCCTGCAGAGCAGAGAGAGAAATGATCAACATACGAACAATGAGGGACAGGTGAAGACCATTTGGTCCATCCAGCCTGTCCCACACAATCCTGATACCGTGTGTATCACAACATAGACACTCTCCACCCCAAACCACGCGATCTCCTTGGATTCCCTGCAGTACCTCCCCCTCTGTAAGGGGCAATCTCCAACGCAGCCAGAAACAAACCCAGCTCTCGCTTGAGGGAGTTCAGGGAGTCTGCGTCCACCACACGAAACAGCAGCTTGTTCCAGGGTTCTGCTATTCTCTGGGAAAAGACCCACCTCCTGACATCTAACCTCGATCTAGCCCCAAACAACTTAACATTGTGCCCCCTGGCCCTGCCGAACCTATTTAATTGAAATAAACAGTCAGCTGGAACACCATCTATTCCCTTCATTACAAGAACACAAGAATTAGGAACAGGAGTGGGCCATCTAGCCCCTCGAGCCTGCTCCGCCATTCAATAAGATCATGTCTGATCTGGCCGTGGACTCAGCTCCACTTACCCGCCCGCTCCCCGTAACCCTTAATTCCCTTATTGGTTAAAAATCTATCCATCTGTGATTTGAATACATTCAATGAGCTAGCCTCAACTGCTTCCCTGGGCAGAGAATTCCACAGATTCACAACCCTCTGGGAGAAGAAATTCCTTCTCAACTCGGTTTTAAATTGGCTCCCCAGTATTTCGAGGCTGTGCCCCCTAGTTCTAGTCTCCCTGACCAGTGGAAACAACCTCTCTGCCTCTATCTTGTCTATCCCTTTCATTATTTTAAATGTTTCTATAAGATCACCCCTCATCCTTCTGAACTCCAACGAGTAAAGACCCAGTCTACTCAATCTATCATCATAAGGTAACCCCCTCATCTCCGGAATCAGCCTAGTGAATCGTCTCTGTACCCCCTCCAAAGCCAGTATATCGTTCTTTAAGGTGACCAAAACTGCACGCAGTACTCCAGGTGCGGCCTCACCAATACCCTGTACAGTTGCAGCAGGACCTCCCTGCTTTTGTACGCCATCCCTCTCGCAATGAAGGCCAACATTCCATTCGCCTTCCTGATTACCTGCTGCACCTGCAAACTAACTTTTTGGGATTCATGCGTGAGTGCCAGGAGATTTACTCGGCCGCGTCCTCCGCCAGGATCAACTGGGAGAAATGTTCCGGACTCCTGGTGGGTCAGTGGCGGGTGGACTCCCTGCCGGAGGAGCTCAGGCCTTTTGCCTGGAGCACGACCCATCTCCTCTATCTGGGAGTCTACCTTAGCCCCGACGAGGGAGCTTGGCCGGCGAACTGGCAGGAGCTGGAGGCCAAGGTCGCCGCTCGCCTAGGGCGCTGGACAGGACTGCTCCGAGTGCTGTCCTACAGGGGTCGAGCGCTAGTCATAAACCAGCTGGTGGCCGCAATGTTGTGGTACCGGCTGGTCACTTTGACCCCTCCCCCTGCGTTTGTCGCCAAGATACAGAAGAAGCTGGTGGACTTCTGGAACAACAGGAAGCACTGGGTCTCTGCTGCGGTCTTGAGTCTCCCGCTTGAGGAGGGCGGTCAGTCGTTGGTGTGAGTCAGCGCCCAGCTCGTGACTTTCCGTCTTCAGACCCTGCAGAGATACCTTTACGTCGAGCCCCCTCCTAGGTGGTGTGCTCTGGCGACGTATTTCTTCCGCCAGCAGCGCGACCTCAACTACGACACGCAGCTCCTGTTTGTGAACTTGGGGGGTGTCAGGACCGCCCTCCGGGAGCTGCCTGTCTTTTACAGGGACCTCATCAGGGTCTGGAACAAAGTCTCCACCAAGCGCAGCTCTCCGCCGGCTGTCCTGCAGGAGCCGCTGCTCGGGAATCCGTACCTCCACGACCGAGGTTTTATGTGGCGGTCGGAAGAGAGGGCTGTGGCTGGTGAGGTGACCAGGGTCAGGGACCTGCTCGATGGCGGAGGAGCGGGCTGGATGGCGCCAGACACGCTGGCGCGGCGCCTAAATTCTGCCAACGTCCGCCACGCGGCCGATGCCATCGAGTCGCTAAAAACAGCTCTGGGCCCTGACTCCGTTAGGTGCATCGAGAAGGCTCAAGCACGTGGGGAGATCCCGTCCGAACTGACCCCCGTCCGGACGGAATTCCTCATCGGCGACAAACCCCGGAACCTCCCTCGGGGGCCGGCACCTCACAACTTGAGCCGCCTCGGGGAAATCCCCTCCGTGCCTTTCAGTTCCGCGCGGAGGGGTTTCTTGTACGGGCTACTCCTGCACACTCTCAACTTTGCCATCCTCGCCGGCCGTCCGGACACGCCATGGCGTACCATCTTACCGTCCGGAGGAGGCGGGGGTCCCCGATGGAGGGCACTCTACGCAGGGGTCCTCCCACTATTCATCGGGGACTTGGCCTGGAGGGTGGTGCACGGAGCAGTGCCGTGCAACAAATTTTTAAGCCGGTGTTCCATGTTTTTATTGAGTGCATGAGGTTGCAGCCCCTGTTCCATTATTTGAAGGGGCTGCTCCTGAAATTCTGGCTGCACTTCAGTCCCACTCTCCTGATCTTTGGGCACCCTGTGCGGAGGGGAGCGGGCAGGTCCGAAGGCCTCCTCGTAGGACTGCTCCTGGGCACGGCCAAGGGTGCCATCAGCCGGTCCAGGCAGCGGGCGGTCGAGGGGGTCGTTCAACCTGACTGCCTGCCTCTCTTCCGCTCTTACATCCGGTCCAGGGTGTCCTTGGAGATGGAGCACGCGGTGTCCACCGGTACGCTCGCGGCCTTCCGCGAGAGGTGGGCACTGGAGGGACTGGAGTACATCACGCCCGGCAACCAAATTTTTATTTGATTTTACGTTTTAAAGTTTAATTTGTTTTAATTGCCGGTGTTTTTAAGTGTCCCCTTCCCTTTTATAGGGGGCACTGGGGAAAAAAGATGATTTTAGTGCCAAAAAAAAAAAAAAAAAAAAGGGCCTTGTAAATGTCTGGTGTGTCATCCAGGTCGGGTGGCACGGTTTAATGTTTTATGTTTTATAGGTAGACTCAAAGAGTTTCATGCACAAGGACCCCCAGGTCCCTCTGCACCGCAGCATGTTGTAATTTCTCCCCATTCAAATAATATTCCCTTTTACTGTTTCTCCCCCCCCCCCCCACCCCCAAGGTGGATGACCTCACACTTCCGACATTGTATTCCATCTGCCAAACCTTAGCCCATTCGCTTAACCTATCTAAATCTCTTTGCAGCCTGTGTCCTCTACACAACCCGCTTTCCCACTAATCTGTGTCATCTGCAAATTTTGTTACACTACACTGTCCCCTCTTCCAGGTCATCTATGTATATTGTAAACAGTTGTGGTCCCAGCACTGATCCCTGTGGACACCACTAACCACCGATTTCCAACCCGAAAAGGACCCATTTATCCCGACTCTCTCTGCTTTCTATTAGCCAGCCAATTCTCTATCCATGCGGATACATTTCCTCCGACTCCGCGTACCTTTATCTTCTGCAGTAACCTTTTGTGTGACACCTTATCGAATGCCTTTTGGAAATCTAAATACACCACATCCATCAGTACACCTCTATCCACCATACTCGTTATATCCTCAAAGAATTCCAGTAAATTAGTTAAATGTGATTTCCCCTTCATAAATCCATGCTGCGTCTGCTTGATTGCACTATTCCTATCTAGATGTCCCGCTATTTCTTCCTTAATGATAGCTTCAAGCATTTTCCCCACTACAGATGTTAAACTAACCGGCCTATAGTTACCTGCCTTTTGTCTGTCTCTTTTTTTTTTAAACAGAGGCGTTACATTAGCTGCTTTCCAATCCACTGGTACCTCCCCAGAGTCCAGAGAATTTTGGTAGATTATAACAAATGCATCTGCTATAACTTCCGCCATCTCTTTTAATACCCTGGGATGCATTTCATCAGGACCAGGGGACTTGTCTACCTTGTGTCCCATTAGCCTGTCCAGCACTACCTCCCTAGTGATAGTGATTGTCTCAAGGTCCTCCCTTCCCACATTCCTATGACCAGCAATTTTTGGCATGGTTTTTGGGTCTTCCACTGTGAAGACCAAAGCAAAATAATTGTTTAAAGTCTCAGCCATTTCCACATTTCCCATTGTTAAATCCCCCTTCTCATCTTCTAAGGGACCAACATTTACTTTAGTCACTCTTTTCCATTTTATATATCTGTAAAAGCTTTTACTATCTGTTTTTATGTTTTGCGCAAGTTTACCTTCGTAATCTATCTTTCCTTTCTTTATTGCTTTTTTAGCCATTCTTTGCTGTTTAAAATTTTCCCTATCTTTTAGTTTCCCACTAACCTTGGCCACCTTATACGCTGTAATTTGATACTCTCCCTTATTTCCTTGGTTATCCACAGCTGGTTATCCCTTCTCTTACCGCCCTTCTTTTTCACTGGAATATATTTTTGTTGCACCCCAAGTCTACGCTGCTCCAAGAACGAATTAGGAGCAGGAGCAGGAGTCGGCCATTCGGCCCCTTGAACCTGCTCCGCCATTCAATGAGATCACGGCTGATCTTCGACCTCAACTCCACTTTCCCGCCCGATCCCCATATCCCTCGATTCCCTTAATATCCAAAAATCTATCGATCTCAGCCTTGAATATACTCCAACTGAGTCTCCACAGCCCTCTGGGGCAGAGAATTCCAAAGATTCACCACCCTTTGAGTGAAGTCGTTTCTCCTCATCTCAGTCCTAAGGTATTGAGAGTCCCAACTCTTTCAGCCTATCTTGATAACGGAGATGCTTTAGACTTGGAATTAAACTCAAATTTAAACGCCCCCCCACTCCACTGGTTGAAATGAATAGTATCGATGCATTTAAGGGGAGGCTAGATAAGCACATTAGGGAGAAGGGAATAGAGGGTTGCGCTGATCGAGTTAGATGAGGAAAGACAGGAGGCGGCTCGAGTGGAGCATAAACACCAGCATGGACTGGTTGGGCCCAATGGCCTGTTTCTGTGCCGTATATCCCATGTTAACTCTTCCACCCTTGTACTGCTCCAGGACTGGGTAACAACAAGAGTTCAGGCAGTGCAAGTCACGGAGTTCTGCTCGAACGATTGCTTAGTTTTAAATGGGAATGGTATTCAAATGAGCCATCCCATAATCCCATCTAAAAGATAGTCTGTGAACACGCCACATTTCAGACGTCGCGCTGTTAATGGCAAGTATCCACATCGCACTCAATACCAGAGTCAGAATGCTGCCTAGTTGCTTAACTGACCTCACCAGAGTGCTAATCAGTACCCTAATCTATAACTGACCCGACCATTCAATACTCTCACCCAGTCCCGTTCACCCATCTCCCCTGTGCTCGCTGACCTACATTGGCTCCTGGTTTGGTAACCTGTCAAATGTCAAATTCTCATCTGCATTTTCAAATCCCTCCATGGCCTTGCCTCCCTATCTCTCTAATCTTCTCCAGACCCCCCGCCAAGATCTCGGCGCTCCTCCAATTCTGCCCTCTTGCCCATTCCCTGATTTCCATCGCTCCACCATCGGTGGCCGTGCCTTCAGCTGCCTGGGCCCCAAGCTCTGGAACTCCCTCCCTAAACCTCTCCACTTCTCTACCTCCTTTATGAGGTCCCTTAAAACCTACATCTTTGACCAAGCTTATGTCTCCTCCTGTAGCTCAGTCAAATGTTGTCTGATCAGTAGAGGAGATTAAATGCGTTACACCATTTTAACATTCGAACATCAATGATCCAATCTTCTCTTTTCATGTCTTAAAATTCGACAAACATACAGATGATAGAATGTAGTTCAGTTTTCCCCCGGGCACAAGTGATGTGGGACTAACTAGAACTTGGGTTAATGAAGAACAGATGAGACAATTGGCTTTCCAATATTATAAAGGCTCAAACAGTTTACAGATTTTCTTTACTCTATTCCAGTTATACGATAATCAATTCAAGATGTATAAAATATATATGAAAGTGAGATGGCTTTGAGAGCAATGAGAACAACTTGCAATTATATAGCGCCTTTGCACTTCATAGGAGCGATTAGCAAATTAAATTCAACACAGCCACATAAAGAGATATTAGGAGCTTGGTCAAAGAGAGAGGCTTTAAAGGAACATCTTTTAGAGAAAAAAAAATTACCTGTCTTCCTTTTTAAGTAATTCATGGGATGTGGGCGTCGCTGGCAAGGCCGGCATTTATTGCCCATCCCTAATTGCCGCTTGAGAAGGTGGTGGTGAGCTCCTTCTTGAACCGCTGCAGTCCGTGTGGTGAAGGTGCTCCCAGCGCTGACTTTGTCGCTGCAGTTTGGTACAATAAGTCTCGCTGGGCCATTTCAGAGCAGTTAATGATCAATCACATTGCTGTGGGTCTGGAGTCACCTATAGGCCAGACCGGGTAAGGGCAGCAGATGTCCTTCCCTAAAGGGACGTCAGTGAACCCGATCGGTTTTTACGACAATCCGATAGTTTCAGGGTCACCATTACTGACACTGGCTTTTCATTCCAGATTTATGTAACAAAATTTAAAATTCCCCAGCTGCCGGTGGTGGGATTGAACTCATGTCTCTGGATCATTAGTCCAGACCTCTGGGTTACTAGCCCAGTGACATAACCACTACGCTACCATACTCCTTTATATGATGCATTTAAGGGGAAGCTGGATAAACACATGGGGGAGAAAGGAATAGAGGGATATGGGGATGGGGTGAGATGGAGAGGGGGCTGGTGTGGAGCATAAACCCCGGCACAGCGGTGGGCCCAACGGGCTGTAAATACCGTGTAAGCTCTCCTAAGGCCATCCTAAGTGGTCTCGGCTGACTCAACACGCAAACCTGGGATGGTTCTGAATCATTTTCGTGCTGGAAGGTTTAGGTGCCAAAAATCACACTTAAACCCCAAGCAGAAATTTTCAATACAGCATATAAGTACTGCAGTTAAATCAGCCTTCTAAGGTTCTCCATAAATTTCCAGAACTGTTCCCAGTTTCCCTAACTGGCCCTGTAATTTGGACCGTGCCCAGTTTTGTATTGGGGGCACAAATCCTCCAGATCTCGATGTGTTTCCGACCGCACATGATATGAGTGCCTTGGCTCAAAACACTAATAAAGACCGATGGACTATTGGCTGGCTTCCTACTTGCAACACCAGGATGACAGGAGAGTTTAGGCTCAGCTGGAACACCACTCACATCCCCCATCCCCCATCCCCCATCCCCATCCCCCCCCCCCCCCCCGGAATGAATAGCCAGCAGAGGTGTCAACTGTTACTGGCGTAGAGGTTGGATTAAAAAAAAATTAGACAAAAATATGAATTCATCTGCACTCTATGTTCCTGCTTCAACGCACACATATACTGGAGCCAGCGTGCAATCCAAGTTTAAACAGATGGGACTTTATCTGGTGGGCGGGAGGAAGATTGGAACCAGGAGCCACGAGTGGGGGCACACCCTGAATGACTTCAGCTTAAATGATCCCAGATTTGATCTTGAATATCGATTGCTCTTGAACAAGGTTGCATTCGGGGAAAATGGAGCTCGGTTTTATAGGACAGACTAACGTCAGGCTGGTGCCTCTCACCGCAGATATAGAAAAGGTTCACATTTACACAAGAACACAAGAATTAGGAGCAGGAGTCGGCCATTCGGCCCCTCGAGCCTGCTCCGCCATTTAAGATGATCATGGCTGATCTTCGAGCTCAACTCCACTTTCCTGCCCAATCCCCATATCCCTCGATTCCCCCAGTATCAATCTCAGCCTTGAATATACTCAATGACTCAGCCTCCACAGCTCTCTGGGGTAGAGAATTACAAAGATTCACAAAGTTAACAAAGACAGCACCGCCCCTCCGACAGCCCAGGGCTCCCACGGCCCCGCCCCTCCGACAGCCCGGGGGGCTCCCCTGGCCCCGCCCCTCCGACAGCCCAGGGGGTGAGGCTCCCCAGGCCCCGCCCCGCCGACAGCCCGGGGGTCCCCCCTGGCCCCGCCCCTCCGACAGCCCGGGGCTCCCCCCGGCCCCGCCCCTCCGACAGCCCGGGGTGGGGGGGCTCCCCGGGCCCCGCACTGGGAGTGCCAGCTTGGATTGCCAGCTTGGATTATGCTGGCACTCAAGTCTCTGGAGTGGGACTTGAACCCACAACCTCGTGACTCAGGAGGCAGGGGTGCTGCCCACTGAGCCACGGCTGACACGGTTATTAAACAGGATTTCTAGATTTGTTCAGGATTCTGGAGCCCAGCAATGGGCGGGAAGCAGAGGCAGCCTTCTCCCTCGCTGGAAGCCAACATACGAGCTAGTGTGTCTTTAATGTTTGGCCGGGAGACACTCTGATCCAGTAGATGCACAATGGGGCAACTCTCTGCAGGGCAGCTCAGAGATGGATCCTGAGGCCGCTTGTGTCGCAAGGATTGTTTACCGGCCAAGAACCCAGTATTTTAAATTTTTTTTTTTTAAAAAACAAAGTTGACGGGAACTTTGCTGTTGACAATTTGGTGCCGGTTTCTGTCACGTAGTGTTGCTACTTCTGGGAACTGCACACAGACCACCCTCTATAAGAGGAAGGTACCGCCCCATTGCGACGGGCAATTCACTATATGGACTGGCCCACAATTATACGGAGCTTAATCTGATCGAGGGTTCAAGTCAAGTCATAAAATACCTGAATCATACGGAGCAGGGAATCCCGGCACAGGACAATTATAGTCCTTCAACTACTCCCCCAGCGAGGGACTAAGGAACAGGAGGGGGCCATTCAACTCCTCGAGCCTGCTCTGGCAAGCTGTTAGATCGCGGATAATCTGCAGCTTAACCTCCGCCTGCCTTGGTTCCATAATCTTCAATAGCCTTGCACAATAAAATTCCATCAACGTCAGTCTTGAAAATTTCAACTGAACCCCTCCCGGCCTCCATGGGATTCCCACATGTGTGTGTGTGTGTGTGTGTGTGTGTGTGTGAAGAAATGGTTCTTGACATCACCCCTGAACAGCCTGGCTTGAATTTTAAGGTGACGCCCCCTTGTTCTGGTCTCCCCCCACCCGAGGAAATAGTTTCTCTCGATCCACCCCATCAATTTTTAATCATCTTAAATACCTCGATCAGATCCCCCCTTAATCTAAACTCGAAGGAATGCAGGGCCAGTCCATGCAACCCGTCCTCATAATTTAACCCTTCAGGCCTTGCTGATCTGCAGTGTGTACCATCTACAAGATGCACTGCAGCAACTCGCCAAGGCTTCTTCGGCAGCACCTCCCAAACCCGCGACCTCTGCCCCCTAGAAGGACAAGGGCAGCAGGTCCATGGGAACACCACCCCCTCCACGTTCCCCTCCCAGTCACACACCATCCCGACTGGGAAATATATCGGCCGTTCCTTCATCGTCGCTGGGTCCCAATCCTGGAACTCCCTCCCTAACAGCACTGTGGGAGCACCTTCACCACACGGACTGCAGCGGTTCAAGAAGGCGGCTCACCACCACCTTCTCAAGGGGCAATAAATGCCGGCCTTGCCAGCGACGCCCACATCGCAGAACTCATTTAATAACTCAGCATGGGCATACTCCAAATCTCCATTTGACTCCTTGGTCTAACGGCACAAGGCCACACCTGGCTGTCCAGGGAGCCATCGGGAGAGTGGGACATTGCCTTTCCTCGGGATTATGGCTTCGGACGTAGGTGACTTTTAGTCTAACGGTGAGGGATCCGAGAGAGTGCGGCTCACCTCCAACCTCTGTCCCCGGCTCCCTCATTTACCGGGGGCTGCGCCGACACGTCAATAGAAAGAAAGTCTTGCATTTATATAGCCACTCGGAGTCACAAGGTCGAGGGTTGAGAGACTGGAGCACAAATCCCAGGCCGACACTCCTGGGGCCGCCCCGAGGGACACCGCACCACCAGAGGGGCCGTCTTTCGGACGAGACATTAAACCAAGGGCCCAGTCTGCCCGCTCAGGTGGATGTCAAAGATTCCAAGACTACTTTTTTGAAGACGAGTGGGCGAGTTCTTTTGCACGATGGCTTGAGCTGGGGTTTGTGACAATTTAAACCACTGGGTTAGCGTCGGAAGTTAAAATTTAATCACGTTATCAGTTCCAGCCAGCTGCACTCAAAATTAGGCCATTGTTCTTCAATTATCGGGACTGCCAAGAGATTAGGACCACAAATCACGTGGACCACTCCCCCACAGAACAATTGCAACGCCTCAACTCCCGCCCATGTGTCATCCTGCCCTTTGTTCTGATTTTAAAGACATCACTTCAGTGCCCATGGAGGGGGAGGAGTGGGGGGGGGGCCTAACAGCCCAGACCGGCATCATCCGTAACCCTCAGCCCAGCACACAGACAGCGGTCAAGCGAAGAGAGGAAGCATTTCTGCGGAGACAGAGTAGCCGCAATGTATTCAGCCCGTGTCATTGGCTCGAATAACAGCTGGCTCCAAGGAGACAGCCCCCCCCCCCCCCGGCTCCAGCCCTCATACATTATTCCGTCTCCGACAATCGATAAACACAGCATGCCAGTAGGAGAACAAATGTCCTCTAATAGATGCACCGAGTCCCGCTCACTCATCGCCCCCCGACCTACATTGGACCCTGGTCCAGCAGTGCTTCGATTTTACAATTCACATCTTTTATTTCTCCATGGCCCGCATCCTCCCCTCCAGCCCCTACACCCCTCCCTATCTCTCTAACCCCTTCCACCCCTACACCCCTCCCCATCTCTGTAACCCCCTCTAGCCCCTACACCCCTCCCCATCTCTGTAACCCCCTCCCACCCCTACACCCCTCCCCATCTCTGTAACCCCCTCTAGCCCCTACACCCCTCCCTATCTCTAACCTCCTCCAGCCCCTACACCCCTCCCTATCTCTAACCCCCTCTAGCCCCTACACCCCTCCCTATCTCTAACCCCTTCCAGCCGTACACCCCTCCCCATCTCTGTAACCTCCTCCAGCCGTACACCCCTCCCTATCTCTAACCTCCTCCAGCCCCTACACCCCTCCCTATCTCTAACCTCTTCCAACCGTACACCCCTCCCCATCTCTGTAACCCCCTCCAGCCCCTACACCCCTCCCCATCTCTGTAACCCCCTCCCACCCTACACCCCTCCCCATCTCTAACCTCCTCCAGCCGTACACCCCTCCCTATCTCTAACCCCTTCCAGCCGTACACCCCTCCCCATCTCTGTAACCCCCTCCAGCCCCTACACCCCTCCCCATCTCTGTAACCCCCTCCCACCCGTACACCCCTCCCCATCTCTAACCTCCTCCAGCCATACACCCCTCCCTATCTCCAACCTCCTCCAGCCCCTACACCCCTCCCTATCTCTAACCCCCTCCAGCCATACACCCCTCCCCATCTCTGTAACCCCCTCCAGCCCCTACACCCCTCCCCATCTCTGTAACACCCTCCCCCAGCCATACACCCCTCCCCATCTCTAACCTCCTCCAGCCCCTACGCCCCTCCCTATCTCTGTAACCCCCTCCCTATCTCTGTAACCCCCTCCAGCCTCTACACCCCTCCCTATCTCTGTAACCCCCTCCAGCCTCTACACCCCTCCCTATCCCTGTAACCTTCTCCAGCCCCTACACCCCTCCCTATCTTTAACCTCCTCCAGCCCCTACACCCCTCCAAGATCTCTGCGCTTCTTTAATTCTGGTCTCGTGCCCATGGCCGATTCCCATCGCTCCACCATCGGTGGCCGTGCCTTCAGCTGCCTGGGCCCCAAGCTCTGGAACTCCCTCCCTAAACCTCTCCGCCTCTCTCTCCTCCTTCAAGATGTTCCTTAAAACCTCTCTCTCTGACCAAGCTTTGGTCCCCTGTCCCAATATCTCCTTCTGTGACTCGGTGTCAAATTTTGTTTGATAATCGCTCCGGAGAAGCACAATGTGACGTTTTACTTTGATTGAGGCAAGTTGTTGTTGTAATAGCAGACAAGAAATTATTGTTGGTGATATTAGCAAACACCAACGTGCCGTCAGAACTGTCCCTGACAATTGGTTTACTTTAACTACTACAACAACAACAACTTGTATTTATATAGCACCTTTAACAATGAAACATCCCAAGGCGTGTTAGGAGATAAACATTTTACACCGAGCCACATAAGGAGAAATTAGGGCAGGAAGCTCGGTCAAAGAGGTCGGTTTTAAGGAGCGTCTTGAAGGAGGAGAGAGGCAGAGAGGCGGAGAGGTTTAGGGAGGGAGTTCCAGAGCTTGGGGCCCAGACAACAGAAGGCACGGCCACCGATGGTGGAGCGATTATAATCAGGGATGCTCAAGATGGGCTGAATGGCCTCCTCTTGTCTGAGTCAGAAGGCTGTGGGTTCAAGTCCCACTCCAGAGACTCAGACTTGAGCAAATAAATCTAGGCCGACACTCCGGGGCAGGACTGAGGGAGCGCCGTACCGCACCGTCGGAGGGGCCGTCTTTCGGATGAGGCCCCATCTGCTCTCGGGTGGATGTAAAAGATCCCACGGCACAATTTAGAAGAGCAGGGGAGTTCTCCCCAGTGTCCTGGGGCCAATATCTATGCCTCAACCTAAAAACAGATTATCTGGGTCATTATCACATTGCTGTTTGTGGGAGCTTGCTGTGCACAAATTGGCTGCTGAATTTCCCACATTACAACAGTGACTACACTCCAAAAGTACTTCATTGGCTGTAAAGCGCTTTGAGACATCCGGTGGTCGTGAAAGGTGTTATATAGATGCAAGTCTTCCACTTCTGTACTGTAATATTGCTAACAGTAAATCTTAGGCTGGAGAAGAAATTCAGGGGAAATTGCCCCTCAGTCTGTGCTGGATGCGACCCCACATCCCAGAGGGGAAAGATTGGTGTCTGACCCACTGTGTCCCCACGTTATCCCCTCACACACCCAATGTCCCAGAGTTATCCCCTCACACACAAAGACTCACCCTCACCCCACAGTGTCACCCCCTCACCCTGCCCCCACGGGGCAAGGTCCCCAGTGACGGGGCAGCAGAATGATTGGGGAAATGAGCCCCACTCCCGGCCCACGTTGCTCAGCAACACCGCGGGCGAGGGGCTTCCTGTGGGCCGTATCCCGCTGCGTGGGACCTTTGGGCAGGTTGGAGAGCTCCGGCGATGTCTCAGGCTCATCGACCATTGAAGGCCAAAGCCTCTCTGCCAATCGGGGAGCGATTGGGGTTTTCCTGTTAAGGCGAGGAAGGGAGCTGGGACGACCCGCGTGGGACTGTTTACAGCCCAATACTGGGCTGATTGAGGTTAGACCCAGGCACGACCGACAGTGCGAGTGTGGAATGGTTGAACACCATCCCCGGTAACCGTGGGATACGGCGAGTGTAACACACAGCAACAATAGGGAGCACTATACAAAAGGCAGACTTGCATTTATATAGCGCCTTTCATAGCCTCAGGATGTCACAAAGCACTTTACAGCCAATGAAGTACTTTTGGAGTGTAGTCACTGTTATAATGTAGGAAATGCAGCAGCCAATTTGTGCACAGCAAGCTCCCACAAACAGCAATGTGATAATGACCAGATCATCTGTTTTTAGGTGTCGGTTAAGGGAAGCAGAACCTGGAAACTAAATGAGTGTAGGACTTTAGACAGGTTCAAAATAGCAAAATGCAAATTTAGAACTAATGTCACAACATTCGCACACAATAAAAATATAAGAATTAGGAGCAGGAGTCGGCCATTCGGCCCCTCGAGCCTGCTCCGCCATTCAATAAGATCATGGCTGATCTGACCATGGACTCAGCTCCACTTCCCCGCCCGCTCCCCATAACCCTTCACTCCCTTATCGCTCAAAAATCTGTCTATCTCCACCTTAAATATATTCAATGACCCAGTCTCCACAGCTCTCTGGGGCAGAGAATTCCACAGATTCACCACCCTCAGAAGAAATTCCTCCTCATCAGTTTTAAATGGGCGGCCCCTTATTCTGAGACTATGCCCCCGAGCTCTAAATTCCCCCACGAGGGGAAACATCCTCTCTGCATCTACCCTGTCGAGCCCCCTCAGAATCTTATACCTTTCAATAAGATCAACTCTCATTCTTCTAAACCCCAATGAGTACAGGCCCAACCTGCTCAACCTTTCCTCATAAGACAACCCCTTCATCTCAGGAATTAACAAGTGGAACAGACTCTCCAGTCGGGTATTGAAGGAGAGACTCCTCAAAGAATTGAAGAAACAATTGAATGCCACGAGGGAGGAAGTGTAAGTTTGGGTGAGGAATGGAGAAACCTGCCTCACGTGTACCTATCTTGCGAAGAGTCTGATGGGTTTGTAAGAAATCGTGAATTGGAAGAAATAACGAGATCAAAAAGTCTCTTCAGACTGGTGTTGGAATTGAAGATGCACTCCATGGTACAATAGCTAAAGCGACTGGAACAGCGTGAACATAAATAACTGATAACGGCATTGTAAGGCCAAGAACAGCCTGTCTGACTCCAACCTTGGGAGGATGTGAAGAGGAGGATCTCACCCAAGAGTTGAGACAAAGAACTCAACACGTCATTGGTTAAATAGTCCTGTCCATATCCTACACCAGGCCCACCCCTAAAAAGGAGTAGAAAAGAAAGATTCAGGTGGTGTTTCAGGACAGACGGTGAAGATAAAAACTGTCCGTACCACCAGCCGTCTGTCCAATCGGGACTAGTACCAGCTACTTGTCATGGTCGTATGCCTATCCTGATTGGGTTTTGTGTTTGACTATACTTGAACTATCACTCCCTTAATAAAATGCCTTATGACTTCGAAGACCCTTTAGTGATCTGCATGTGACTGGTGACCCTAAATCTTACGGGGGGCTCAGTTCAACCTTTGAACCGAAGGGTGGCACCTCCAACATGGCCGCCCTCCCTCAGGCCAGCTCCGCTCGAAAGCCCAACTTTCGGACTCCGGAGCAAGCGGCCCACGGGGACACGTAACGCACAACACAACAGCAAAATGCTGCGGAGGTTGGAATCTGCAATAAAAACAGAAACCGCTGGCGATCTCAGCAGGTCGGGCAGTATCTGGAGAAGAAGCGGAGTCAACGTTTCAGGTCAATGACCCCTCGTCAGAATATGGAGTGCAGCATCTGTTTACAGCCACTAGATCATTTCCTTTGCGCTTGATGTTATTTAAACAACAGATGGCCTCTCTGGCAGCACAGTACAAGGAGCAAGGGGTCTGAACAAACAGACCAAGAGCCAAGCGATCAGTATACAGAACATTCCAAACATTACGTTACACCCTTATAATCTTGCACACATTGGGTGGGGGGGGGGTAGACCATGCTAAAGTCACTTGCCCCTCCCTTCACAATTCTCCCACCCAGGTTTACTCAACATCCGATTCCTGTGGTCAACAACTGGTATTTAGAGAGCGCCTTTAATGCAGTGAAACATCCCAAGGTGCTTCACAGGAGTGTTATGCGATTAAAACTTCTGACACCAAGCCGCACAAGGAGAAATTAGCGCAGGTGACCAAAAGCATGTTCAAAGAGGTCAGTTTTAAGGAGCGTCTTAAAGGAGGAGAGAGGGGTAGAGAGGTTTGGGGAGGTTCTATACAGCTCTCGAGAACATAGAATTGGAACATCCCGAGGGTGTGAAAGGGGCTGTATAAATGCAAGGCTTCCTTTCATAGAACCACAGAAATTTACAGCACGGAAGGAGGCCATTCGGCCCATCATGTCCACACCGGCCGACCAAGAGCTACCCAGCCTAATCCCACTTTCCAGCTCTGGGTCCGTAGCCCTGTAGGTTATAGCACTTCAGGTGCACATCCAGGTACTTTTTAAATGTGGTGAGGGTTTCTACCTCTACTGCCCTTTCAGGCCGTGAGTTCCAGACGCCCACCACCCTCTGGGTAAAGAAATTTCCCCTCTAAACCGCCCCCCAATTATTTTAAATCTATGCCCCCTAGTTGTTGACCCCTCTGCCAAGAGAAATAGAGTGAATAGGAAGGACCTATCTAATCCACTCAATTTTATACACCTCAATAAAGGTCTCCCCTCAGCCTCCTCTGTTCCAAAGAAAACAACCCCAGCCTATCCAATTTTTCCTCATAGCTAAAAGCCTCCAGTCCAGGCAACATCCTGATAAATCTCCTCTGTACCCTCTCTCGTGCAATCACATCTTTCCTGTAAACGTGGTGACCAGAACTGCACGCAGTACTCCAGCTGTGGTCTAACCAGTGTTGTATACAGTTCAAGCATAACCCCCCCTGCTCTTGCCTTTATTAGTCGAGGCATAGAATACAAGTATTCCGTATGCCTTCGTAACCAGCGTATCTCCCTGGCCTGCTACCTTCAGGGATCTGTGGACCTGCACTCCAAGGTCCCTTTGTCCCTCTACATTTCTGAGTGTCCTATTATTTTTTCTTTGATAACACTGACTGCCTCACCCAGCTGCCCATTGACCTTACAATTCAGCCAGCAGCCAGGCGGCGGAACTGTATGTGCGCGATCCTTGATCGGGGCTCAGCCACCGACTCCACCCTGCAGTGGGCCCGTGCCAGACCTGGGACAGTGTGTCAGCCCTGCTCGGGATGCAGTCAAAGCCAAAACTCGTTGCAGCATCTTCCCATCGCAAGCCAGTTATCGAAAGCTTCGCAAGACATCCAGACATGGACCATGTACAGCAGACACCTCAAGTCACTGGAGAAATACCACCAACGATGTCTCCGCAAGATCCTGCAAATCCCCCGGGAGGACAGACGCACCAACGTTAGCGTCCTCGACCAGGCCAACATCCCCGGCATTGAAGCACTGACCACACTCGATCAGCTCCGCTGGGCGGGCCACATTATCTGCATGCCAGACAAGAGACTCCCAAAGCAAGCGCTCTACTCGGAACTCCGACACGGCAAACGAGCCCAAGGTGGGTAGAGGAAACGCTACAGGGGACAGCCTCAAAGCCTCCCTGTTAAAGTGCAACATCCCCACCGACACCTGGGAGTCTCTGGCCAAAGACCGCCCTAAGTGGAGGAAGTGCATCCGGGAGGGCGCTGAGCACCTCGAGTCTCGTCGCCGAGAGCGTGCAGAAACCAAGCGCAGGCAGCGGAAGGAGCGTGCGGCAAACCAGTCCCACCCTCCCCTTCCTTCAACCACTGTCTGTCCTACCTGTGACAGAGACTGTGGCTCTCGTATTGGACTGTTCAGCCACCCAAGGACTCATTTTGAGAGTGGAAGCAAGTCTTCTGCAATTCCGAGGAATTGCCCATGATGAAGATGTGAGACAGCATGGTAATTGACTGCTTTCATCTCTATTGCTTCCGGAGTCAGTCCGCCAGACAGCAAATGCGGAAATCGATACGTTGAGTGATTCGAAAACTCAGTCTCCCTGCCGGAATCAATATTCCCAGCAATGGGCTTTTATTCCTCATGACCTTAGATAATGACTGTGGGAACATGATATCTGACAACAACCACCTGCATTTATATATCGCCTTTAACACAGTGAAACATCGCAAGGCACTTCACAGGAGTGTTAGGAGACAAAAAATTTGACACCGAGCCGCATAGGGAGAAATTAATGCAGGTTTAGTCAAAGAGGTCGGTTTTAAGGAGTGTCTTGAAGGAGGAAAGAGGGGTAGAGGCGCACAGAGGTTTAGGGAGGGAGTTCCAGAGCTTGGGGCCCAGGCAGCTGAAGGCACGGCCACCAATGGTGGAGGCCACCAGTGGGGTGACAGCGCACTTATATCAGGCAAATACAATCAGGCTCAGCTACGAGGCCTTCCACAGTCGAATGTACATATGGTAAATTGTTAACTCAATTACTCAGCACCACATCACGTCACAAGAAAATGAGAGAGATTGAAAACCCGAAAGTCAGTGGCCCAGCATGAGTTAGCCTTCAGTTTCAGTTGCCCAAGGCTTGGGTTGTGCAAAGATCGTCCCCATCTTCCTCGCCGGGAGCAATTTCCTCACGCTGGTGCGCAGTAGGGGTGTTTCCCGCCCACCGAATCCTCACCCAGAAAGCTAACCTTCATGGGAAAGAACTGAGCGGCAGCAGGGTATTCCGTCACGGGGGGCCCCACACTTAAGCCTGATGTCACCCGCAGCAAACGCCTACACACACATTCTAGCATGGCCCCGTGACATCGTTTAATAGTCAGCGTCCTTCCCATTGTGTTCTCAACCTCGTTTTCAAATATCTCCATTGGCTCCTCGCCCCTCCCAATCACTAATCTCCTCCCACCCCTACACCCCTCCCTATCTCTCTAACCCCCTCCAGCCCCGACACCCCTCCCCATCTGTAACCTCCTCCAGCCCTACACCACTCCCCATCTGTAACCTCCTCCAGCCCCTACACCCCTCCCCATCTGTAACCTCCTCCAGCCCCGACACCCCTTCCCATCTCTAACCTCCTCCAGCCTCTAAACCCCTCCCCATCTGTAACCCCCTCCAGCCCTACACCACTCCCTATCTCTAACCTCCTCCAGTCCCGACACCCTTCCCTATCTCTGTAACCCCCTCCAGCCCTACACCACTCCCTATCTCTAACCTCCTCCAGCCCTACAACCCCGAAATCTCTGTGCTCCTCCAGTTCTGCCCTCTTGTGCATTCCCCGATTTTCATCGCTCCACCATTGGTGGCCGTGCCTTCAGTTGCCTGGGCCCCAAGCTCTGGAATTCCCTCCCTAAACCTCTCCATCCCTCTCCATCCCTCTCGCCCCACGTTTAAAACTCTCCTTAAAATCTGCCACTTTAACCAAGCTTTTGGTTGCCTGTTCAAATAGCTCTTTTTGCGGGCGCGCTGTCAATTTAAGTCGCATAATGCTCCTGTGAAGCAACTGTGGCATATTTTACAATGTTAAAGGCACTACATAAATGCAAGATGCTGTTATGACAATCAGTCAACCGAGAGAGGGGACATGCCATTTGAACCGAGGGATGAAAGGTCAATGTCTGCACCGATGTGCCATCAAGTCCCCCAACAATTGGCTTCTAGAGATTAATAATTCGTGACCAAAACCTACCTTTCTTTCTTTCCATTCTCCCTCCCCTCGTCTCCCCCTCCCCCTCCCCCTCCCCCTCTCCCTCCCCCTCTCCCGCCCTGAGAGAAGCTACTGGCTGGAGACAACAGGGAGAAGGCACTTTGACGTCCACAATCCCAACCACATCGCCAACCTGGAGGCGCCGAGATTTGGGTCGGAGTGGCACAACGTGGCAGGTGGTTAAATTCTTCAAGGCACACTTTAGTTTTAAGAAAAAGCACACTTTTTAAATTAAAAAAAATGATTTGGGGCATTTCCAGTGCCACCAACAGCCTCGTCCCAAAAACCCTGCCCACGAGAATCAGTGGCAGGGCACCACATAATGGCTACAGATTCCCAGTGCACATTGTCCTTGTTGCAAGGGTTACTAACAACTCGCTCAGTGAACTACTGAGCTGTATCTGCGTGTCACTGATCAGCCTCACAGCAACAATAACCTTATTTGATGAAACATCTCTGCTCTCCATGTTCAGCCAGAGACAGGGGCGAGTGTAATGATGCTGGTTGGCACCCCACACTGGGAAAGGGCCACGCCAAGTCTCAGAGCAAACAGGGAACCGAGGTCCAACCTAACCCGTTCCGTGCCGAGCTGTGGAACCAGAGCCGGCATTACCAGATCACTCGGACATTATACAATCTTGGCATCAGCCTCACCCCCAGTCAGAAGGCAGAGAGTTTACTTCAGAGATTGAACACGCCCGGGGCGGGGGTGCCACACTGTCGGAGGGGCAGTCTTTCAGATGAGACATTAAACCGAGGCCCCATCTACTCAGGTGGATGTAAAAGATTCCGTGGCACTATTTCAAAGAGGAGCAGGGGAAGTTCTCCCCGGTGTCCTGGGACCAATATTTATTCCCCAATCACTAAAACAGATTATCTGGTCATTATCACATTGCTGTGTGTGGGAGCTTGCTGTGCAGAAATTGGCTGCCGCATTTCCCACATTACAACAGTGACTACACTCCAAAAGTACTTCATTGGCTGTAAAACGCTTTGGAACGTCTGGTAGAGGCGAAAGGCGCTATAGAAATGCAAGTCTTTCTGTCAGGGATTGGAGCACACGCGGTAGACTGAGAGTCCCAGCACACTCGGGACACGCTCCTGGAGATAACTGCTCCGGGAGTGGGAGGCCCTCGGGACCCGGCTGCTCCGGGTTCACACACTCCGGGACTGGGATAGACCTGGTTCAGCACTCGGAGTGGTTACTCCGGGTCAAGACCCAGCGGCCGGTGTACAGCCCCCTCACTCACTCCTCGGTCTAGCCCTGGGACTGGGTACTCCGGGACTGCCACACTCCGGGAGTGGGATAGACCTGAAGTCAGTCCGGTGTCCGACTCCTGGAGTGGGACTGAGACACACAGGGTTCGCACACTCCGGGAGTGAGCAACACTTGGTGCAGACCCGCCTGCCCGGAATAAGCCGCCGCACTCACTCCTATATCCAGCTCCGGGACACTCCGGGAGTACCCACACACACACTCTGGGACTGGGACACTCCGGGACTGGGACACTCCGGGAGCACACATACACACTCCGGGACTGGGACACTCCGGGAGTACACACACACACACACACTGGGACACTCTGGGACCGGGACACTCCGGGAGCACACACACACACACTGGGACACTCGGAGCACACACACACACACACACTGGGACACTCTGGGACCGGGACACTCTGGGAGCACACACACACACACTGGGACACTCTGGGACCGGGATACTCTGGGAGCACACACACACACACACACACACACACTGGGACACTCTGGGACCGGGACACTCTGGGAGCACACACACACACACTGGGACACTCTGGGACCGGGACACTCCGGGAGTACACACACACACACTGGGACCGGGACACTCCGGGAGTACACACACACACACTGGGACCGGGACACTCCGGGAGTACACACACACACACTGGGACCGGGACACTCCGGGAGTACACACACACACACTGGGACCGGGACACTCCGGGAGTACACACACTCCGGGAGTACACACACACATTGGGACCGGGACACTCCGGGAGTACACACACACATTGGGACCGGGACACTCCGGGAGTACACACACACACATTGGGACCGGGACACTCCGGGAGTACACACAGACACTGGGACCGGGACACGCCGGGAGTACACACACTCCGGGAGTACACACACACATTGGGACCGGGACACTCCGGGAGTACACACACACATTGGGACCGGGACACTCCGGGAGTACACACACACATTGGGACCGGGACACTCCGGGAGTACACACACACATTGGGACCGGGACACTCCGGGAGTACACACACACTCTGGGACCGGGACACTCCGGGAGTACACACACACACACACACACACACTGGGACACTCCAGGAGCGGGACACTCCGGGAGTAACACACTCCGGATTACCTGCCCGGTGTACAGCCCCCTCAGACGCTCCTCGGTCCAGCTCTCCAGCTCCAGCCTCCGCCGCAGCTCCCCGCGGTCATAGCGGACCGTCACCCGAGCCTGCCTCCGGCCCACGGGTGGCCCCGGCCCCGGACACTTCCTGCCCGCCCGCTGCGCCGCCATCCTCCGCCGCAACTCCGCCAACCGGCCGCTGCTCACTGCGCCGGTCCCCGGTTCCCGCAGGGTCCTAGCGCCACGCTTAGCCTCGTACTTAAAGGGACACTCACACCGCCCCGCCCAGTCTCACTCTTAAAGGGACACTCACACCGCCCCGCCCAGTCTCACTCTTAAAGGGACACTCACACCGCCCCGCCCAGTCTCACTCTTAAAGGGACACTCACACCACGCCGCAGGGCTCTAGCGCCCCACCCACCCTCACTCTTAAAGGGACATACACACCACTCCGCAGGGTCCTAGCGCCCCGCCCATCCTCATTCTTAAAGGAACACACACACCGCCCTGCAGGGTCCTAGCGCCCCACCCACCCTCACTCTTAAAGGGACACTCACACCGTCCCTCGCCTCCAGAGTCTGTCTGTGCTCAGGTCAAAGAGAGAGTTAGTGTTGGGTGCAGGCGCTGGACTGCGTTATGACAACTAGCAACAAGATTTTAGTTTAATTTGTTCAGTCTTCCTTTAATCTGGGTTTAATTTACATTCTTGGTTGTGCTTTTGCAAACGAGTGCCTAATACATTTCTTTTGTATCATCTTACAACTGCTCAATCAGCTTCGAGCTCACAACTCTTTTGGGGACAAAAATAAACATTAGTTTAAGTGCCCCCCGATCTGGGGGACACTCCAGACACTTTTCAACTGCCCTTTTTAAAAAAATGTATTTTGTTTTTTTTTTGTAGTTTTTTTTTGTGTTTTTTTGGGGGCTTTAAAATCATAAATTATTACAAGTGCCCCCTATAAAAGGGATGGGGGCACTAAAACCGGCAATTAAAACAAATTAAACTTTAAAACATATGAAATCAAATTAAAATGTGGTTGCCGGGGGTGATGATGCGCTCCAGTCCCTCCGGCGCCCACCTCTCGCGGAAGGCCGCGAGCATACCGGTGGACACCGCGTGCTCCATCTCCAGGGACACCCTGGCTCGGATGTAACCGCGGAGGAGAGGCAGGCAGTCACTAAAAAACAGATGATCTGGGTCATTATCACGTTACTGTGTGTGGGAGCTTGCTGTGCGCAAATTGGCGTTTCCCACATTACAACAGGGACTCCACTCCAAGAGGGGGGTTGGGGCTGAACGACCCGACCGCCCCTTGCTCCTTTAACAAGGGGGCACAGGGTTGACTTTAAATTGTCAATTACCCTAAAATATAAGAGTCAGCGATGGATGAATGCACTGAAAGAAAGAAAGGCTTGCATTTCTATAGCGCCTTTCACGACCACCGGATGTCTCAAAGCACTTTGCAGCCAACGAAGTACTTTTTACATCGAAACATAGAAAATAGGTGCAGGAGTAGGCCATTTGGCCCTTCGAGCCTGCACCACCATTCAATAAGATCATGGCTGATCATTCACCTCAGTACCCCTTTCCTGCTTTCTCTCCATACCCCTTGATCCCTTTAGCCGTAAGGGCCATATCTAACTCCCTTTTGAATATATCTAACGAACTGGCCTCAACAACTTTCTGCGGTAGAAAATTCCACAGGTTCACAACTCTCTGAGTGAAGAAGTTTCTTCTCATTTTGGTCCTAAATGGCTTACCCCTTATCCTTAGACTGTGACCCCTGGTTCTGGAACTCCCCAGCAATGGGAACATTCTTCCTGCCTCTAACCTGTCCAATCCCATCAGAATTTTATATATTTCTATGAGATCCCCTCTCATTCTTCTAAACTCCAGTGGATACAAGCCCAGTCGATCCAGTCTCTCCCCATATGTCAGTCCTGCCATCCCGGGAATCAGTCTGGTGAACCTTCGCTGTACTCTCTCAATAGCAAGAACGTCCTTCCTCAGATTAGGAGACCAAAACTGAACACAATATTCCAGGTGTGGCCTCACCAAGGCCCTGTACAACTGCAGTAAGACCTCCCTGCTCCTATACTCAAAACCTCTAGCTATGAAGGCCAACATGCCATTTGCCTTCTTCACCGCCTGCTGTACCTGCATGGCCAACCTTCAATGACTGATATATCATGACACCCAGGTCTCGTTGCACCTCCCCTTTTCCCAATCTGTCACCATTCAGATAATATTCTGTCTTCCTGTTTTTGCCCCAAAAGTGGATAACCTCACATTTATCCACATTATACGGCATCTGCCATGCATTTGCCCACTCACCTAACCTGTCCCAGTCACCCTGCAGCCTCTTAGCATCCTCCTCACAGCTCACACCGCCACCCAGCTTAGTGTCATCTGCAAACTTGGAGATATTACATCCAATTCCTTCATCCAAATCATTGATGTACATTGTAAATAGCTGGGGTCCCAGCATTGAACCCTGCGGCACCCCACTAGTCACTGCCTGCCATTCTGAAAAGGACCCGTTTATTCCGACTTTGCTTCCTGTCTGCAAACCAGTTCTCTATCCACGTCAATACATTACCCCCAATACCATGTGCTTTGATTTTGGTGTGGAGTCCCTGTTGTAATGTGGAAAACGCCAATTTGCGCACAGCAAGCTCCCACACACAGTAATGTGATAATGACCCAGATCATCTGTTTTTTAGTGATGTTGGTTAAGGGATAAATATTGGCCCCTGTATACCGGGGAGAATTTTGAATCGTGCCGTGCAATGTCCCGTGTAACCTGCGTAGTCACACAGCCCTCCAGGGACGTCGCCCCCACCCCTCATAGCCGGCTCTTCACTGAAAACCACGCACCTGCCAAACAAAGTTACAGGGAACGTTGGTGTCATGCATCCGCCTGACAGAGCAGACAGCGCCTCGGTTTAACGTCTCGTCCGAAATACGGTACCAATGAAGACCACACTGCAGGGATGGGGAGTGTGTTATCACAACCTGGAAAGATTATTTTAGTTAAATTTGTTAAGGTTGCTTTAAAATGTTGTTTTAAAAAAAAATTACAATCTTTATTGGTGGTGTCCCTTTAAAAAGGGTCACATGGCTGACTTTAAATTGGCAATTGCCAACATTTAAAAGAGTCAGTGTTGGATGAAAATAGTATTTTAATTTAATTTGTTAAGTTTCCTTTAAAGTTTTTAAGTTACAGATTTAATTGGTTGTGCCCCTTTAAAAGGGCATAGATGCTTAACTTCAAATATGTAATTGCCTGATATAAGAGTCAGCATTGGATGAAATCACATCCACCTGGAGCAGGGCAGCAGCAATTTTAACATCGTAAAACATCCCAGCCGGGTTATTAAACAGAATTTAACACCGAGCCACCTATCGATTAGGATATCACCCCCAATGCTCGCTGACCGACATTGGCTCCCGGATAAGTAACGCCTCGATTTCTAAATTCTCCATCCTTGTTTACAAATCCCTCCATGGCCCTCGTCCCTCCCTATCTCTGTAATCTCCTCCAGCCCCTCAACCCCCCCCCCCGCCGAGATATCTGCGCTCCTCTAATTCTGTCCTCTTGAGCATCCCTGATTAAAGTCGCTCAACCATCGGTGGCCGTGCCTTCTGTTGCCCGGGCCCCAAGCTCTGGAACTCCCTCCCTAAACCTCTCGGTTTAGCCAAGGATGAGAAAGGCGCTATATAAATGCAAGCTCTCTTCTTCTTTCGAAACGTTACCTCTGGATTTTCCCTCTCTTCCCACGCAAAAAAATAAGGTGCATTTATATAGCGCCTTTCGTGGCCGCATGCCATCCCAGAGAGCTTTGCAGCTGATAAAGTACTGAAACGGGGGCATACAACAACAACTGCATCTACATAGCACCTTTAACGCAGTGAAACATCACAAGGCACTTCACAGGAATTTTATGAGATAAAACATTTGACACCGAGCCTCATAAGTAGAAATTAGGGCAGGAAAGCCTGGTCAAAGAGGTCGGTTTTAAGGAGCATCTTGAAGGAGGAGAGAGGTAGAGAGGCGGAGAGGTTTAGGGAGGGAATTCCAGAGCTTGGGGCCCAGGCAACAGAAGGCACAGCCACCGATGGTGGAGCGATTATAATCAGAGATGGTCAGGAGGGCAGAATTAGAGGAGCGCAGACATCTCGGGGGGTTGTGGAGCTGGAGGAGATTACAGAGATAGGGAGGGGCGAGGGCCACGGAGAGATTTGAAAATAAGGATGAGCATTTTGAAATAGAAGCATTGCTTAACCGGGAGCCAATGTAGGTCAGCGAGCACAGGGGGTGATGGGTGAGCGGGACTCGGTGCGAGTTAGGACACGGGTCAGCGAGCACAGGGGGTGATGGGTGAGCGGGACTCGGTGCGAGTTAGGACACGGGTCAGCGAGCACAGTGGGTGATGGGTGAGCGGGACTCGGTGCGAGTTAGGACACGGGTCAGCGAGCACAGGGGGTGATGGGGGAGCGGGACTCGGTGCGAGTTAGGACACGGGTCAGCGAGCACAGGGGGTGATGGGGGAGCGGGACTCGGTGCGAGTTAGGACACGGGTCAGCGAGCACAGGGGGTGATGGGTGAGTGGGACTCGGTGAGCTGGGACACGGGGCAGCCGAGTTTTGGATCACCGCTAGTTTACGTAGGGTAGGATGTGGGAGGCCAGCCAGGAGTGCGTTGGAATACAGGGCTGTAGTGATACCCGCCCTCTGTATGGCTGAGAGACATGGACCATGTACAGCAGACACCTCAAGTTGCTGGAGAAGTACCACCAATAATGTCTTCGCAAGATCCTACAAATCCCCTGGGAGGACAGACGCACGAACATCAGCGTCCTCGATCAGGCCAACATCCCCAGCATCGAAGCACTGACCACACTCGACCAGCTCCGCTGGGCAGGGCCACATTGTCCGCATGCCAGACACGAGACTCCCAAAGCAAGCGCTCTACTCGGAACTCCTTCACGGCAAACGAGCCCCAGGTGGGCAGAGGAAACGTTACAAGGGACCACCCTCAAAGCCTCCCTGATAAAGTGCAACATCCCCACCGACACCTGGGAGTCCCTGGGCCAAAGACCAGTTCGCCCTAAGTGGAGGAAGTGCATCCGAGAGGGTACTGAGCACCTCGAGTCTCGTCGCCGAGAGCGTGCAGAAACCAAGCGCAGGCAGCGGAAGGAGCGTGCGGCAAACCAGTCTCACCCTCCCCTTCCCTCAACCACGGTCTGTCCCACCTGTGACAGGGACTGTGGCTCTCGAATTGGACTGTTCAGCCACCTGAGAACTCACTTCATGAGTGGAAGCAAATCTTCCTCGATTCCGAGGGACTGCCTATGATGATGATGATGAGGAGAATAGTCAAGTCTGAAGGTAACAAAGGCATGGATGAGGGTTCCAGCAGCGGACTTCAATATGATCTCGACTTTGCTTAAACTGTTTGCCCTTTGTTAGCGAAATAATAAAAAGTATCTTATTACAATGTTACTTGCACAATGTCAGTCTGTCACAGGATTCTGACACTGGGTTTTTAGCTTGAGGGCGGTCTCTGCTGGTGACGAGGTGTCGAGCAGTTTTACATTCACCCGCGCTCTCTGCAGGTCATTTTTCTTCAAACATAAAACCATGCAGACCAGCGCAGACTGTGACTGCACTCCCTGAGCAGTGGAACCGAAGGAAATACAGAAAATGTCACTAGACCAGCAATCCCGAGGCCTGGGCTAATAATCTGGAGATCCGAGTTCAAATCCCACCACGGCAGCTGGGGAATTTAAATTCAGTTCATTCAATAAATCGGGAATTAAAAAGCCAGTGTCGGTAATGGTGACCATGAAACCACCGGATTGTCGTAAAAACCCATCGGGTTCACTGATGTCCTTTAGGGAAGGAAATCTGCCGCCCTTACCTGGTCTGGCCGATATGTGACTCCAGACCCTCAGCAATGTCATCATTATCATAGGCAGTCCCTCGGAATCGAGGAAGACTTGCTTCCACTCGAAAAATGAGTCCTGAGGTGGCTGAACAGTCCAATACGAGAGCCACAGGTGGGACAGACAGTGGTTGACTCTTAACTGCCCCCTGAACTGGCCCAGCGCGACACTCGGTCATACCAAACCGCTGCGACAAAGTGGTTAACGAAGGCCTTCTCGAGGGCGATTAGGGATGGGCAGTAAATGCCGGCCTTGCCAGAGACACCCACATCTCGAGAGCGAATAAATAAGTAACAAAATCACCCATTGTTCCTCACTAATTGGCGGCTCGGGAGCTGAGATAAGATTGAGCGGACACAATGTGTGGGTCCCACATCACAATGGGTCTGTTTATCTCACTGATGGGCACAGTGCTTGAAATATCCTGCTTCTGTGCAGTGCACTGTGTAAGCAGTCTGAGCTTGGGTGGGCTGCCACAATTGACGTTAGCGCTCCCCCCGGGGCTGGGATTCCCGGCCTCGGTTGTTATCCGGCCGGTACACACTAAATAATAATTCCAGATCCAGACCGGACATCAGCCGAGACCAGCACTGGGCTCAGTTTGATAATGTATCATCATCAGAGACAGTCCCTCGAAGCGAGGATGACTTGTTTCCACACCAAAAAGGGATGAGTTCACAGGTGTTTCAATGAAGAATATTCCGGATCCTGAACTACATCCTGAAGGGTGGAAGATGCCTGTGGGTGGATTGTTTTAACGTGGGGTGACCGTTGCACACCAGCCACCACACGGGGCTTGACAGAGCGAGGTCTTGGTCCAGGGGCAAGGGTTAACCAGGACGACTGGAGACCAGCTCTGCTGCACGGACCCAGTGCGCCCACATATCGCACAGTGTGGGCTGGGCCCGTGCTGCCCCTGGGCCCCTCGCCTCCCCTGGGCGCTGTGTAATAACACAGTCTAGTGTAGTGGGAAAAGAGAATGGATCTTGTCAGCCGTGCTCATTGGGAGCAGTCTCGCCCCTGAGTCGTGGGTTCAATTCCCACTCCAGAGACTCGAGCACATATTTAGGCCAAGAATGCCCGTCATTTATATAGCGTCTTTAATGTAGTAAAATGTCCCAAGGCGCTTCACGGGAGTGATTATCAAACAAAATTTGACCCCGAGCCACATAAGGAGAGATTAGTGTCGATGAACAAAAGCTGCGTCACACAGGTAGGTTTTAAGGAGTGTTTTAAAAGAGGAGAGAGAGCTGGAGAGGTTGAGTGAGGGAGTTCCAGAGCTTGGGGCCCAGGCAGCAGAAGGCACGGCCACCGATGGTGGAGCGATTGTAATCAGGGATACTCAGGAGGGCAGAATTAGAGGAGCGCAGACATCTCGGGGGGTTGTGGAGCTGGAGGAGGTTACAGAGATAGGGAGGGGGCGAGGGCCATGGAGGGATTTGTAAACCAGGATGAGAATTTTGAACTCGAGGCGTTACTTAACCGGCAGCCAATGTAGGACATCGAGCGCAGGGGGTGATGGGGGAGTTAGGACCATATTGGGTCCTGAATTTCCGATTACCTGCCTCCACACACTCCCCTGATCCCGGACATCACCAAGGGTTCTTGATTGAGGGTTTCTCACAACTAATTCCCGATCTCAGGGTGTATTTGGTTGAAAGAAAGACTTGCATTTATATACCGCCTTTCACAACCACTGGATGCGCCAAAGCGCTTTACAGCCAAAGTACCTTTTGAGTGTAGTCACTGTTCTAATGTAGGAAACACAGCAGCCAATTTGCGCACAGCAAGCTCCCACACACAGCAATGCGATAATGACCCAGATAATCTGTTTTTAGGTGTCGGTTGAGAGAAGCACAAACTTGAAGCAGATAATCTAGGCCGACACTCGCAGTGCAGTGCTGAGGGAGCCCCGCACTGTCGGAGGGGCAGTACTGAGGGAGCGCCGCACTGTCGGAGGGGCAGTACTGAGGGAGTGCCGCACTGTCGGAGGGGCAGTACTGAGGGAGTGCCGCACTGTCGGAGGGGCAGTACTGAGGGAGCCCCGCACTGTCGGAGGGGCAGTACTGAGGGAGCGCCGCACTGTTGGAGGGGCAGTACTGAGGGGGGTGCTGCACTGTCGGAGGGGCAGTGCTGAGGGAGTGCCGCACTGTCGATGGGGAAGTACTGAGTGAGTGCCGCACTGTCAGAGGGGCAGTACTGAGGGAGTGCTGCACTGTCAGAGGGGCAGTACTGAGGGAGTGCCGCACTGTCAGAGGGGCAGTACTGAGGGAGTGCCGCACTGTCGGAGGCGTTATGTCTTTAATACTATTATGAATGACTCCACGAGGTCTGGTATTGTACTTGAGCTGTTGTGACCTTAGTCCCATTTATTGTAACTCCAGAGTGAGGCACCAGCATGGTGGGCAGCCTTTTATACTGGGTCCTGCACACCTATGCAGGTGACCCTCAGGTCTCCCACCGCAGTGCCCTCTGGTGGCACACCTTATGTGACTATACAGTTAGTATACATGGTCTACATACATGACATCACTTCCCCCCCTCCAAGTCTTTAATGCAAATTGACTCGTACATTGACGGTGACCTGGGCTTTGCTCTTTCTGGTTGACCATTGGAGGGTCACTTCTAGTTTGGGTGGGTTGGTAGTGAGATTTGTTGCCAGTGGAGGTCCCTGTGGTTTCTGGTTGAGAGTCCATGAATACTCCATTCTCCCCCCCACACAGAGATCATGCTAATGGCCCGTTACATGCAAGTTTGATCATTCCATAGCCTCTCAAAGGCTTCCTGGCTCATTACTGACTGACTCGCCCCCCCGTGTCCACTTCCATGAAGACTGGAACACCATTTATCTCGACTTCCATTATCACTGGAGGACAATCTGTGGTGCAGGTATATACTCCATACACCTCGTCCTGGGACTGAGCTGCCTCTCTAGCCATCTCCTCGTAATCCGTGCTGGATTCACAGCCATCTGCTGACTCCTCTTCCACGTGGTGAGTCACAGCACTTTTGCACATTCGCTGGAGGTGGCCCTTTGTGCTGCAGCCTTTGCACACAGCCTCTGAACCGACACTGATGAGCCCTGCGATTACCTCCGCAACACCAGCATGGTGCTACTCGACTTACATTTGCACCCCTCGGCGGACTCTGAGTTAAAGGACTCGGTGGGGCCTGTACCCTCTGCCCTGGGCAGATTCACGTTCAACGGTTCTGCCTGTGAAAGGCACCATTCTATTCACAGTACTTGCCGGGTTTGAGTCCTGAGAGTGAGTCATTATCTGCTTGGAGCCGCAGCGTGAGGTCAGGAACACCTGGCTGGTGCTGATGGCCTTCTGCAGAGTGACAGTGGTTTCGGCAGAGATTAACCTGGGAAGAAGGTCCCCATGACTGATGCCAATCACGAAGATGTCCCGCAAGGCATCGGCGAGAGATGCGCTGAATTCACACGGTCCTGCCAGCCTCCTGAGGTGGGCAGCATACTTCGCGATTTCCTGGCCCTCGGGGCGACGGTCTGTATAAAATCGATGCCTGACCGTGAGGATGCTCTCCTTCGGTTTGAGTTGGTCCCGAATTAGCACTTTCAGCTCCTCGTATGACTTGGTCGTTGTTGTCTCTGATGCAAGCAAGTCCCTGAGGCCGTAGACCCCGGGCCCATAACTGGTCAACAGGATAGCTCTGCGTTTATCTGCCAGCATGGCCGGATCATTGCCTCCTGGGTCATTTGCAACAAAATATTGATCGAGCTGCTCCATAAAGGCTTCCCAATCTTCACCCTCTGAGAACTTTTCTAATGCACCAACGTTAGTTATTTTTGCGTGAAAGTTCGTAATCTCGTCGCCAGTTGTTATGTCTTTAATAGTCTTATGAATGACTCCACGAGGTCTGGTATTGTACTTGAGCTGTTGTGACCTTAGTCCCATTTATTGTAACTCCAGAGTGAGGCACAAGCATGGTGGGCAGCCTTTTACACTGGGCCCTGCACACCTATACAGATGACCCTCAGGTCTCCCACCTCTGGTGGCACACCTTATGTGACTATACAGTTAGTATACATGGTCTACATACATGACAGGAGAGGCAGTACTGAGGGAGCGACACACTGTCGGAGAGGTAGTACTGAGGGAGCGCTGCACTGTGGGAGGGGCAGTACTGAAGGAGCGCCGCACTGTCAGAGGGGTAGTACTGAGGGAGCGCCGCACTGTCGGAGGGGCAGTACTGAGGGAGCACCACGCTGCCGGAGGGGCAGTACCTGAGGGAGCGCCGCACTGTCGGAGGGGTAGTACTGAGGGAGCGCCGCACTGTCGGAGGGGCAGTACTGAGGGAGCACCACACTGTCGGAGGGACAGTACTGAGGGAGCACTGCACTGTTGGAGGGGCAGTACTGAGGGAGCGCTGCACTGTTGGAGGGGCAGTATTGAGGGAGTGCCGCACTGTCGGAGGGGTAGTACTGAGGGAGCGCCGCACTGTCGGAGGGACCGTCTTTCGGGATAAGATGTTAAACCGAGGCCCGGTCTGCTCTCTCAGGTGGATGTAAAAGATCCCATGGCACTATTTCGAAGAAGAGCAGGGGAGTTCTCCCCGGTGTCCTGGGACCAATATTTATCCCTCAATCAACATCATTAAAACAGATTATCTGGTCATTATCACATTGCTGTTTGTGGGAGCTTGCTGTGCGCAAATTGGCTGCTGCATTTCCCACATTACAACAGTGACTACACTCCAAAAGTACTTCATTGGCTGTAAAGCGCTTTGTGACATCCTGAGGCTGTGAAAGGCGCTATATAAATGCAAGTCTGCCTTTTGTATAGTGCTCCCTATTGTTGCTGTGTGTTACACTCGCCTTATCCCACGGTTACCGGGGATGGTGTTCAACCATTCCACACTCGCACTGTCGGTCGTGCCTGGGTCTAACCTCAATCAGCCCAGTATTGGGCTGTAAACAGTCCCACGCGGGTCGTCCCAGCTCCCTTCCTCGCCTTAACAGGAAAACCCCAATCGCTCCCCGATTGGCAGAGAGGCTTTGGCCTTCAATGGTCGATGAGCCTGAGACATCGCCGGAGCTCTCCAACCTGCCCAAAGGTCCCACGCAGCGGGATACGGCCCACAGTGTGGTGTCAGGCAGCCCCTCGCCCGCGGTGTTGCTGAGCAACGTGGGCCGGGAGTGGGGCTCATTTCCCCAATCATTCTGCTGCCCCGTCACTGGGGACCTCGCCCCGCGGGGGCAGGGTGAGGGGGTAACTCGGTGACACTGTGGGGGTAGTGTGAGGAGGTGTGAGGGGGTAACTCGGTGACAGTGAGGGGAGGGTGAGTGAGTGAGTGTGTGAGGGGGTAACTTGGGAACACGTTGGGGGGAGGGTGTGGTTGTGAGTGTGAGTGTGTGTGTGAGAGCCATTCACTGTAATGTATTTGCTTCATGGGTTCTTTGCTTAAGAATTCACTGCAACACATTGCTATTAAGAACTAGTTGGTTTATTAGCGAAAAGTTTAACAATCATACTACACATAACCGGTTCATCCACCAGACTCACAACCACCTGCCCCATCGTGGATCCCCCGAAACCAACTGGCCGGGGTTTTATTGAGTCTTGTAAACATCATGTGACTGGCTAAGCCACTCACAATGCAACAGCTCTACAAACCCGTGAGCATGCTCACAGTGCATACATGACACTCGAGGACACAGTGGGGTGTGAGGGGATAACTCAGACACAGTGGGGGTGTGAGGGGATAACTCGGGGACACAGTGGGGGTGTGAGGGGATAACTCGGACACAGTGGGGGTGTGAGGGGATAACTCGGGGACACAGTGGGGGTGTGAGGGGATAACTCGGACACAGTGGGGGTGTGAGGGGGTAACTCGGGGACACAGTGGGGGTGTGAGGGGATAACTCGGGGACACAGTGGGGGTGTGAGGGGATAACTCGGGGACACAGTGGGGGTGTGAGGGTGTAACTTGGGGACACAGTGGGGGTGTGAGGGGGTAACTCGGGGACACAGTGGGGGTGTGAGGTGATAACTCAGACACAGTGGGGGTGTGAGGGGATAACTCGGGGACATAGTGGGGGTGTGAGGGGGTAACTCGGGGACACAGTGGGGGTGTGAGGGGGTAACTTGGGGACACAGTGGGGATGTGAGGGGATAACTCGGGGACACAGTGGGGGTGTGAGGGGGTAACTCGGGGACACAGTGGGGGTGTGAGGGGGTAACTTGGGGACACAGTGGGGGTGTGAGGGGATAACTCGGGGACACAGTGGGGGTGTGAGGGGATAACTCGGATACAGTGGGGGTGTGAGGGGGTAACTCGGGGACACAGTGGGGGTGTGAGGGGGTAACTTGGGGACACAGTGGGGGTGTGAGGGGATAACTCGGGGACACAGTGGGGGTGTGAGGGGATAACTTGGACACAGTGGGGGTGTGAGGGGATAACTCGGGGACACAGTGGGGGTGTGAGGGGATAACTCGGACACAGTGGGGGTGTGAGGGGGTAACTCGGGGACACAGTGGGGGTGTGAGGGGATAACTCGGACACAGTGGGGGTGTGAGGGGGTAACTCGGGGACACAGTGGGGGTGTGAGGGGATAACTCGGACACAGTGGGGGTGTGAGGGGGTAACTCGGGGACACAGTGGGTCAGACACCAGTCTTTCCCCTCTGGGATGTGGGGTTGAATCCAGCACAGACTGAGGGGCAATGTTTCCCAGAATTTCCACTCGGGCCGCGTGTCTCCATTTAACGGGCTGCAGGCCCAGTCATCGTCTGCACAGGGGCGTTTATTTTTGCATTGGGAGGCCTGCTCTCAATAATTTCAGTCAGAGGCGGGGCGAGGGAGGGAGGATTACTCGATTTAGTGGATTTGTTTCTGTAATCAGTGAAGGACCTTTAGCCTAGGAATTACCGTTAGCAATATTACGGTATTTTTAGGTTGAGGGATAAATATTGGCCCCAGGACACCGGGGAGAACTCCCCTGCTCTTCTTCAAAATAGTGTCCTGGGATCTTTTACATCCAGCTGAGAGAGCAGACGGGGCCTCGTTTAACGTCTCATCCGAAAGACGGCACCTCCCTCAGTACTGCCCCTCCGACAGTGCGGCGCTCCCTCAGTACTGCCCCTCCGACAGTGTGGGGCTAACTCAGTACTGTCCCTCCGACAGTGCAGCGCTCCCTCAGTACTGCCTCTCTGACAGTGCGACGCTCCCTCAGTACTGCCCCTCCGACAGTGCGGCGCTCCCTCAGTACTGCCCCTCCGACAGTGCGGCGCTCCCTCAGTACTGCCCCTCCCACAGCACTGCACTGGAGTGTCAGTCTAGATTTCGTGCTCAGGACCCTGGAACCCACAACCTTCTGACTCTGAGACGAGAGGAGGCCATTCAACCCATCGCTCCGAAAGAGTAATTTCTTCTGTCCCACTCCCTGGCTCTTTCCCCATTCCTTTATATTCAGGGATGCTCAAGAGGGCAGAATTAGAGGAGCATACCAAGTCCCAGCATAACTAAGACCGCGTATTTCCACCTCCGTAACATCGCCCGTCTCCGCCTCTGCCTCAGCTCATTTGCTGCTGAAACCCTCGTACATGACTGTGTCCTAACTCACACCGAGTCCCACTCACCCATCACCCCCTGTGCTCGCTGACTGTGTCCTAACTCACACCGAGTCCCACTCACCCATCACCCCCTGTGCTCGCTGACTGTGTCCTAACTCACACCGAGTCCCACTCACCCATCACCCCCTGTGCTCGCTGACTGTGTCCTAACTCACACCGAGTCCCACTCACCCATCACCCGCTGTGCTCGCTGACTGTGTCCTAACTCACACCGAGTCCCACTCACCCATCACCCCCTGTGCTCGTTGACCTACATTGGCTCCCGGTTAAGCAATGCCTCAATTTTAAAATTCTCATCTTGTTTACAAATCCCCCCATGGCCCTCGCCCCTCCCTATCTCTGTAATCTCCCCCAGCCCCACAACCCCCCCGAGATGTCTGCACTCCTTTAATTCTGCCCTCCTGAGCATCCCTGATTATAATCGCTCCACCATCGGTGGCCGTGCCTTCTGATGCCGAGTTCCTTCGATTGGACTCGGGGGGTTGCTGTCTGTTAAAGGGGCCTCTGGCAATTAAAGCACGGTGAACAATCGCTCCATTGTCAGTCAGCACAAAGCTGGACACAATAACAGCTCCCAGTCGCTGAGCAGAGCCTCTGCTGCCCTCTGCTGGAATCGCACTCAGAATGTCACAGCACAGAGGGAGGCCATTTGGCCCATTGTTTCCGTGCTGGCTCTATGATCGACCAATCCAGTGACTCCCCACTCCCTCCACTCGCTCCCCACACACCTGCAATTATTTATTTTTCCAGTATCCTTTTCAGAATGGCAGGCAGTGACTAGTGGGGTGCCGCAGGGCTCAGTGCTGGGAACGCAGCTATTTACAATATACATTAATGATTTGGACGAAGGAATTAAGTGTAATATCTCCAAGTTTGCAGATGACACTAAGCTGGGTGGCAGTGTGAGCTGTGAGGAGGATGCTAAAAGGCTGCTGGATGACTTGGACAGGTTAGATGAGTGGGCAAACGTGTAGCAGATGCCGTATAATGTGGATAAATGTGAGGTTATCCACTTTGGTGGCAAAAACACGAAGACAGAATATTATCTGAATGGCGGCAGATTAGGAAAAGGGGAGGTGCAACGAGACCTGGCTGTCATAATACATCAGTCATTGAAAGTTGGCATGCAGGTACAGCAGGTGGTGAAGAAGGCAAATGGTATGTTGGCCTTCACAGCGAGGGGATTTGAGTATAGGAGCAGGGAGGTCTTACTGCAGTTGTACAGGGCCTTGGTGAGGCCACACCTTGAATATTGTGTTCAGTTTTGGTCTCCTAATCTGAGGAAGGACGTTCTTGCTATTGAGGGAGTGCAGCGAAGGTTCACCAGACTGATTCCAGGATGGCAGACTGACATATGTGGAGAGACTGGATTGACTGGGCCTGTATTCACTGGAGTTAGAAGGATGAGAGGGGATCTCCTAGAAACATATAAAATTCTGACGGAACTGGACAGGTTAGATGCAGGAAGAATGTTCCCGATGTTGGGGATGTCCAGAACCAGGGGACATAGTCTAAGGATAAGGGGTAAGCCATTTAGGACTGAGATGAGGAGAAACTTCTTCACTCAGAGTTGTTAACCTGTGGAATTCCCAACCGCAGAGAGTTGTTGATGCCAGTTCATTGGATATATTCAAGAGGGAGTTAGATATGGCCCTTACGGCTAAAGGAATCAAGGGGTATGGAGAGAAAGCAGGAAAGGGGTACTGAGGGAATGATCAGCCATGATCTTATTGAATGGTGGTGCAGGCTCGAAGGGCCGAATGGCCTACTCCTGCACCCATTTTCTATGTTTCTATGTTTATCCCACTCACTTCCGAAAGTTACTATTGAATCTGCCCTTTCAGATCACAACAACTCGCTGTGTAACAATATTCTCCTCCTCTCCCCCTCTGGTTCGTTTACCAATTACAGCTATCTTAAATCTGTGTCCCTCTGGTTACTGACCCTCCTGCCTCTGGGAACTTCTGTAATTACTGTTTATAATTCATTATCAAAATACACTGGACACAGAAGTGAAACATAGATGATATATTTCTGCTTCTTAATCAACATATTTTTAAATCTATAAAAAGGTAAAACAACAGTTGCCCCAGTCATGCTCCTGCATCCCACCTCCCCACCCTCTGTACCCCCCACCCCCTCACACACACACTCTGTACCCCATCCAACTCCCCACCCCCCCACACACACTGTACCCCATCTAACTCCCCACCCCTCACACACACTGTACCCCATCTAACTCCCCACCCCCTCACACACTGTACCCCATCTAACTCCCCACCCCTCACACACACTGTACCCCATCTAACTCCCCACCCCCTCACACACTGTACCCCATCCAACTCCCCACCCCCCCACACACACTGTACCCCATCTAACTCCCCACCCCTCACACACACTGTACCCCATCCAACTCCCCACCCCCTCACACACACTGTACTGCACCCCCTCACACACACTGTACCCCATCTAACTCCCCACCCCCCCACACACACTGTACCCCATCCAACTCCCCACCCCCTCACACACACTGTACTGCACCCCCTCACACACACTGTACCCCATCTAACTCCCCACCCCCCCACACACACTGTACCCCATCTAACTCCCCACCCCTCACACACACTGTATCCCATCTAACTCCCCACCCCTCACACACACTGTACCCCATCCAACTCCCCACCCCCTCACACACACTGTACTGCACCCCCTCACACACACTGTACCCCATCTAACTCCCCACCCCCTCACACACACTGTACCCCATCTAACTCCCCACCCCCCCACACACACTGTACCCCATCTAACTCCCCACCCCTCACACACACTGTATCCCATCTAACTCCCCATCCCCTCACACACACTGTACCCCATCTAACTCCCCACCCCTCACACACACTGTATCCCATCCAACTCCCCACCCCCCCACACACACACTGTACCCCATCTCACTCCCCACCCCCTCACACACACTGTACTGCACCCCCTCACACACACTGTACCCCATCCAACTCCCCACCCCCCCACACACACACTGTACCCCATCCAACTCCCCACCCCCTCACACACACTGTACTGCACCCCCTCACACACACTGTACCCCATCCAACTCCCCACCCCCTCACACACACTGTACCCCATCCAACTCCCCACCCCCTCACACACACTGTACTGCACCCCCTCACACACACTGTACCCCATCCAACTCCCCACCCCCTCACACACACTGTACCCCATCCAACTCCCCACCCCCTCACACACACTGTACCCCATCCAACTCCCCACCCCCTCACACACACTGTACTCCATCTAACTCCCCACCCCCCCACACACACTGTACCCCATCTAACTCACCACCCCTCACACACACTGTACCCCATCCAACTCCCCACCCTCGCACACACTGTACCACATCCAACTCCCCACCCCCACACACACACCGTACCTCACCCCCACCCACACACTGTAACCCCCCCTCTCCCCACCACACACACTGTACCCCTCCTCTCCCTCCCCACACACACAGTACCCCCCTCTCCCCCCCCACACACACACTGTACCCCATCCAACGTCACCGTGTGTGTGAAGATTTCCTAAATTTACCTTTGACTGGTTTGAACCTGTGTCTGTGTTTCACTCTTGCAATTTAATTAAAGGTAATTTTCTGGATTTGCGTTACCCATTCGTTCATCTATACACGAGCTGAATCCTGGCTGACACTCGCGGTGCCAATACTGTTCAAGGCTCTGCAGTGGGACTTGAACCCACGACCTTGTGACTCAGAGGCGAGGGTGCTGCCCACTGAGCCACTCAGAGGCTGTGAGGCTGTATGGACTCACTCATCTCTCTGACCTTTCGCGTATTGTGGGTTCAAGTCCGACTTGAGCAGAGAACAACAACAACTGGTATTTATATAGTGTCTGTAACGTAGAGCTGCGGGGATCCTGGGAGTGCATGGCTTCGGAAAGGGAATGTTACTCAGCACGCTTACTAAAAATGCCCATATTTGCTGATAAACCCAGTTACTGCTGCATTAATCAAACTTCCCCTGGCTACACACTCTTTAGTCACAACTATTTTAGTATAATGTTAAATCAAGTGCCCTGTTAGGCAAGGGTACCAGAACCAACACATTTCAAATTAAACTTTTAAAGTAACTTAAAGCAAATTAGAATTTGGTTGCCGGGGGCGATGATGCACTCCAGTCCCTCCGGCGCCCACCTATCGCGGAAGGCCGCGAGCGTACCGGTGGACACCGCGTGCTCCATCTCTAGGGACACCCTGGCCTGGATGTAACCGCGGAAGAGAGGCAGGCATTCGGGCTGAACGACCCCCTAAGTCCGCCCGCTGCCTGGACCGGCTGATGGCCCCCTTGGCCGTGCCCAGGAGCAGTCCTACGAGGAGGCCTTCGGACCTACCCGCTCCCCTCCACACAGAGTGCCCAAAGATCAGGAGAGTGGGACTGAAGTGCAGCCAGAATTTGAGGAACAGCCCCTTTGAATATTGGAAGAGGGGCTGCAACCTCTCACACTCCGTAAAAACGTGGAACACGGACTCCTCCAGACCGCAGAAATTACAGGCGGCCTGGGAGCCCGTGAACCGACTTAAAAACTTATTGCACGGCACTGCTCCGTGCACCACCCTCCAGGCCAAGTCCCCGATAAACAGTGGGAGGACTCCCGCGTAGAGAGCCCTCCATCGGGGACCCCCGCCTCCTCCGGACGGCAAGATGGTACGCCATGACGTGTCCGGACGGCAGGCGAGGATGGCAAGGTGGAGAGTGTGCAGGAGCAGCCCGTACAGGAAACCCCTCCGCGCAGAACTGAAAGGCACGGAGGGGATTTCCCCGAGGAGGCTCAAGTTGTGAGGCGCCGGCCCCCGAGGGAGGTTTCGGGGTTTGGCGCCGATGAGGAATTCCGTCCGGACGGGGGTCAGTTAGTCACATCGAGGAATACTTTTCACAACAACAACTTATATTTATATAGCGACCTTTAATGTAGTAAAATGTCCCAAGGTGCTTCACAGGAGCGATTTATCATCGCGAGCCACATAAGGAGATATTGGCGCAAGTGACCAAAAGCTGGGTGGAAGAGGTCGGTTTTAAGGAGCGTCTTAAAGGAGAAGAGAGAGGCAGAGCGGTTTAGAGAGGGAGTTCCAGAGCTTAAATGAAAAATTGATTGGATTACGTGGCCCGAATGTGCTGGGTTATGGAAGATTTTACGCCTCTGATGATGCAAGATGAATTTAATCGGAAACTCCAAGTGTGATTGAACCAGTGGGACCTCTAACCCCCCCCCCAGCTGTGGGCAAATGTGACTATTTTATTTTAGAATCCTTCATAATTTGAATTATTAATGATATATATTAAACGTTAATCTACCTAGAGACTCGCCCAAGCACTGCCTAACCCCAGCAGACCATGCTGTAAACGTGAAAAGTTAAAAAATGACATGTTTTGAAATGGTAAAAGGCAACGTGCCCATCCATCCCCAGGCTGAGAGAGAGACAGAGTCTGTCAGTTCACATTGTGATGCAAGGCTTCGTGAGCTGCTGAAATATGATCAGACACCTCCCCCTCAACTCAACATTTATTTCCTAACCACATTATATATTGGAGGAGAGAGGAGAGAGGAGAGAGGAGATAGATAGATAGATAAGCAGTTTTTTTTAAAAAAAGGTGGGAATTCATAAATTATTCAAAGAGGGAAATGAAATGAATCGTAATTTGTCACTGACGTCAGTTACAAGGAAGTAGGGATTGTACACAAGTTGATCGTCTCGAGTCGAGTCGGACAAAGGAGAAAGTTTGAGAGGGGCAGGAAAGTTGTGTTTGATTTCAGAAACTTTGTCTCTCCCGAATCGATTGGAGTTTCTGGCGAGCTGTGCAGAGGCAGAGTGAGTTTCAGGAGGTTTGAGTGAGTTTCAGGAGGTTTGGGTGAGTTTCAGGTGAAGGTGTGTGTGTGTGTGTGTGTGTGTGTTTGCGATGGCGCTGGCTTGTTGCTGCGATCTCTTGCCTGCCCTGTTGGCTCTGATGCTCCTGGACCCGGCTAGCTGCGGTTCCCGGGACCCCCTGGACGACTGCCCGGCTTCCTACAACACCTCCTCGGACACCTCCCTCCACCCGGACAGCTTCCAAAGCGGCGCCGAGCTGCTGGGAGCCACCTTGGTCAACAGCTCGCAGCTATGCCGGTCCCAATGCTGCGCCGTCAGCCGGTGCAACCTGGCTCTGCTCCAGCCCATCTTCCCGGGCAAGATGAACTGCTTTCTCGTCGGCTGCCTGGCTAGCCAGAAGTCGGCCTGCATCTTCGTCCCTCGCCTGGGCTACGAGACCAACGCCAGGGCTGTAAGGCTGCCCAAAAGCGTCGACCCCACTGCTATTCCACCAGGTAAGGAATCATCTTATGCAGGGAGGATGTTTTCCCCCTGGCTGTGGGGAGTCTAGAACCAGGGCTCACACAGTCTCCTGTTCCTATGTATATTTTTGGATCAAAAATGTTTATCTGTAGAAATTGTGGCCATTTCGGACTGAGATGAGGAGGAATTTCTTCACTCAGAGAGGGTGGGGGGTGAATCTGAGGAATTCTCTGCCCCAGAGGGCTGTGGAGGTTCAGTCATTGAGTATATTCAAGGCTGAGATCGAGAGATTTGGGGGGATTATGGGAAGGTGCAGGAAAATGGAGTTGGGGTTGAAGATCAGCCATGATCCCATTGAATGGTGGAGCAGGCTCGAGGGGCCGAATGGCCTCCTCCTGCTCCTAATTCTTTTGTTATTCCCAGTGAAACTCTGCCCATTCTCTCGGGAGACACCAGGTAAGGAACCATCTTAAACAGTGAGGTGTGTTTCCCCCGGGCTGGGGAGTCTAGAACCAGGGGGTCTCACAGACTCAGGATAAGGGGTCGGCCATATAGGACTGAAATGAGGAGGAATTTCTTCCCTCAGAGGGTGGTGAATCTTTGGAATTCTCTGCCCCAGAGGGCTGTGGAGGCTCAGTCCTTGAGTATATTCAAGGCTGAGATTGATAGATTTTTGGACATTAAGGGATATGGGGATCGGGCAGGAAAGTGGAGTTGAGGTCGAAGATCAGCCGTGATCTCATTGAATGGCGGAGCAGGCTCGAGGGGCCGAATGGCCGACTCCTGCTCCTGTTTAATCTGTCCCTCTCTCCAGTGAAACTCTCCCCATTCTCGAGGGAGAAGAATAGCTTGTTTGCGTGCAGCAGGTCTAAACAAACCTGCTGTATATTCAATCAACCCTCTCAATAGTCTTGTACAGGATTTAATTTAGAGTGAAGCCCTTACCTTGGTTAGTTGGACTTGGGAGCGAGCTTCAGGTGATTTAATATAAGCTCACCTTGCCATTTACCCTTTGGGGTGATTTGAGGGATGGGTGTGGAGAGGAGCAGAGAATTATTCCACAATATTTACCAGCTTGTAAACTATTTTGTTTTGTGTGAGTGAGCAGGGAACCTCCCTGTAGAACACAGTGTTTGTGTTATTTTCCAGGGTGGGGGAGGGGTGGTGAAGGGATTAGTTTACCCTCTCCAAACTGAGTTTAAAGCAAGCCACGAAGTGTATTTTTAAATGAGTGTTTGCTTCTCTGTCTCCCTCCCATGTGAGGTGATGCAGGAATAGGCGTGAGGGTGTTCACAAGACGAGGGGGTGTTTGGAACCAGGAAAGGATGTAACGCACCTGTCAATTAGTAACAGGCGACATTCAAAGGGAAATGGATTCCCTGGGATCGTGTGCTGGGAGGTGTTCTGGTTGGGGACAGGAGGTCACATTTCCGGCATAGTGGCATCATGTGCCGGTAACCAGGTGATGGCATGTTGGCAAAATTGTAATCGAGTGGTTAGCAATCAAATAACTCAGCTGCTTTTAAGAAAGAAAGACTTGCATTTCTATAGCACCTTTCATGACCACCGGACATCTCAAGGCGCTTTACAGCCAATGAAGTACTTTTTGAAGGGTATCACTGTTGTAATGTGGGAAACGCAGCAGCCAATTTGCGCACAGCAAGCTCCCACACACAGCAATGTGATAATGACCAGATAATCTGTTTTAGTGATGTTGGTTGAGGGATAAATATTGGCCCCAGGACACCGGGGAGAACTCCCCTGCTCTTCTTCAAAATAGTGGCCGTGGGATCTGTTCTGTCCGGCCGAGAAGGTTCTTATGTGCAATGCATTTGCTTCATGGGTTCTTTGCTTAAGAATTTATCGCAACACATTGCTATTAAGAACTAGTTGTTAAACCTTTGTTAATAAACCAATCACACGACACATTACCAGTTCATCCACCAGGCTCACAACTGCTTACCTCATCGTGGATGACCTAGACCCAACTGGCTGGGGTTTTATTGAGGCTGTGAACATCACGGGTGCATACGTTACATTATATAAGTCTGGAGCATTATTTGCGATTAAAGGCACATCTTCGGAGAGTTATTTATGGGAAGTGTTTGCAGTGCGATACTTTCTGAAGCTGTCCATTTATAAACAGCTTCTGCCCTGTTGTCTCGTTTCTTTCCACGATGTCCCAAATAATAACTGATTTTTACTCACTATCCCTCCCCTCCCCTCCCCAATAGCTGGATATTTTGGAATTTAAAAACCTACATTTAAAAACTAGTCCATGGATAAAGAGTTGCCTCGTTCATGGGGCAGTTCAGCACCTTTTATAGGGAGCTCAGTATCTGATGCTCTGACTCTGGACTAGGGTTTCCATTACCCTCTCAAATATATTGAAGCAGTTTATCGTTGGGGGACGAAAGCTGTATCCAAGGGTTGTGTTAATGACCAGGTATTGCAAGCTGTGGAGGAACAGAGAGATTTCGGGGTCTATGGACCGAAATCGCTAAAAACTATGTGGACTGGTGCAAAAAAGAATTAGAAAGCTAATGGAAGGCTGGCCTTTTTCTTGAAAAGGTTGGGAGTTAGGTCAAATGTTTATATCATCATCGGCAGTCCCTCGGAATCGAGGAAGACTTGCTTTCACTCTTAAAGTGAGTCCTTAGGTGGCTGAACAGTCCGATACGAGAACCACAGTCCCTGTCACAGGTGGGACAGATAGGAAAGGGAGAGTGGGATTGGTTTGCCGCACGCTCCTTCCGCTGCCTGCGCTTGGTTTCTGCACGCTCTCGGCGACGAGACTCGAGGTGCTCAGCGCCCTCCCAGATGCACTTCCTCCACTTAGGGCGGTCTCTGGCCAGGGACTCCCAGGTGTCTAATGGAATGCTGACCTTTATCTTGAAAGGGCTGGGAGTTATGTTAAATGGTTTTTATATAGACCCCATTTGGAGTAACTGAGTTCGGTCCTGGGCTCCGCAACTCAGGAAGGAGATCTCGACCTCGGAGGGAGGGGTAGCGCGGATTCACCAGAATAATACATGGGGCTAAAAGGGTTAAATCCCGAGGACAGGTTGCAGAGACTGGGTCTGTATTCCCTCGAGTGTCGAAGGTTAAGGGGGAATCTAATCGAGGTGTTTAAGATGACTTAAAGGATTCGATAGTGTGGATAGAGAGAGACTATTCCCTCGGGTGGTGGGGGAGGGGGGGGGCGCGGGTCGGGTCCAGAACCAGGGGACGGAACCTTAAAATTAGAGCCAGGCCGTTCAGGGTGATGTCAGGAAGCATTTCTTCACACACAGGGCGGTGGGAATCTGGAACTCTCTTTCCCCCAAAAAGTTTATGAGGTTAGATCAATTGTGAAATGTTCAAAGGTGAGATAGATTGATTTTATTGGGTAAAAGTTTTGAGGGTTACGGAACCAAGGCGGGTAGATGGAATTAAGATCTGATTGCATGGCGGGACAGGCTCGAGGGGCTGAATGGCTTCCTCTCTACAATCCTATGTAGTGATGTTTTATCACAACATTTTAAGATCAGCAATGTTCTCTGCAAAAATAGCAGAGAAAAGTTGGGACTACACCGGACGGGTTTGACATCTGTGGCTTTTACCTTTTGCTGTCATCACGGTTGTAGTAACATAGAAATTTACAGGGCAGAAGGAGGCCATCTTGGCCCATCGTGTCCTGCCGGGCGACCAAGAGCCGCACGGCCCTCGGTCAGCAGCCCTGAAGGTTACATATAAACCTCTGAACAATGACGGAAAGGCAAAGAGCACCCAGCCCAACCAGTCCGCCTCACACAACTGTGACACCCCTTACACCGAAACATTCTACACTCCACCCCAACCGGAGCCATGTGATCTCCCGGGAGAGGCAAAAACCAGATAAAGACCCAGGCCAATTTAGGGAGAAAACATCTGGGAAAATTCCACTCCAACCCATCCAGGAGATCACCCTGGTGATCGCCTTGTAGTGCTGACCACCTTCATGGGTCTTTGCATTTGGCTGAGTCTGGCACAAATTGGATGCAGGGTGACTGCTTTCTGCATTTTCTTTTCCTATATTTTGTTTCTCCTCGTGTTTCCCCCCAAACAACTTTCTCGGATCTCGCATCACTTCTTGCTCACTCTGGCAGCCTGGACGGTCCCACATGGAGGTTAGTCTCTAACTGTGGAGCGCGAGCTGTTGGCAGAGCGAGCAGGACCTTGGACAGAGCTCCCGAGTCGAGATGTCATTTGGGTGGGATTTCCCGTCCAGCCACACCCCAGACTGTGACCGAGAATGCCAGTTCTCCGGACTATCTGCCACCATTCTCTGAAGGAGAAGATGCAGCAATAAAGGACCTCTGGTGCCAAATGAGCTTCCAACCACATCCGCAGCATAACTAAGACCGCCTATTTCCATCTCCGTAACATTGCCCATCTCCACCCCCGCCTCAGCTCATCCGCTGCTGAAGCCCTCATCCGTGCCTTTGTTACCTCCAGACTTGACTATTCCAACGTACTCCTGGCCGGCCTCCCACATTCTACCCGACGTAAACTAGAGCTGATCCAAAACTTGGCTGTCCAGTGTCCTAACTCACACTGAGTCCCGCTCACCCATCATCCCCTGTGCTCACTGCCCCGTGTCCTAACTCGCACCAAGTCCCGCTCACTCATCACCCCCTGTGCTCGCTGCCCCGTGTCCTAACTCGCACCCAGTCCCGCTCACCCATCACCCCCTGTGCTCACTGCCCCATGTCCTAACTCGCACCCAGTCCCGCTCACCCATCATCCCCTGTGCTCACTGCCGCATGTCCTAACTCGCACCCAGTCCCGCTCACCCATCACCCCCTGTGCTCACTGTCCCGTGACCTAACTCGCACCGAGTCCCGCTCACCCATCACCCCCTGTGCTCGCTGACCTACATTGGCTCCCGGTTAAGCAACGCCTCGATTTCAAAATTCTCACTCTTATTTTCAAATCCCTCCGTAGCCTCGCCCCTCCCTATCTCTGTAATCTCCTCCAGCCCCACAACCCCCCGAGATCTCTGCGCTCCTCTAATTTTGCCCTCCTGAGCATCCCTGATTATAATCTCCCCACCATCGGTGGCCGTGCCTTCTGTTGCCTGGGCCCCAAGCTCTGGAACGCCCTCCCTAAACCTCTCCGCCTCTCTACCCCTCTTTCCTCCTTCAAGACGCTCCTTAAAACCTACCTCCTTTGACCAAGCTTTTGGTCACCTGTCCCTAATTTCTCCTTATGTGGCTCGGTGTCAATTGTTTTATCTCATTATAATACTCCTATGAAGTGCCTTGGGACATTGCACTATGTTAAAGGCGCTATATAAACACAAGTTGTTGTTGTCTGGATCAACTGGGCTTGTATTCACTGGAGTTCAGAAGAATGAGAGGGGACCTCATAGAAACATTTAAAATTCTGACAGGGTTAGACAGGTTAGATGCAGGAAGAATGTTCCCAATGTTGGGGAAGTCCAGAACCAGGGGTCACAGTCTAAGGATAAGGGGTAAGCCATTTAGGACTGAGATGCGGAGGAACTTCTTCACCCAGAGAGTGGTGAACCTGTGGAATTCTCTACCACAGAAAGTTGTTGAGGCCAATTCACTAAATATATTCAAAAAGGAGTTAGATGAGGTCCTTACTACTAGGGGGATCAAGGGGTATGGCGAGAAAGCAGGAATGGGGTACTGAAGTTGAATGTTCAGCCATGAACTCATTGAATGGCGGTGCAGGCTAGAAGGGCCGAATGGCCTACTCCTGCACCTATTTTCTATGTTTCTATGTTTCTATGTTTCTATGTTTCTATGTTTCTATGTTTCTATGTTTCTATGTTTCTATGTCAAAGGGGCATTCAATTAAATGTACATAATTCCCCTCCGAGATTTGGCACCAAACTCTGGCATCTTACCTGGTCTGTGACATTGCACCTTGTAACCATTATTCTATCCGCAGACTGAAGATATTGCCTGGAGGAACTGGGGGGTGGGGGGGGGTGGGGAGGGCAGGGTGGGGGGGGAGAAGAGGAGGGCAGGGTGCGGGGGGGAAGAGGAGGTGGGTGGGGGGCGTGGGGGGGCAGGGTGGGGGGGGCGTGGGGAGGGCAGGGTGGGGGGGAGAAGAGAAGGGCAGGGTGGGGGGGGTGGGGAGGGCAGGGTGGGGGGGAGAAGAGGAGGGCAGGGTGGGGGGGAGAAGAGAAGGGCAGGGTGGGGGGGGGGATGGGGAGGGGGGGGTGGGGGGGATGGGGAGGGCAGGGTGGGGAGAAGAGGAGGGCAGGGTGGGGGGGGGGTGGGGAGGGCAGGGTGGGGGGGGAGAAGAGGAGGGCAGGGTGGGGGGGGTGGGGAGGGCAGGGTGGGGGGGAGAAGAGGAGGGTAGGGTGGGGGGGGGGGAATGGGGAGGGCAGGGTGGGGAGGGCGGGGGGGGGATGGGGAGGGCAGGGTGGGGGGGGGTGGGGAGGGCAGGGTGGGGGGGAAGAAGAGGAGGGCAGGGTGGGCGGGGAGGGCAGGGTGGGGGGGTGGGGAGGGCAGGGTGGGGGGGAGAAGAGGAGGGCGGGGTGGGGAGGGCAGGGTGGGGGGGAAGAAGAGGAGGGCAGGGTGGGTGGGGAGGGCAGGGTGGGGGGGTGGGGAGGGCAGGGTGGGGGGGGTGGGGAGGGCAGGGTGGGGAGGGCAGGGTGGGGGGGGTGGGGAGAAGAGGAGGGCAGGGTGGGGGTGTGGGGGGGAGAAGAGGAGGGCAGGGTGGGGGGGGGGGGAATGGGGAGGGCAGGGTGGGGGGGGGGGGAGAAGAGGAGGTGGGTGTGCTATCCCTGTCACCCATTCCAATCTCCGAATCAACTTTACATTTCTGGCAAGGCGCTTTGATGCTAACCTGCAAATAGTTAATAATTCACACAGGTCCGCATTGTCATGGGAGCTTCTGTAAATTGTCTGAGTGGCATTGATTGCTTTATGAGCTGAACTTTGGCAGTCGGAGGGGGGGGGGAACGATCACACAGATCATTGTGCTACAGGGAGTGTTTGGTGCTATCTCTATTGTGCCGTCAAATGATGAGAAGACTTAATCCAGCAGAACTAGTTTGGCCACTATATTCCGTCCTCCTGTAGAGCGTAATATTATTTGGATCAGTATGTTGCAGGGATAAAAGTCGGGCTTGTATCTAAAATTAATGGGCATCAATGTGGATGACTGGCTCATTAATTGTCGCATTCAATGGGTCAACGCGAGCACAGCCCATGGAATCGGGGGCTGAGCCCTCTGGGAAATGTGCCCAAGACCTTTTGGAAAAGGGGTCCTGAACTCATTGACGTAAATGCACCTGGGGCTATTTCTCGCAGTTTCACTGTCCGTTACACAGACTGGGAGTGTAATCCCTGGAATTTAGAAGGTTGAGGGGTGATCTGATCGAAGTTTTCGGGATATTAAGGGGAACAGATAGGGGTAGAGCGAGAGACACTCTTTCTGCTGGTTGGGGCGTCTCGGACTAGGGGGGTGGGCATAGCCTAAAAATTAGAGCCAGACCTTTTCAGGAGTGAAATTGGGGAAACGGTTCTACACACACAGTGGTAGAGGTTTGGAAAACTCTTCCGCAAATGGCAACTGAGGCTCGATCAATTGTTAATTTTAAATCTGAGATTGATAGCTTTGTGCTAACCAAAGGTACGAAGGAACATAAGAACATAAGAATTAGGAGCAGGAGTCGGCCATTCGGCCCCTCGAGCTTGCTCCGCCACTCAATAAGATCATGGCTGATCTGATCTTGGGCTCAATTCCTGCCTATTTCCATAGCTCTTGAACCCACCCCCCTGCCCCCTATAGTTCAAGCTTCTGTCTATCTCCACTTTGAATCTATTCACTGACCCGGCCTCCACAGCTCTCTGGGGCAGAGAATTCCAAAGATTCACGACCCTCTGAGAGAAGAAATTCCTCCTCAGCTCCGTCTTAAATGGCGCCGATGCAAAGGTGAGTAGATGGAGTTGGTTCGCAGATCAACTGTGATCTCATCGAATGGCGGAACAGGCTCGAGGGGCCGAATGGCCTCCTGTTCCGATGCATATTTTTGGATCAAAAAGTGTTGATCACCGTAGAAACTGTGGCCTAGATTTTCTGCCTATTTTCATACAATGATTGGAAATACTGGATTTCTAACTCTCTCTCTCTCGCTGTATTGTCTTTTCTTGGCTCAGAGTATTGGCCGGACTCCTGCTGATATTCTTACTCTGGTGTCCTTGTTGCTGTTTATCCTGTACGTGGGCCAAAATATCTTTCCTATCTCGCAGGGTAACAGGGAATTTGACACTTGAAGTGAAAATTTTTTTTTTAACAACCTGTTAAAGACTTGCATTTATATAGCGCCTTTCACGACCACTGGATGTTTAAATCGCTTTACAGCCAATGAAGTACTTTTGGAGTGTAGTCACTGTTGTAATGTGGGAAACGAGGCAGCCAATTTGTGCACAGCAAGCTCCCACAAACAGCAATGTGATAATGACCAGATAATCTGTTTTAGCGATGTTGATTGAGGGATAAATATTGGCCCCAGGACACCGGGGAGAACTCCCCTGCTCTTCTTCAAAATAGTGCCGTGGGATCTTTTATGTTCAGCTGAGGGGGCAGACGGGGTCTCGTTTTAATGTCTTATCCGATAGATGGCCCCCCCCGGCAGTGCGGGGCTCCCTCGGCACTGCCCCCCCCCCCCCGGCAGTGCGGGGCTCCCTCGGCACTGCCCCTCCGGCAGTGCGGGGCTCCCTTGGCACTGCCCCCTCTGACTGTGCGGCGCTCCCTCGGCACTGCCCCCTCCGGCAGTGCGTCGCTCCCTCGGCACTGTCCCTCCGGCAGTGCGGCGCTCCCTCGGCACTGCACTGGGAGTGTCAGCCTGGATTTATTTGTGCTCCAGTCTCTGGAGTGGGACTTGAACCCACAACATTCTGACTCAGAGGCGAGAGTGCTACCCAAAATACCAGAGCTGGTTTAATGTCTCTCTGACGTGGAGGAAGCTGTGTTTGTCACGAATTATGTTTGCGCAATTTAGATGCACTTTGGGGCCTTGCATTTATATAGCGCCTTCAACATAGTAAAACCTCCCATGGTGCTTCACGGGAGCGCTATCAAACAAAATTTGACACTGAGCCACATAAGGAGAAATTAGGGCAGGTGACCAAAAGCTCGGTCAAAGAGGTCGGTTTTAAGGAGCGTCTTAAAAGAGGAGAGAGAGGGACAGAAAGGTTTAGGGAGAGAGTTCCAGACTTGGGGCCCAGGCAACAGAAGGCACGGCCACCGATGGTGGAGCGATTATAATGAGGGATGTTCAGGAGGGCAGAATTTGAGGAGCACAGACATCTCTGGGGGGGTGAGAGGGCCATGGAGGGATTTGAAAACAAGGATGAGAATTTTGAAATCGAGGCGTTGCTTAACCGGGAGCCAATGTCGGTCAGTGAGCACAGGGGGTGATGGGTGAGTGGGACACGGTGCGAGTTAGGACACGGGCAGTGAGCACAGTGGGTGATGGGTGAGCGGGACTCGGTGCGAGTTAGGACACGGGGCAGCGAGCACAGGGGGTGATGGGTGAGTGGGACTCGGTGCGAGTTAGGACACAGGGCAGTGAGCACAGGGGGTGATGGGTGAGCGGGACTCGGTGTGAGTTAGGACACGGGTCAGCGAGCACAGGGGGTGATGGGTGAGCGGGACTCGGTGCGAGTTAGGACACGGGGCAGTGAGCACAGGGGGTGATGGGTGAGCGGGACTCGGTGCGAGTTAGGACACGGGGGCAGTGAGCACAGGGGGTGATGGGTGAGCGGGACTTGGTGCGAGTTAGGACACGGGGCAGTGAGCACAGGGGGTGATGGGTGAGCGGGACTCGGTGCGAGTTAGGACACGGGGCAGTGAGCACAGGGGGTGATGGGTGAGCGGGACTCGGTGCGAGTTAGGACACGGGGGCAGCCGAGTTTTGGATCACCTCTAGTTTACATCGGGTAGAATGTGGGAGGCCAGCCAGGAGTGCGTTGGAATAGTCAAGTCTAGAGGTAACAAGGCACGGATGAGGATTAAGGAGCATCTTAAAGTGAGCTAGATCACAACTCACTTTAAGATGCTCCTTAATCCTCATCCTTAAAGGAGGAGAGAGAGGTGGAAAGGTTTAGGGAGGGAGTTCCAGAGCTTGTGGCCCAGGCAGCTGAAGGCACGGCCACCGATGGTAGAGCGATGGAAATCGGGGGATGGGCAAGAGGGCAGAATTGGAGGAGCGCAGAGATCTCGGTGGGGCTGGAGGAGATATCAGAGCTAGGGAGGGGCGAGGGATTTGAGCACTTGGGTGAGAATGTTAAATTTGAGTCGGTGCCGGACCAGGAGAGGGGTTTTCTAAAAGGATGATGGTTAAACAGCGCTGAGGGTAGAGATGGGGATGTGAAACGAGATGGATAGGATTAGATCGGAGTGTTGAAGGCAAATATGACAAAGGGCTCGGATGACGTTCAGGTAATAAAACCAAAGATTTTATTATTAAACTCCTCCTCTGCCCCACATATTTTCCTAATGTGCATCTGTTGTCTTCTGGCACACGGTGAGGCCCCGTGTTCTCGGAGGTTAAATCATGTGATGTGCATTGGGTTGGGCTCTGTGTTTGAAGGTTACTGTTCAATCTGCTCCAATTGAACTTTCAGGCAATACATTCTAGATCACAACTCACTGCGTAAAAACCACCTTCTCACCTCCCCCTCGGGCTCTTTTGCCAATCACCTTAAATCCATGTCCCTCCTGGTTACCGACCCTTCTGTCCTGGGAACAGTTTCTCCCCATCGACTCTAGCAGAGCCCATCATCATTTAATTCTCCACTTGATATGCCGCGTGGCTCAGTGGGCAGCACCCTCGCCTCTGAGTCACAAAAAGTTGTGGGTTCAAGTCCCACTCCAGCAACCTGAGCACAAAAATCCAGGCTGGCACTCCCAGTGCAGCCCTGAGGGAGCGCCGCACTGTCGGAGGGGCAGCCTTTCGGATGAGGTGTTAAACAAAGGCCCTGTCTGCTCTCTTACGTAAAAAGGTCACATGGCCACTATTTCGAAGAAGAGCAGGGGTGTCCTTGTCAATATTTATCCCTCAATCAACATCACTAAAAAGCAAATGATCTGGTCATTATCACGTTGCTGTGTGTGGGAGCTTGCTGTGCGCAAATTGGCTGCCGCACTTCCCACATTACAACAGTGACTACACTCCAAGTACTTCATTGGCTGTAAAGCGCTTTGGGACGTCCAGTGGTCGTGAAAGACGCTATATAAATGCAAATGTCTCTCTCTCTGCCTGTCTCTCTGTGTGTGTGTCTCTCTCTCTGTTGTAAGGAGGATAATCCCAGCTTTATTCCTGGCAATAATTTCCCCACCTTGATGGGAAAACTCCTGGTATGTTTCTGGGAGTGTAGTTGGGGAAATGTCCAACACTTGTGTGCACCAGAGAGGTCAGTAAAGTGGAGGAGGGGAATGCGTGTGAATGCTCTCGGTGTAACAGTAGCACATTGTCTGCTGCGATCAGTAGGTTGGGCAGGCATTTCCTGGTGGGCGGACCATTCTGCCTCTTCCCTACGTTGCCTAACGTGACGTTGCCCTTGCACACGATGCCCGCCCTGGTTGAGGAATGGAGGGACCGGTGCTGTGGGCAATATATGGACCTCCCGACACTGAGAATCTGAGTTCGAAGTCATGCAGTTAATGATTACATGTGACGGTGATGGTGAACCAGTTGAACGGGTTTGTGAATTGAGCAGTTGGTGATTAAGCTCCCTAAATGACAGGGCTGTAGTTTGGGAAGGATTACGCCTCACCTGTTTGTTTTTTTTTCATCAAGGCTTTCACTGACTCTGCTTAAGTAAAAGAATCGTCATCAATGGTGGCCTCTTTAAAAGGGCACCGTCTTCATGAGAAGTGGGTTGTTCTCTTCCCCCCTCTCTTACCCCCAATACCTATGCCACTACAACCCCTGTCTTCATGTGAGCCCGAACTCCAAAATGATACAGAGCTAGGTGGAAATGTACAGTTCTGGTCTCCTTGCCTAAGGAAGGATATACTTGCCATTGAGGGAGTGCAATGAAGGATCCCCAGACTGATTCCTGGGATGGGGGGATTGTCCTATGAGGAGAGATTGAGCAGACTGGGCCGATATTCTCTGGAGTTTAGAAGAATGAGAGGTGATCTCATTGAAACATACAAAATTCTTACAGGGCTTGACAGGGTAGATGCAGGGAGGATGTTCCCCCCCGGGGCTGGGGAGTCTAGAACCAGGGGCCACACAGTCTCAGGATAAGGGGTCGGCCATTTAGGACTGAGATGAGGAGGAATTTCTTCACTCAGAGGGTGGTGAATCTTTGGAATTCTCTGCCCCAGAGGGCTGTGGAGGCTCAGTCGTTGAGTATATTCAAGGCACAGATCGCTAGATTTTTTGATATCAAGGGATATGGGGATCGGGTGGGAAAGTGGAGTTGAGGTAGGTGATCAGCCAGGATCTTCCTGAATGGTGGAACAGGCTCGAGGGGCAGAATGGCTGACTCCTGCTTCTAATTCGAATGTGCGGCCCACCATTCTGCTCACACGGTGTGGGAAGGCGGGGCTCCGCAAGGGTGGATGCGTCGGGCAGCCAATGACGGGAGAGTGGGGGCGGGGCCATTGGAGGTCACGTGACGAAACTTCCAGGAATCTGATCCCTGGTGACAAACTTAAACACACAGAGAGGAACCCGGATCGAGGTCTGCAAAATAATGAAGCGGCTTGTCACGGGAAAACTGTTCCACTTGTGGCTGCGTCCAGAACAACTGGGCATAAATATAACATGGCCACTTCATGGCTTCTTGCTTCAGATTGAAAGTTAATTGGTAGGAGGTTTAGAGGGGAATTGAGGGGAAAGGGGGCTAGAGGCAGAAACCCTCACCACATTTAAAAAGTACCTGGATGTGCACCTGAAGTACCGTAACCTACAGGGCTACGGACCCAGAGCTGGAAAGTGGGATTAGGCTGGGTAGTTCTTGGTCGGCCGGCGTGGACAAGATGGGCCGAATGGCCTCCTTCTCTGCTGTAAATCTCTATGATTCTAATTCACAGCAACACATTGCTATTAAGAACTAGTTGGTTTATTAGCAAAGGTTTAACAATCACACTACACATCACCTGCCTCACAACCACCTGCCCCATCGTGGATCCCCCGAACCCAACTGGCTGGGGTTTTATTGAGTCTTGTGAACATCATGTGACTGGCTAAGCCACTCACAACTCAACAGCTCCGCAAACCTGTGAGCATGCTCATGGGTACAGACATTACAGCCACTAAACGATCAGAGAAAGAATTTTGGAGGAATTCTTTTCCATCAAGAGTGCCGAGAATGTGGAACTTGCTGCCACATGGAGTGCTTGAAGCTGGCAGCATTGAGGCATTTATTTTTATTCATTCCCGGGATGTGGGCGTCGCTGGCAAGACCGGCATTTATTGCCCATCCCTAATTGCCCCTTGAGAAGGTGGGGGTGAGCCGCCTTCTTGAACCGCTGCAGTCCGTGTGGTGAAGGTGCTCCCACAGTGCTGTTAGGGAGGGAGTTCCAGGATTGTGACCCAGTGACGATGAAGGAACGGCCGATATATTTCCAAGTCGGGATGGTGTGTGACTGGGAGGGGAACGTGGAGGTGGTGGTGTTCCCATGGGCCTGCTGCCCTTGTCCTTCTAGGGGGTAGAGGTCGCGGGTTTGGGAGGTGCTGCCGAAGAAGCCTTGGCCAGTTGCCACGGTGCATCTTGTAGACGGTACACACTGCAGCCAGGGGGCGCCGGTGGTGGAGGGAGTGAGTGTTGAAGGTGGTGGATAGGGAGCCGATCAAGTGGCTGCTTTGTCCTGGATGGTGTCGAGCTCCTCGAGTGTTGTTGGAGCTGCACCATCCAGGCAAGTGGGGAGTGTTCCATCACACTCCTGACTTGTGGCTTGTAGATGGTGGAGAGGCTTTGGGGAGTCAGGAGGTGAGACACTTGCCACAGAATACCCAGCCTCTGACCTGCTCTTGTGGCCACAGTATTTATGTGGCTGGTCCAGTTAAGTTTCTGGTCAATGGTGACCAGATGGGGGTGGGGGGAGGGTTGATGCATGCATGAGGGAGAAGGGAGCGGCCTGTCTCGGCTGCTGTGGCCTATACACACCGGCGGGGACCAGTCGGGCAAAATACCCCATACGTTTATTTTGACGTGGCAATCAGCCGTAAATACCAACACAGATTTGAAGCTCCTGAAGTGCCCTGCATGCTGAGAGGCTTTTGCCTTTATTTTTCCACCAAAGACTGTGATGCGCACACTGGGTACGGTCGTCGTGATTATCCGCTTCCCGGAGACGGTCGGTTCAAATCCCATCATGCCATTGAATTCAATATACCTGGTAATTTGTGGATTAGCTAAATCTTGTACTTACACGATGCTTTTTAACCTAGTAAAACAATATCCCAAAGCGCATCACGGGAGCTCCCTCAGTACTGCCCCTCCGACAGTGCGGCGCTCCCTCAGTACTGCCCCTCCGACAGTGCGGCGCTCCCTCAGCACTGCCCCTCCGACAGTGCGGCGCTCCCTCGGTACTTCCCCTCCGACAGTGCGGCGCTCCCTCGGTACTGCCCCTCCGACAGTGCGGCGCTCCCTCGGTACTGCCCCTCCGACAGTGCGGCGCTCCCTCGGTACTGCCCCTCCGACAGTGCGGCGCTCCCTCGGTACTGCCCCTCCGACAGTGCGGCGCTCCCTCGGTACTGCCCCTCCGACAGTGCGGCGCTCCCTCGGTACTGCCCCTCCGACAGTGCGGCGCTCCCTCGGTACTGCCCCTCCGACAGTGCGGCGCTCCCTCGGTACTGCCCCTCCGACAGTGCGGCGCTCCCTCGGTACTGCCCCTCCGACAGTGCGGCGCTCCCTCGGTACTGCCCCTCCGACAGTGCGGCGCTCCCTCGGTACTGCCCCTCCGACAGTGCGGCGCTCCCTCGGTACTGCCCCTCCGACAGTGCGGCGCTCCCTCGGTACTGCCCCTCCGACAGTGCGGCGCTCCCTCGGTACTGCCCCTCCGACAGTGCGGAGCTCCCTCAGTACTGCCCCTCCGACAGTGCGGCGCTCCCTCAGTACTGCCCCTCCGACAGTGCGGCGCTCCCTCGGCACTGCACTGGGAGTGTCAGCCTAGATTTTGTGCTCAAGTTTCTGAAGTGGGACTTGAACCCACGACCTTGTGACTCAGAGGCGAGGGTGCTGCCCACTGAGCCACGGCTGACACCCAGTGGGTGGGAGTTTGAACCACCAATCCTTGTCACAGGTGCGCCCAGGGGAAAGACACTTGGAGCAATTCAGGTCCGAATACTGAGACTTGCTGTATGCTGTGTTTAGCCATCCATTTTCTCTCTCGGGGTGCTCTCTCCCACATTTTTAATATTCCTCTTCAAGCAAGTGAGAGCATTTTTTCTGTAACCATGGACTCTGCCCCAGTGAGAGTTTGGAGAGAGGGCGTGCACATGATTCACAGACTTGGGCTGTTCCGGATCTGATCGAGATGTTTCAGATGATTAAAGGTGTTGTTGGTTTAGACAGAGAGAAACTATTTTCCTCCATTTGGGTGGTGAATCTTTGGAATTCTCTGCCTCAGAGGGCTGTGGAGGCTCAGTCGTTGAGTATATTCAAGGCTGAGATCGATAGATTTTTGGACACCTAAGGGAATCGAGGGATCGGGCGGGAAAGTTGAGTTGAGGTCGAAGATCAGCCGTGATCTCATTGAATGGCGGAGCAGGCTCGAGGGGCCGAATGGCCGACTCCTGCTCCTAATTCTTATGTTCTCTGGTGGGGGGAGTCCAGAACAAGGGGGCCTAACTTTAAAATTGGAGTCAGGCCATTCAGGGGTGATGCCAGGAAACACTTCTTCACACACAGGGCAGTGGGAATCGGGAAAACTCTTCCCCCAAAAGTCCAATTGAAATTTCAAAACTGAGTTGGATAGATTTTTGTTGGGTGAGGGTGTTGAAGATTATGGAACCAGGGCAGGGGGATGGAGTTGAGAGACAGATCAGATATAATCTTCTTGATGGTGGAACAGGCTCGGGGGGCTGAATGGCCTCCTCCTGTTCCTAAGACTCAGTGGAGCACATGGATTGAGGAGTTCCTACTCACCTCCTCCTTTTGAAGGGTACTTCGTATGAAGAGGGAATGTTCTAACCTACCCTGTTCGATGCTTTGCTCGGTCTATTAACAACAATTCGTATTGTATTTATATAGTGCCTTTAACATAGTGAATAATATCCCAAGGTGTTTCACAGGAGTGTTATAGACAGAACATTTAACACTAATGTATTTGCTTCAAGGGTTCTTTGCTTTAGAATTCATAGCAACACATTTCTATTAAGAACTCGTTGGCTTATTAACAAAGGTTTAGCAATCACACTACACATTACCAGTTCATCCACCAGGCTCACAACTGCATACCTCATCGTGGATGACTGAGACCCAACTGGCTGGGGTTTAATTGAGTCTAGTGACATCATGTGACTGGCTAAGCCACTCACGGTGCAACAGCTCTATAAGCCTGTGAGCATGCTTCACCAGTGCGTATATTACAGGCGCTAAGCCACCTAAGGAGAAATTGGGGCAGGCGACCAAAAGCTGGATCAAAGAGGTAGGTTTTAAGAAGTGTCCTGAAGGAGGAGAGAGAGGCGGAGAGGTTTAGGGAGGGAGTTCCAGAGCTTGGGACCCAAGCAGCTGAAGGCACGGTCGCCGATGTTGGAGCGATTATAATTGGCAAGTGAACTGACCTCCACACTGTGGGACTGACATTTGCTGCCCCACAGAGCACTTTTCGTGATGACCGTTTCACTCTCCTGTTCCCTAATAGCGAGCGGAATCTGTACCTGACGGGTGGAATCTGTTGTGTAGTTGGAAATGCAGACAAACCATTTGAAAACTGATGCACAAAGTACAGGTAAATGGACATTGCAGAACATCGAATCACAGAGGGAGGCCATTCGGCCCATCATGTCCACGCCGGCCGACAAAGGGCCGCACGGCCCTCGGTCAGCAGCCTTGAAGGTTACATATAAACCTCTGGACAATGAACAATGGCAGAAAGGTAAAGAGCACCCAGTTGTGTCTGCCTCACACAACTTAAGAAAAGGTAACTTTGATGGTATGAGACGTGAATTGGCTAGAATAGACTGGCGAGTGATACTTAAAGGGTTGATGGTGGATAGGCAATGGCAGACATTTAAAGATCACATGGATGAACTTCAACAATTGTACATCCCTGTCTGGAGTAAAAATAAAACGGGGAAGGTGGCTCAACCGTGGCTAACAAGGGAAATTAGGGATAGTGTTAAATCCAAGGAAGAGGCATATAAATTAGCCAGAAAAAGTAGCAAACCTGAGGACTGGGAGAAATTTAGAATCCAGCAAAGGAGGACAAAGGGTTTAATTAGGAGGGGGGTAAATAGAGTATGAGAGGAAGCTTGCAGGGAACATAAAAACTGACTGCAAAAGCTTCTATAGATCTGTGAAGAGAAAAAGATTAGTGAAGACAAATGTAGGTCCCTTGCAGTTGGATTCAGGTGAATTTATAATGGGGAACAAAGAAATGGCAGACCAATTGAACAAATATTTTGGTTCTGTCTTCAGTAAGGAAGACACATAGCCTTCTGGAAATACGAGGGGACCGAGGGTCTAGCGAGAAGGAGGAACTGAAGGAAATCCTTTTTAGTCAGGAAATTGTGTTAGAGAAACTGATGGGACTGAAGGCCGATAAATCCCTGGGGCCTGATAGTCTGCATCCCAGAGTACTTGAAGTGGCCCTAGAAATAGTGGATGCATTGGTGATCATTTTCCAACATTCTATCGACTCTGGATCAGTTCCTATGGGTTGGAGGGTAGCTAATGTAACATCACTTTTTTAAAAAGCAGGGAGAGAGAAAACAGGGAATTATAGACCGGTTAGCCTAACATCGGTAGTGGGGAAAATGTTGGAATCAATCATTAAAGATGAAATAGCAGCGCATTTGGAAAGCAGTGACAGGATCGGTCCAAGTCAGCATGGATTTATGAAAGGGAAATCATGCTTGACAAACCTTCTAGAATTTTTTGAGGATGTAACTAGTAGAGTGGACAAGGGAGAACCAATGGATGTGGTGTATTTGGACTTTCAAAAGGCTTTTGACAAGGTCCTACACAAGAGATTAGTGTACAAAATGAAAGCCCATGGTATTGGGGGTAATGTACTGATGTGGATAGAGAACTGGTTGGCAGACAGGAAGCAAAGAGTCGGGATAAACGGGTCCTTTTCAGAATGGCAGGCAGTGACTAGTGGGGTACCGCAAGGTTCAGTGCTGGGACCCGAGCTATTTACAATATACATTAATGATTTAGACGAAGGAATTGAATGTAATATCTCCCAAGTTTGCAGATGACACTAAGCTGGGTGGCAGTGTGAGCTGTGAGGAGGATGCTAAGAGGCTGCATGGTGACTTGGACAGGTTAGGTGAGTGGGCAAATGCATGGCAGATGCAGTATAATGTAGATAAATGTGAGGTTATCCACTTTGGTGGCAAAAACAGGAAGACAGAATATTATCTGAATGGTGACAGATTAGGAAAAGGGGAGGTGCAACGAGACCTGGGTGTCATGGTACTATATCAGTCACTGAAGGTTGTCATGCAGGTACAGCAGGCGGTGAAGAAAGCAAATGGTATGTTGGCCTTCATAGCTAGAGGATTTGAGTATAGGAGCAGGGAGGTCTTACTGCAGTTGTACAGGGTCTTGGTGAGGCCACACCTTGAATATTGTGTACAGTTTTGGTCTCCTAATCTGAGGAAGGACATTCTTGCTATTGAGGGAGTGCAGCGAAGGTTCACCAGACTGATTCCCGGGATGGCGGGACTGACATATGAAGAAAGACTGGATCGACTGGGCCTGTATTCACTGGAATTTAGAAGAATGAGAGGGGATCTCTTCGAAACATATAAAATTCTGACGGGATTGGACAGGTTAGATGTAGGAAGAATGTTCCCGATGTTGGGGAAGTCCAGAACCAGGGGTCACAGTCTAAGGATAAAGGGGTAAGCCATTTAGGACCGAGATGAGGAGAAACTTCTTCATCCAGAGAGTGGTGAACCTGTGGAATTCTCTACCACAAAGTTTTTGAGGCCAATGCACTAAATATATTCAAAAGGGAGTTAGATGTGGCCCTTACGACTAAAGGGATCAAGGGTTATGGAGAGAAAGCAGGAATGGGGTACTGAGGTGAATGATCAGCCATGATCATATTGAATGGCGGTGCAGGCTCGAAGGGCCGAATGGCCTACTCCTGCACCTGTTTTCTGTGTTTCTATGTTTCAACCACCTTAAAACTATGCCCCCTCGTAATAGACCACTCCACCAATGGAAATAGGCCCTTGCTATCCACTATATCCCAGCCCCCTCAATATTTTGTTGCATTTCCTGATTTGGGGAAAGAGGGGGGCCATTATGAGCTACAAAGGAAGAATGGGGAGACTGCGTGCGGGTCTGTGCAGACAGCAAGGCAGCTGCGTGCTCTGGCTGTGGGCCTTTCGTCAGAACTCGAGATTACAGGCGGGCAACGGATTTAAAACGGAGGGAGCTCCGAGAAGCACAAGCCTGATAAATCTCCTCAATGGGAACTCGGGAGACGATTAAATGGCTTAGCAAAACAATAAGAAGAGGCGTAATGATAGAAATTAAAGGCTTTTAAGAGAGACGGAATGTGTGAATAGCGGAGGCCCAACAGACTGAAGTGGAGACAGTTGAAGTTGGCAGATTGCAATAGAATCAGTCCGGGGAGAATCAGAAGTGATTTTCAAAAAGAACAACTGTGTAATTGGCTGTTGTGAATAGTCAGATGTTGCCTCCAGTCCTACACCCCTCCCTATCTCTGTAACCTCCTCCAGTCCTACACCCCTCCCTATCTCTGTAACCTCCTCCAACCCCTACAACCCCTCCCTATCTCTGTAACCTCCTCCAGCCCCTACAACCCCTCCCTATCTCTGTAACCTCCTCCAGCCCCTACAACCCCTCCCTATCTCTGTAACCTCCTCCAGCCCCTACAACCCCTCCCTATCTCTGTAACCTCCTCCAGCCTCTACAACTCTCCCTATCTCTGTAACCTCCTCCAGCCTCTACAACTCTCCCTATCTCTGTAACCCCTCCTCCAGCCCCTACACCCCTCCCTATCTCTGTAACCTCCTCCAGCCCCTACAACCCCTCCCTATCTCTGTAACCTCCTCCAGCCCCTACAACCCCTCCCTATCTCTGTAACCTCCTCCAGCCCCTACACCCCTCCCTATCTCTGTAACCTCCTCCAGCCCCTACACCCCTCCCTATCTCTGTAACCCCTCCTCCAGCCCTACAACTGTCCAAGATCTCTGCGCTCTTCCAATTCTGCCCTCCTGAGCATCCCTGATTATAATCGCTCCACCATCGATGGCCGTGCCTTCAGCTGCCTGGGCCCCAAGCTCTGGAACTCCCTCCCTAAACCTCTCCCCCTCCTTTTTTTTTTTAAAGACGCTCCTTAAAACCTACCTCTTTGACAAAGCTTTTGCTCACCTGCCTTGTGTGGCTCGGTGTCAAATTTTCTTTGATAGTCGCTCCTGTGAAGCGCCTTGGGGCATTTCACAATGTTAACGGCGCTATATAAATGCAAATTGTTGTGAGTAATAGCTTATGTGAGTCACAGTCCCACTGAAGTACAAGGTTCATCATCGATTGCTTTCTGATTTATGGCCATTTTTACCACTCTGGTGCTGTTGACTACCGATCTCACCTCATACAGTCAAGGTCACTCCTAACTGGAGGCACGGCCTGGCTACACTATTCCATTAATAATCCAGAAGTCAGGATTAATTATCGGAGAATGTAAATTCAAATCCTACCGTCTGCTAGAATAGTGCAGAACACAAAGCAGCCATTCGGCCCATCGAGTCTGCGCAGCTCTATCGAAGAGCGATCCCATTAGTCCCACTCCCCCCCGCTCCTTCCCCAGAGCCCTGCCATTTTTTTTTTCTCCAAGTAATTATCCAATTTTGTTTTTGAAGACCACTATTGAGTCTGCCTCCCCCACCCTCTCGGGCAGCGGGTTCCAGATCCTCGGCACTCGTGTTTATAAAGAAACGTTTTTCCTCGAGTTTCCTTTGATTCTTTTGCCGATCGCCTTAACTCTCGGCCCTCTGGTTCCCGACCCTTCAGCCGCTGGAAACAGAGTAAATAAGGAGAAACTATCAAAAGCCCTCGTGATTTTGAACACCTCGATCAGATCTCCTCTCGACCTTCTCTGCTCCAAGGAGATCACCCCAGCCTCTCCCGCCTCTCCACGTAACATTAATCCCACATCCCTGTATTTGCTTGGGTTTTAAACAAAAACAAGTGACCATGCAGTTGGCAGATTGTCATCAGTGACCCAGTTGGGTTTTTAATGTCCTTTTTCAGGGAAGAGACCTGCCCTCGCAGTCTGGCTCACGTCTGTGTGACTGCAGTCCCAGATGTAACGTCGCCACACGGACTGCAGTCACACAGACCACCACCTCACTGCTCCTGGGGCCCAGGCCCACTCCCCGGGAATAAATAACGACCTGTCTTCTGTGTCACTTGTTCCTCTGTGGGTCCCGTGATCTGCTGTTGAAACGAGTTTACCTCCTCCCTCCCGCTCAACGCACTCTGCTGACTCCGTGCATCTGATGCCAGGAGCAGACTTGTCAGCACTTTCCAGGCTTGTGAAATTGTTGTAACCTCAGGATATTCAGTGTGTCAGCTCAGTGGGCAGCGCGCTCTCGCCACTGAGTCAGGAGGTCGTGGGTTCGAGTCCCACTCGAGACTTGAGCACAAAAATCCAGGCCGACATTCCCAGTGCAGTGCTGAGGGAGCGCCGCACTGTCGGAGGGGCAGTACTGAGGGAGCGCCGCACTGTCGGAGCGGCAGTACTGAGGGAGCGCCGCACTGTCGGAGGGGCAGTACTGAGAGAGTGCCGCACTGTCGGAGGGGCAGTACTGAGGGAGTGCCGCACTGTCGGAGGGGCAGTACTGAGGGAGCGCCGCACTGTCGGAGGGGCAGTACTGAGGGAGCACCGCACTGTCCGGAGGGACAGTACTGAGAGAGTGCCGCACTGTCGGAGGGGCGGTACTGAGGGAGTGCCGCACTGTCGGAGGGGCAGTACTGAGGGAGCGCCGCACTGTCGGAGGGGCAATACTGAGGAAGCGCCGCACTGTCAGAGGGGCAGTACTGAGGGAGCGCCGCACTGTCGGAGGGGCGGTACTGAGGGAGCGCCGCACTGTCGGAGGGGCGGTACTGAGGGAGCGCCGTGCTCTCTGAGGGGCTATAGAAATGCAAATTGTTGCGAGTAAATAGCTTGTGTGAGTCACAGTCCCACTGAAGTACACCACTGCACTGTTGGAGGTGCCGTCTTTCCGATGAGACGCTCTCTCCAGTGGATGTAAAAGATGCCCCTGCCCTATTTCGAAGAAGAGCAGGGGAGTTCTCCCCAGTGTCCTGGGGCCAATATTTAACCATGAACCAACACTTCTCTCTGTCTCTGTCGCGCTCTCGCTCTCTCGTCATTATCACATTGCTGTTTGTGGAAGCTTGCTGTGCGATTCCCACATTACAGCAATGACCACATTCCAAGTACTTCATTGGCTGTAAAGTGCTTTGGGCCATCCTGAAGTCGTGAAATGCCCTGTAGAAATGCAAATCTCTGTCTCCTGTCTCTCCCCTCCCTCCCACCGACCTGCCAGGCTAGCCGGGAGCTGGCTGGTGAATCTATGATGTATTGCGGAGTGTCACTGCGAGGTTGTTTTCTTTGTTCTTCGAGGCGGGTTGCCAAGGCTGGTTCGGCCTGTTGACTCCGCCCTCGCTGGGGGCGAGGGGCTGATGGACGAACCTGTTCCGCAAGCTTCTTGGCATTATGTAAGGTGGCTGCGATCGCCCTTGGCTTCCCATCGAGTCTGTGTTTATAAAACCAGCACCGATCGGCCACCAACCTGTCACGCAGTGGGCCAAGGCATTGGCGGATTGCTGGTGCCCCAGCCTGAGATGGGAGAGAGGGCGTTCAGCATGATGATTGGGCTGTTCCAGAAGATCTAATCAAGGTGGTTCAAATCATTTTAAGGTGTTTGGGGTGGATAGAGAGAAGCTATTTTGCTCGATCTAGGTGATGAATCTTTGGAATTCTCTGCCCCAGAGGGCTGGGGAGGCTCAGTCGTTGAGTATATTCAAGGCTGAGATCGATAGATTTTTGGACACTAAGGGAATCGAGGGATCGGGCGGGAAAGTGGAGTTGAGGTCGAAGATCAGCTATGATCTCATTGAATGGCGGAGCAGACTTGAGGGGCCGAATGGCCGACTCCTGATCCTAAGACTCTGTTTTGCTCTCGCTGAAGCATCGATTGGGAGGCGGCCTGATACAAGTGTCTAAAACATTTCACAAAATGGTTAGCACTGATGGGTTAGTTAAAGTTTTGGCCAGAGCAGGAATAAAAGTTTGGTACTGCTGTATGGGTCTTGGGAGAGCGGACCAAGCCTGGCCTCCTGACGCTGATCTCCATTAAAGATAGAACTCAACCTCGGGGCCTCCCAACGCGCTTTACAGCCAATGAAATACTGCTTTAGGGTGCAGTCACTGTTGTAATGTGGAAAACGCAGCAGCCAATTTGCGCACAGCAAGCTCCCACAAACAGCAATGTGATAATGACCCAGATAATCTTGTTGGTTGAAGGATAAATATTGGCCCCAGGACACCGGGGAGAACTCCCTCTGCTCTTCTTCGAAATAGTGGCCGTGGGATCTTTTCCATCCACCTGAGAGAGCAGATGGGGCCTTGGTTTGATGTCCACTCTGACAGTGCAGGGGAGTTTTCCCTCGACCATATTTATCCCTGAACCAACACTTATCTGGTCGTTATCACATTGCTGTTTCTGTGCGCAAATTGTCTGCAGTGTTTCCCTCATTACAACAGTTACCGCACTCCAAAAAGTCCTTCATTGGCTGTAAAGAGCTTTGAGATGTCCGGTGGCTGTGAAAGGTGCTATAGAAATGCAAGTCTGTCTTGATATGTTCAGTAAAGGTGGCCCTTGTTGACTGATGCTGACCATGGCCGGCAATAACTTGTTCCAACCTTGAATTTTCAGTGAACTGCTTGGGTCCGGAGAAGACGGGACCCTGTCGGGCATCCATCCCCAGGTGGTACTATGCTGTGAGCAGCAAGACTTGCAAAGAGTTCATTTATGGAGGTTGCTTCGCTAACGGGAACAACTTTCAGAGTGAAGCCGAGTGTTGGAAGAACTGCAACGGAGTTACAGGTTCGTGCTGGCGGGGTGGGGTTGAGGGGGCGGGGGGGAGAACGCGGGAAATCCGATCTGTCGGGTCGGGCTTTGGTGGGTCGTTGGTCTAATTGGCCAAGAGGTGTTCCTCTCGGCTCTGGGAGTTTATCTCGACAGATGAGGGACAAGAAGATCTCTGGTTCAACCCAACGATGACCGAGGTTTTCAGGATGATGGGGTTTGTTAAAGTAGATAAGAGTCAATCTATTCCTGCTGGCAAGTGGGTCAGTAACCGGAGCTCGAAGATTTAAAACCGTCGGCAAAAGACCGAGGGGCGATGGGGAGAACATTTCTCACTCGGAGTTGTCTGGATCTGGAACGCTCGGCCTGAAAAGGTGGTGGAAGCTAGCTCCATCAATGATTTGAAAAGGGAGCAGGACAGGTTGTTGAGGAGCTATTGATGGGGTTAGGGATGAAAAACAGGAGGAGTGGGGCTTGAGGAATGCTCTTTCGAAGAGCCAGCACCAGCACGATGGGCCGAATGGCCTTCTGCGCTGTAAGTTGCGATGATTCTATCCTGCGCCACTGCTGGATTAGCTAAATCCTTGTTTGGGATCCTGTTGCTGATTGGTTGAGCCGGTAATCCACCTGATCGGAAGGAATTGATCCTCGATGAATAGTAATCAGCAAGACTTGCATTTATATAGCGCCTTTCACGACCACCGGATGTCCCAAAGCGCTTTACAGCCAATGAAGTACTTTTGAAGTGTGGCCACTGTTGTAATGTGGGAAACGCGGCAGCCAATTTGCGCACAGCAAGCTCCCGTAAATGGCAATGTGATAATGACCAAATCATCTGTTTTAGTGATGTTGATCGAGGGATAGATATTGACCCCAGGACACTGGGGAGAACTCCCCTGCTCTTCTTCGATTAATGCCGTGGGATCTTTTACATCCACCTGAGAGAGCAGACGAGGCCTCGGTTTAACGTCTCATCTGAAAGACGGCACCTCCGACAGTGCGGCACTCCCTCAGTACTGCCCCTCCAACAGCACAGTATGGCTCTCCCTCAGTACTGCCCCTCCGACAGTGCGGCGCTCCCTCAGTACCGCCCCTCCGACAGTGCGGCTCTCCCTCAGTACCGCCCCTCTGACAGTGTGGCTCTCCCTCAGTACTGCCCCTCCGACAGTGTGGCTCTCCCTCAGTACTGCCCCTCCGACAGTGTGGCTCTCCCTCAGTACTGCTCCCTTGGCTCCGCCCCTCCGACAGTGTGGCACTCCCTCAGTACTGCCCCTCCGACAGTGTGGCACTCCCTCAGCACTGCATTGGGAGAGTCAGCCGAGATTATGTGCTGAAGTCTCTGGAGTGGGACTGGAACCCAGTCAGCAGATTGTCAGATGGCAGTATGATGCATCGTGTCAGCCGTGGCTCAGTGGGCAGCACTCTCGTTCCCGAGTCGGAAGGCTGTGGGTTCGAGTCCCACTCCAGGGACTCCAATCTAGGCTGACACTCCCAGTGCAGTTCTGAGCTGCTGTAGCTACGGAGTTCTCCCCGGTGTCCTGGGGCCAATCTTTATCCCTCAGCCAAGATCACTGACCCTAATTATCTGATCGTTATCACGTTGCTGCTTGTAGGATCTGTTAATTATCTGCTGTGTTTGCTACATTCGGCATGGGACTGATCGAATGGCCTTCGTCCGTGCTGCAACCAATCTCTGAGTGCAACACTGACTACACTTCAAAGAGTACCTCGTTGGGCCGTGCTGAGGTGGTGACAGGCGCTACAGAAATGCACGGTCCTTTTTCAGGTTTGAGATGCCCTATAATCTGTGTGTTTGTGTCAATACGGCGACACCAGGGTATTGTTAATAGTTGGGAGTCAGACTCAAAAACCTGCTCCAGACCGCCGCGTAGACTTGTGAGCACTGACAGAAGGAAATCTTATCGCGGCAATTGTTGAAGCGTGAGCGAACTTCAGCAAGCACAGTTTGTAGATTCGTGCATGATCTGTACAAGATGTTATGTAAAATACATGTGCACATTCTCTCAATATCTACAGCCTAATACAGATAAATTCTTTTTTTTTTTTTAAGCACCCTCCAACAACTCGGTCCCAGTATCGGGCAGGAGCGTAATGGGTGTGAAAGGTAAGGTGACGGACTCGAGACCATGTTTGCAACTAATGTCACGGAGTTCACCAGCTGCGGACAGAGAAAGCGAATCCAAATCTCTCCGCAGCAGATCCACAATTTCAATTCTGATTTCCAAATTATTTATTTATTTTTTTTTTAAAAAGAATCATGAAGGGGCCGCCCATTGAAAACTGAGATGAGGAGAAATTTCTTCTCTGAGGGTTGTGAATCTGTGGAATTCGCTGCCTCAGAGAGCTGTGGAAGCTGGGACATTGAATAAATTTAAGACAGAAATAGACAGTTTCTTAAACGATAAGGGGATAAGGGGTTATGGGGAGCGGGCGGGGAAGTGGAGCTGAGTCCATGATTGGATCAGCCATGCTATTAAATGGCGGAGCAGGCTCGAGGGGCCGTATGGCCTACTCCTGCTCCTATTTCTTATCTTCTTATGATTGTCCTAGGCCTAACCATCTTCAGTTGCTCCATCAATGACCTTCCCTCCATCAGAAGGTCAGAAGTGGGGATGTTCGCTGATGACTGCACAGTGTTCAGTTCCATTCACAACCCCTCAGATAATGGAGCAGTCCGTGCCCCACATACAGCAAGACCTGGACAACATTCAGGCTCGGGCTGATAAGTGGCAAGTAACATTCACACCACACAAGTGCCAGGCAATGACTATCTCCAACAAGCGAGAGTCCAGCCACCGTCCCTTGACATTCAACGGTATTCCCATCGCCGAATCCCCCAACATCAACATCCTGGGGGTCACCATTGAGCAGAAACTTAACCGGACCAGCCACATAAATACTGTGGCCACAAGAGCGGGTCAGAGGCTGGGTATTCTGTGTCGAGTGTCTCACCTCCTGACTCCCCAAAGCCTTCCCACCATCTACAAGGCACAAGTCAGGAGTGTGATGGAACACTCCCCACTTGCCTGGATGAGTTGCAGCTCCAACAACACTCGAGAAGCTCGACACCATCCAGGACAAAGCAGCCACTTGATCGACACGCTACCCACCATCTTCAACACTCACTCCCTCCACCACCGGCGCCCCCTGGCTGCAGTGTGCACCATCTACAAGATGCACCGCGGCAACTCGCCAAGGCTTCTTCGGCAGCACCTCCCAAACCCGCGACCTCTGCCCCCTAGAAGGACAAGGGCAGCAGGTCCATGGGAACACCACCACCTCCACGTTCCCCTCCCAGTCACGCCTCAATTTCAAAATTCTCATCCTTGTTTACAAATCTCTCCATGGCCCTCGCCCCCTCCCTATCTCTGTAATCTCCTCCAACCTCATAACCCCCCGAGATCTCTGCGCTCCTCTAATTCTGCCCTCCTGACCATCCCTGATTATAATCGCTCCACCATCGGTGGCCGTGCCTCCTGTTGCCTGGGCCCCAAGCTCTGGAACTCCCTCCCTAAACCTCGCCGCCTCTCCACCTCTCTTTCCTCCTTCAAGGCGCTCCTTAAAACCAACCTCTTTGATGAAGCTTTTGGTCAGCAGTGCTAATTTCTCCTTGTGTGGTTCGGTGTGACAATTTGTTTGATAATCCCTCCTGTGAAGCGCCTTGGGACATTTTACTACGTTAAAGGCGCTATATAAGTACAGGTTATTGTTGGCCTGATGTGACTTGTTTGACTGACGGTTACAGCAGCACCCCGTGTAACGTTTCCGACCCATTCCGTTTGTTGCAGGCTGTTCGGGTCAATGCTCTGCGGAGGAGTTCACGTGTGACGACGGCTGCTGTGTGCCCCTGGACCTGATGTGTGACGGGACGGCCCAGTGCCGCGATAAGTCCGACGTGCAGTACTGCAGTGCCGGTGAGTGACGGAACAAGATCGTGTCGGCCTGCCTTCCGCACGCCCGGGGCGATGGGATCCTGGGGGCAGGGGGGGTGGGTCATCGATAACTTGTGCCCACAACCCCCGCCCCAGAGTCCAGCGAATGCAGTTTTCAGTAATACCTGCGGGCAAAGTGAAGCTTTGCTCCAAAGAAAGTGGTCTGACTTTATTGTTTCTCTGTTTCTAGTCTGTGCCAGTTACGCCCGGCTGACTGAATACGAGCCGCCCACCGCCACGGATAACGGTAAGGGGCGGGGGTCGGGGGGCAGGGTCGCAGTGTACACGGGGCGGGGGTCAGGGGTCGGGGGGCCGGCGGGCAGCATTGCATCCTGCCGCACCAATTGTTTCTTGGGTTTTAAACGGGAAGCATGGACCAGAGGGAGAGATACTGTGGGGGAAACTGTTTGTGCAGTTTACGAGGAAGGGGGTTCTCCAGCCCCTCCTCCCCTCCCTGCCCCCTCCCTCCCTCCCTCGCTCCCTGTCCCCTCCCTCGCTCCCTGTCCCCTCCCTCGCTCCCTCGCTCCCTGCTCCTCCCTCCCTGCTCCTCCCTCCCTCGCTCCCTGCCCCTTCCCCCCCCCCCCCCTCCGTCGTTCCCTGCCCCCTCCCTCTCTCATGGGGGTGTGTGAAGTTGGGGAATTACCACACGAGCTGATTTGCTTATTTCGGGGTGTCGGGCGATTAGTGCGATCGAACCATGGCAGAATCCTCAGGAAGAGATTAATCCTGACTAAGACTTTGGGTAAATCCTTAATCTGTGCAGCAGACTCCACCTTCTGGGAAGGCCGTGTGTGGGGATGCAGGCTCGACTGCATTGCACTGTCCCATCCCGGAGGCTCCAGCTGTCCTGAGCTGAGCTAATGGAGTCCTGAAGTTAAACAAAGACTCGAGACTTGCATTTCTATAGCGCCTTTCACGACCTCAGGGTGTCCCAAAGCGCTTTACAGCCAATGAAGTACTTTTGGGGTGTAGTCACTGTTGTAATGTGGGAAATGCGGCAGCCAATTTGCGCACAGCAAGCTCCCACACACAGCAATGTGATAATGACCAGATAATCTGTTTTTGTTTTGTTGATTGAGGGATAAATATTGGCCCCAGGACACCGGGGAGAACTCCCCTGCTCTTCTTCAAAATAGTGCCCCGGGATCTTTTACATCCACCTGAGAGAGCAAACAGGGCCTCGGTTTAACGTCTCATCCGACAGAGGGCCCCTCCGACAGTGCGGCACTCACTCAGTACTGCCCCTCCGACAGTGCGGCACTCACTCAGTACTGCCCCTCCGACAGTGCGGCACTCCCTCAGTACTGACCTTCCGACAGTGCGGCACTCCCTCAGTACTGCCCCTCCGACAGTGCGGCACTCCCTCAGTACTGCCCCTCCGACAGTGCGGCACTCCCTCAGTACTGCCCCTCCGACAGTGCGGCACTCCCTCAGTACTGCCCCTCCGACAGTGCGGCACTCACTCAGTACTGCCCCTCCGACAGTGCGGCACTCCCTCAGTACTGCCCCTCTGACAGTGCGGCACTCCCTCAGTACTGACCCTCTGACAGTGCGGCGCTCCCTCAGCACTGCCCCTCCGACAGTGCGGCGCTCCCTCAGCTCTGCCCCTCCGACAGTGCGGCACTCCCTCAGCACTGCCCCTCCGACAGTGCGGCACTTCCTCAGCACTGCCCCTCCGACAGTGCGGCGCTCCCTCAGTACTGCCCCTCCGACAGTGCGGCGCTCCCTCAGTACCGCCCCTCCGACAGTGCGGCACTCCCTCAGCACTGCCCCTCCGACAGTGCGGCGCTCCCTCAGTACTGCCCGTCTGACAGTGCAAACACGTCCTTCCTGTAATGTGACCAGAGCTGCACGCAGTACTCCAGCTGTGGCCTAACCAGTGTTTTATACGGTTCGAGCATAAACTCGCTGACGCTTGCTGTCGGTTCCAGCCGCTGAGTGAGGGTCAGTAATGGCGGGCGGTTCCGTGGGCTGTGTTGCTCCGATGTGCAGCTCCCACTGGGAGGAGACTAGACGGAGGTTGGTGTGAGGTTCGGGTTGTTTTAACGCCGTGCTGCGTGTGTCTCGCAGAGCGCTGTAACGCCCCCAAGAAGGTGGGCAACTGCCGGGCTGCCTTCCCCCGCTGGTACTTCGACCCCAAGACCCAAATCTGCAACATGTTCATTTACGGAGGTTGCCGGGGCAACAAGAACAACTACGAGAGCGAAGGCGAATGTATAGCTGCCTGTGCTGGGCAGAAGGGTGAGTCCGACCTGCAGGCGGGGGGCGAGGGCGAGGTCGCGTTTTTACATGCGTCCGTCACCAATACCGCTTACTTCCACCTCTGTCCCGTCGCCAGTCTCCGCCCCCCACACCCCCCGCCCCCTCAGCTCATCGGCTGCAGAACCCCCCAACCCCCCCCCCAGTGTCCAGACTCCGACTATTCCAAACCTCCCCTTTCCGTCCTCCCACATTCTACGCTCCGTAAACTCGAGCTGATCCAAAACCCGGCTGCCCCACTTCGTAACTCGCACCGAGTCCCGCTCACCTATCACCCCCTGTGCTCACTGACCCGTGTCCTAACTCGCACCCAGTCCCGCTCACCCATCACCCCCTGTGCTCGCTGACCCGTGTCCTAACTCGCACCGAGTCCCACTCACCCATCACCCCCTGTGCTCACTGCCCCGTGTCCTAACTCACACCCAGTCCCGCTCACCCATCACCCTCTGTGCTCGCTGACCCCGTGTCCTAACTCGCACCGAGTCCCACTCACCCATCACCCCCTGTGCTCACTGCCCCGTGTCCTAACTCGCACCAAATCCCGCTCACCCATCACCCCCTGTGCTCACTGCCCCGTGTCCTAACTCACACCAAATCCCACTCACCCATCACCCCCTGTGCTCACTGCCCCGTGTCCTAACTCGCACCGAGTCCCACTCACCCATCACCCCCTGTGCTCACTGCCCCGTGTCCTAACTCACACCCAGTCCCACTCACCCATCACCCCCTGTGCTCACTGCCCCGTGTCCTAACTCGCACCGAGTCCCACTCACCCATCACCCCCTGTGCTCACTGCCCCGTGTCCTAACTCGCACCAAGTCCCGCTCACCCATCACCTCCTGTGCTCACTGCCCCGTGTCCTAACTCGCACCGAGTCCCACTCACCCATCACCCCCTGTGCTCACTGACCCCGTGTCCTAACTCGCACCGAGTCCCGCTCACCCATCACCCCCTGTGCTCACTGACCCCGTGTCCTAACTCGCACCAAGTCCCACTCACCCATCACCCCCTGTGCTCACTGACCCCGTGTCCTAACTCGCACCGAGTCCCACTCACCCATCACCCCCTGTGCTCACTGACCCCGTGTCCTAACTCGCACCGAGTCCCGCTCACCCATCACCCCCTGTGCTCACTGACCCCGTGTCCTAACTCGCACCGAGTCCCACTCACCCATCACCCCCTGTGCTCACTGACCCCGTGTCCTAACTCGCACCGAGTCCCACTCACCCATCACCCCCTGTGCTCACTGCCCCGTGTCCTAACTCGCACCGAGTCCCACTCACCCATCACCCTCTGTGCTCACTGCCCCGTGTCCTAACTCGCACCCAGTCCCGCTCACCCATCACCCCCTGTGCTCGCTACCCCGTGTCCTAACTCGCACCCAGTCCCGCTCACCCATCACCCCCTGTGCTCGCTGACCCCGTGTCCTAACTCACATCGAGTCCCACTCACCCATCACCCCCTGTGCTCACTGCCCCTGTGTCCTAACTCACACCGAGTCCCACTCACCCATCACCCACTGTGCTCACTGCCCCGTGTCCTAACTCGCACCGAGTCCCACTCACCCATCACCCCCTGTGCTCACTGACCCCGTGTCCTAACTCGCACCGAGTCCCACTCACCCATCACCCCCTGTGCTCACTGCCCCCGTGTCCTAACTCGCACCGAGTCCCACTCACCCATCACCTCCTGTGCTCACTGACCCCGTGTCCTAACTCGCACCGAGTCCCACTCACCCATCACCCCCTGTGCTCACTGACCCCGTGTCCTAACTTGCACCGAGTCCCGCTCACCCATCACCCCCTGTGCTCACTGCCCCTGTGTCCTAACTCACACCGAGTCCCGCTCACCCATCACCTCCTGTGCTCGCTGACCCGTGTCCTAACTCGCACTCAGTCCCGCTCACCCATCACCCCCTGTGCTCACTGCCCGTGTCCTAACTCGCACCGAGTCCTGCTCACCCATCACCCACTGTGCTCACTGACCTACATTGGCTCCTGGTCCGGCAACACCTCGATTTTAAAATTCTCATCCTTATTTTCAAATCCCTCCATGGCCCTCGCCCCTCCCTATCTCTAACCTCCTCCAGCCTCACAACCCCCCGAGATGTCTGCGCTCCTCTAATTCTGCCCTCCTGAGCATCCCTGATTATAATCGCTCCACCATCGGTGGCCGTGCCTTCTGTTGCCTGGGCCCCAAGCTCTGGAACTCCCTAAACCTCTCTATCTCTCTTCTGTCGGGCGCTCCTGAAAACCTGTCTCTTTGACCATCTGTCCTAATATCTCCTTATGCGGCTCGGTGTCAAATGTTGCCTGATAATCGTCTGCGAAGCACCTTGGGACGTCTCGCTACGTTAAAGGTGCTATATAAATGCAATTTGTAGCTGAGTGCAGCTCACTGGTCTAACGCGGCTGTTTAATCTTTTTGCAGCGGTCACCCCAGAGCCACGAAAGGTCCAGCCGGACAATGCCGATGATGAAGGTAGGCCGCTCTCTGTAGTGACCAACATTTACAATGCGGGTTTTCCATTGGGGGCCCTGGTCCCAGAGATCAGCGGACACTTCGTGGGGGAGGGGTGGGCGATTGGTGTGGAGGGGGGGGGTGGGGGCGCGCTGCAAGGTCACCAGATGGCCTGCCTATCGCCTCTTGTCTCTGGAGACGTCTCACGATGTTTCTGATGTACTCAGCCTGCAGCAATGCTGCTGATCTCCCTTTTGGATACTTGATGCGTTTTTTCTTTCCTGAAACTGGGACGTGGGACCCACCCCAAGAAAATGTCTGACCTTGCACGCTGTCTCGCCCAGAGCCTCCGGCTTGCGGTGTCCGACCTCTTGCCGCTCGGTGGACTTCTGACCGAGAGGGATGTATTTTGGTCTGGGATCAGGTTCCTCTCCCCCTTCCCCCAAACTCTGCTCCTCCGCGCAGTCCATGAGACTGGGCTGCGATGCAGTTCCCATTAAGGAGATTTTTCTGCATGTGTGACTGCAATGAGGGATATGGAGCCAAAGCAGGTGGATGGAGTTAGGACACAGATCAGCACTGATCTCATTGGATAGAGGATGGGACAGGGCGGGGATCAGGCTCGAGGGGCTGAATGGCCTCCTCCTGTCCCTACATTGCTATGTAACAACCGCTATTCAGACCTCGGCGTTATATTTGACCCTGAAATGAGCTTCCGGCCACATAGCCGCAGTATAACTCAGACCGTCTATTTCCATTTCTGTTACATTGCCCATTTCCGCCCCCTGCCTCAGCTCATCCACTGTTGAAACCCTCGTCCATGCCTTTAACTCCAGACTTGACTATTCCAACGCACTCCTGCCTGGCCTCCCACATTCTACCCGATGTAAACTAGAGGTGATCCAAAACTCGGCTGCCCCCGTGTCCTAACTTGCACCGAGTCCCGCTCACCCATCACCCCCTGTGCTCACTGCCCTGTGTCCTAACTCACACCCAGTCCCGCTCACCCATCGCCCCCTGTGCTCGCTGACCCGTGTCCTAACTCGCACCGAGTCCTGCTCACCCATCACCCCCTGTGCTCACTGACTCATGTCCTAACTTGCACCGAGTCCCGCTCACCCATCACCCACTGTGCTCACTGCCCCGTGTCCCAACTCGCACCAAGTCCCGCTCACCCATCACCCCCTGTGCTCGCTGCCCCATGTCCTAACTCGCACCGAGTCCCGCTCACCCATCACCCCCTGTGCTTGCTGACCTACATTGGTTCCCGGTTAAGCAACGCCTCGATTTCAAAATTCTCATCTTTGTTTTCAAATCCCTCCATGGCCCTCGCCCCTCCCTATCTCTGTAATCCCCTCCAGCCCCAGAACCCTCCTAGATGTCTGCGCTCCTCTAATTCTGCCCTCCTGAGTATCCCTGATTATAATCGCTCCACCATCGGTGGCCGTGCCTTCTGTTGCCTGGGCCCCAAGCTCTGGAACTCCCTCCCTAAACCTCTCCACCTCTCTACCTCTCTCCTGTCCTTCAAGACGTTCCTTAAAATCTATCTCTTTGACCACGCTTTTGGTCACCTGCCCTAATTTCTACTAATGCGGCTCAGTGTCAAATGTTTTATCACATAACGCTCCTGTGAAGCGCCTTGGGACATTTCACTACGTTAACGGCGCTATATAAACACCAGTTGTTGTTGCTCACAGCTTACTGCTTCGCCCCCGCGTTGACTGGTAAATGCCGTGCCTCGTTCCGGCGATGGCATTACGATGCCGACACTCGGCTCTGCAAAGTGTTCACCTACGGAGGCTGTAGCGGCAACAAGAACAACTACGACAGCGAGGACGAGTGTTTGTCCAGATGCTCGGGAAGGAAAGGTCAGTGGGCGAGTCGGCCGCGGCGATTGGAACACCTCCCTCCCGGGCGGGTGGGCTCCGGGAGCCCTGGTGGTCCGGGTAACGGACCGGCCAACCAGCGAGCTCCATTCCCACCACGGCCTGTTTCGATCAATGAAGCGGCTCATTTGTGAGATGCAAGTATTGACTGTGGAAGCTGCTGACTGTCTGAAAAGCCCCCAGCGGCTCATTGCTGTCCTTCGAGGAAGGAGATCTGCCGTCCTGACCTGGTCTGGCCTAATAAAGAAAGGACTTGCATTTCACCACCTCGGGACGCTTTACAGCCAATGAAGTACTTTTGGAGTACAGTCACTGTTGTATTGTGGGAAACGCAGCAGTCACTTTGCGCACAGCAAGCTCCCACACACAGCAACGTGATAATTGACCCAGATAATCTCTCTTTAGTTTAGTGGCGTTGGTTAAGGAATAATCTTTTGCGTTCACCTGAGAGCAGACAGGGCCTCAGTTTGATGACCCCTCCGACAGTGCGGCGCTCCCTCGGCACTGCCCTCCGACAGTGCGGCACTCACTCAGTACTGCCCCTCCGACAGTGCGGCGCTCCCTCAGTACTGCCCCTCCGACAGTGCAGCGCTCCCTCAGTACTGCCCCTCCGACAGTGCGGCGCTCCCTCAGTACTGCCCCTCCGACAGTGCGGCGCTCCCACAGTACTGCCCCTCCGACAGTGCGGCGCTCCCTCAGTACTGCCCCTCCGACAGTGCGGCACTCCCTCAGTACTGCCCCTCCGACAGTGCGGCGCTCCCTCAGTACTGCCCCTCCGACAGTGCAGCGCTCCCTCAGTACTGCCCCTCCGACAGTGCGGCACTCCCTCGGCACTGCCCTCCGACAGTGCGGCGCTCCCTCAGTACTGCCCCTCCGACAGTGCGGCACTCCCTCGGCACTGCCCTCCGACAGTGCGGCACTCCCTCAGTACTGCCCCTCCGACAGTGCGGCGCTCCCTCAGTACTGCCCCTCCGACAGCACTATTCTGAAGAGCAGGGGAGTTATCCTCGGTGTCCCGGGGCCAATATTTATCTCTCAATCTGGGTCATTATCACATTGCTGTTTGTGGGAGCTTGCTGTGCGCAAATTGACTGCCGCATTTCCCACAATACAACAGTGACCACACTTCCAAAAAAAAGTACTTCGTTGGCCGTGAAGCGCTTTGGGACGTCCGGTGGTCGTGAAAGGCGCTATAGAAATGCAAGTCTTTCTTTCTCCTTTATCTTTTGTAGGTAATGAGAAGGAAGACGATAATGGGACCTATGATGAGCAGCACCATCCCGAACTCCGCCACCATGCTTCGGGTAAGCTGCCTCGCCTCCACAATGGGATCTTGTGCCCGTAACTCTCTGCAATCCTTTCAAGTAGCTTGGGATTAAAATGGAGGCTGATCTCTTCATCATATACAACATGGGAGATAGCCAGGCTGCGTGAGAGAGAGTGATTGGATAAGAATATATTGCGTTGGCGGTTATTAGTCTATTACCAGATGGAGCATTTAGTCGGAGATAAATGTAATGAATGGACTGCTGTCGAGGGAAGTTACCTCATTGTCCACCAAAGTGTGGAGACCAGTTCATGACATGTTTTTATTATAAGTAACAGCATTATGCCAAACTGGGCCCCATGGGGTAAATAGCGCTGGTTTTTCATGTTCTCATCAACTTATGGGAACACGATATCTGCGTGACATTTTCCGTCATCCAGATTGAAGGTGGATCTCGTGGCCATTTCACACCGTCTCCTGACAGTGACACGACTGTGATTGTGATTAATTATAAACTGGACTACAGTCCAGAGAGAATGGGTTCCCATCTAAGAATTGGGAGCAGGAGTCGGCCATTCGGCCCCTCGAGCCTGCTCCGCCATTCAATAAGATCACGGCTGATCATCGACCTCAACTCCACTTTCCCGCCCGATCCCCATATCCCTTGATTTCAAAAAATCTATCAATCTCAGCCTTGAATATACTCAACGACTGAGTCTCCACAGCCCTCTGGGGCAGAGAATTCCAAAGATTCACCACCCTCTGAGTGAAGAAATTCCTCCTCATCTCAGTCCTAAATGGCCGACCCCTTATCCTGAGATTGTGTGACCCCTGGTTCTAGACTCTCTATTTCTGGGGGATTAGGGAAATGGTCGTCACAGTTTACATAAGAGAGGGAGGGGCTGCAGAGAGTGAGGGAGCAATCCTTTGTGTATTTTTATGTACAAGGTAGGGAGCAGTTTGGTAATATTCCATTGTTTCTCAAAGGAATTCCCATCAGTCTACTTTTCCCTATGGCACGGCGTGCCATCTCAGGGAGGGGGGGGTAAATTGGGAGGGGTGGTCTCCTGCAGGAATAACGGTCAGCATTTTGCAGGGAGGGGGGGGGTACTCCAAGGGCGAGAGATTCGGGGCATTTTTGCTCCCCAGGGGAGGAGGGGGAGGCCAAACGATTTTCCGCCTGGGCAAGGCGCGTTAACGACTCGCTCAAAATTCCGCGGGCGTTCGGCGGCGACGGTAACCCATCGCGCCCCGCGCCGTGTCACCATCTGCAACGACCCGGAGCGAAAATCTTGAGCGCCCCACGAGGCTACCGGGGGGGGGGAATGGGGGCGATGCCAACGACCGCTTCAGGGCCCGCGGGGGCGGTGGAATTGTAAATAAAATGTTGCCCGAGTTACCGGTTGTGTCCGCCGGCCTGCCCGATGGCGGGTTCGGTGCCCCGACCCTGCTGCTGGTGCTCCGCTTGTGTGGCAATGGTCGCGTGTTCCCCTCCCCACCTCCCCCTCCCCTTTAATGAAAGGGGAGGGGCCCCGCCTACACGGCAGTGCTGCACCGTCCGTCGCCTGGCGCTGCGCCCCCCTCCCCCCCCTCGCGGCTGGTACCGCCCCCAAACGGGGCGCTGTGCAATTTCCCACTGCCCCCCCCACCCCCGCCTAATCCCCAATCTGACAGTGAGTGGTTGGTGAGAAGCTAAAACATTGAAATTTACAGGGCAGGAGGCCGCCATTCCGGCCCATCGTGTCCTCACCGGCCGACAAAGAGCCGCACGGCCCTCGGACAGCAGCCCTGAAGGTTACATATAAACCTGTGAACAATGGCGGAAAGGCAAAGAGCACCCAGCCCAACCAGTCCGCCCCACACAACTGCGACACCCCTTACACTGAAACATTCTACACTCCACCCCAACCGGAGCCATGGGATCTCCTGGGAGAGGCAAAAAACAGATAAAACCCAGGCCAATTTAGGGAGAAAAAATCTGGGAAAATTCCTCTCCGACCCATCCAGGCAATCGACACTAGTCCAGATCACCCTGGCCGTATTCTATTCCCTGCAGTACTTACCATTATATCTGCTCCGTCCAACAAAAGGTCATCCAGTCTAATCCCAATGACCAGCTCTCAGTCCGTAACCCTGCAGGTTACTGTACTTTAAGTGCCCATCCAAACATCTCTTAAAAGTGGTGAGGGTTTCTGCATCCACCACTCTTCCAGGCAGCGAGTTCCAGACCCCCACAACCCTCTGCGTAAAATGTCCCTTTTTTTAAATTAGTGGAATGGCCGGGCGGGCGGGTTTTGGCATGGGGGGCGGCTGGCCATGGTCTCGATGTGACCCTCTTTCTCTCTCTCCCCCACAGCGATCTCCATGGTGGTTCTGCTGGCGATCTGCGTCCTGATCTTGTTGGCCGGCGTCATTTACTTCATCATCAAGCTGGCCAAGACCGACCACGTGGTCTCCTATCACCGTACCCAGTCCCGGGAGGACAAGGAGACACTCATCAATACCGTGGAGAACCTGTAACTCCGGCTCGCTCCAGGCCGTGATTTTTCGAGTGCGCTTCCAAAAAAAAAAACCCCCACAAATTTTACCACTTTATTCTCGCGTGCTGTGTTCAGTTTTGCTGCGCGCGGGAGGGAACGGTTCTCTGTTTAGTCTGCAAGGTTTTGCTGAGGTCGTGACCTTTGTCCGCCAACTCTTATCTTGTTTCCATTCTAACTTTGTTTTAATTTTAAATCTTTTTGTTTGATGAAGGGTCTATTTTAACGTGCCGCGCCCCCCTGCCTCTCAATAGGCATTTGGCGGGCTTGGGGGAAAAACTTTGGGATCGACTCTGTGACTGGGAAAGGAGAAATATAGAAAATAGGTGCAGGAGTAGGCCATTCGGCCCTTCGAGCCTGCACCGCCATTCAATAAGATCATGGCTGATCATTCTCCTCAGTACCCCTTTCCTGCTTTCTCTCCATACCCCTTGATCCCTTTAGCCGTAAGGGCCTCATCTAACTCCCTTTTGAATATATCTAACGAACTGGCCTCAACAACTCTCTGTGGTGGAGAATTCCACAGGTTCACAAGTCTCTGAGTGAAGAAGTTTCTCCTCATCTTGGACCTAAATGGCTTACCCCTTATCCTTGGACTGTGATGCACTCATCCTTAGATTGGTTGGGGGGGGGGGAATGGGGGGAACACATTATCTTTGCTCAGGGGGCAATCTTTGGTCTGATGCACCACATTGTTGGAGGGAACTCCTCTTCTGTCTAACGTTCCTGTACATAGTTTTGCTGGGATTGGGGGCGGGGGGGGGGCGTGTACCCTTCCTCCAATTCAACACAACCGGCTGGAATCTCTCTCGCTGCTTGGGTTTGTGGTGCTGTGCGGGGCGGAGAGTTTGCAAGGTGCCGGAGGTGGGAGTGGGGAGATGGAGAACGTGGCCAGTCGCCCATTGCTCCTTTTAATCTGTGGGGGTCGGGTGGGGTGGGGTGGTCTGTGAATTGCAGGAATTCTCCCGGGCTGGTCTTGTTAATAGTTCCCAGGATCAACTCCCAATTATTCCGGCCAAATCTCCGAGCAGTCAGAGCCTGGGCTGCTGTGCCCCAATGGTTTGAGGGTTTATTTGCTGGGTGTGACCCCACTCCCCTCCCTCCCCACCCCCCTCCGACTTTCCAGCCTTTTAGTTTTTATGGTTCTCTCACTGGGACATGTTGAAACTTTCTCCAATGCTCCAATGATGTGGGTGGGGCATAAATTGCCCGAATTGGGGGGGGGGGGGGGCGCTCTTCAAATCCATGACCTGGTTATTGTATTTGGTTTCCCTGTGAAGAGGGAGGAGGCAGCGGATTGAATAATAAACCCAGATCGGGGGGGAGAGGCTGGGATCGGGGAGAGTGTGTTGCTGCTCCTGTTTTCTGAACTCGCTGGTGGGGGCGGGGCTAACTGAAGGTGCCTCAAACTCTCGGCCATCTGACGGGGAGGGGGGAGGGAGCCAGGTCAGGGAATGTCGCCCCCCCCACCCGGTCAGGGAGCGATGTCCACTCCGGACTCGCCCTGTCGGTATCTGGAAGGTTTCAGCCCAACCCCTCCACCCCACTCCACGCTCCGACCCAGTCCCCGCACTGATCACAGCCTCATGGTGCGGTACCCCAATATTTGTCAAAATACAACTTGACTTCATTCCGAAAATCTGTCGAATATGTGAAGGTGAGGTTTGCCAGCAACAAAGCCGGAATCTATCCATTAGCCGCCTGCAGCGCCCAGTGCTCCCGACGTGGGGTCACTGACTGATTCGCTGATTCCTGCTCGGCTCATCGCCAATCCTCACTGGGCCCCCCACCCTCCCTCCCTCCTCACTGGGCCCCCTCCCCCATACCTCCCTCCCTCCCTCCCTGCTCACTGGGCCCCCTCCCCCATACCTCCCTCCCTCCCTCCCTCCTCACTGGGCCCCCCACCCTCCCTCCCTGCTCACTGGGCCCCCTCCCCCATACCTCCCTCCCTCCCTCCCTGCTCACTGGGCCCCCTCCCCCATACCTCCCTCCCTCCCTCCCTCCCTCCTCACTGGGCCCCCCACCCTCCCTCCCTGCTCACTGGGCCCCCTCCCCCATACATCCCTCCCTCCCTCCCTCCTCACTGGGCCCCCCACCCTCCCTCCCTGCTCACTGGGCCCCCTCCCCCATACCTCCCTCCCTCCCTCCCTCCTCACTGGGCCCCCCACCCTCCCTCCCTCCTGCTGATGTACATTCTCTGCTTCTTCATCACATGGGATCCACTGGCCAGTAATCCAATACTGCTTCCAACAGCCAATCGGCATCCGCTCGTAGACCAGCCGTGATCCTGTGTCCAGCCCGGACCAGAGAGAGAGAGAGAGAGAGAGGAGTGTTGGGTGTGATAGTGTGTGTGAGTCTGTGTCCATGTGTGTGATTTTTTTTTTTGGGGGGCATTAAAATCATATAATTTACAAGTGCCCCCTATAAAAGGGGAGGGGGATGTCCGTGTGTGTCTGTGTGTGTGTGTGTGTGTGTGTCTGTGTGTGTGTCAGGATGCAGGTGCAAAATTTAGGAAATTTTTGTTTAAATGTCACTGTCCCCATCCAACATAATGAAGAATCAAAGAGCTATCTGGCTCTTGCTGCAGACTTGAATCTGGATCACACAAGGTTGTGGTCAGGGATCTGCACTCCCCGTCTGTCTCTCCCTCGGTGTCTCCCTCTCTGTCTCTGTCTGTCTCTCTCTCTCTCTCTCCCTCTCTCCTCCCCCTGCCCAACATAGTTTGGGTCTGTTCCCAAGGCCCCTGGGGTTGGCTTGCTGTAAATGGCCCTCGTGGACTCTGAGTCTGAATCTTTCAGTGAGTGATCCACCAGTTGCGAATTGCACCTCAGATTTTTTTTATTATCTATCTTCTAAGAGTGTCCAGACTTTATATCTGGAGAGTATCTTCTCCGTGGTGTCGGTAATCTCACAAATCAATTGCTCAAGAAATGGGACTTTGAAATGCTGCTCCAAGACTCATTTCAGAGATTAAACTGTTACGGTGATCGAGAACTGGAAATGGGGGGGGGCGCGGGAGGGGGGGGTACGGGACAGGAACTGGAGGGGGTCACTGGACAACCTATTCTTACACTGCGGGGTGTGTGTGATTCTTAAATAAACTCTAAACATGTAGGGTTAATACTCAGGTGATCGGGAATCTCAAACTTGATTTTGTTTTCTGTAATGTGCAACTTACTTATAATAAAATATGTTTAGAACTTTTGATTTGTTTTGTTTTAAATTACACATGGGATATACGGCCCAAAAACAGGCCAACCTGTCCATGCCGGTGTTTATGCTCCACTCGAGCCCCCTCCCGTCTTTCCTCATCTAAATCTAGCAGCATAACCCTCTATTCCCTTCTCCCCCATATGTGTGTCTAACACTCTCGCCTCTGCGTCAGAAGGTTGTGGGTACAAGTCCCAATCGAGAGACTCGAGCAGTACTGAGGGAGCGCCGCACTGTCGGAGGGGCAGTGCTGAGGGAGCGCCGTACTGTCGGAGGGGCAGTGCTGAGGGAGCGCCGCACTGTCGGAGAAGCAGTACTGAGGGAGTGCCGCACTGTCGGAGGGGCAGTACTGAGGGAGGGGCAGTGCTGAGGGAGCGCCGTACTGTCGGAGGGGCAGTGCTGAGGGAGTGCCGCACTGTCGGAGGGGCAGTACTGAGGGAGTGCCGCACTGTCGGAGGGGCAGTACTGACGGAGTGCCGCACTGTCGGAGGGGCAGTACTGAGGGAGTGCCGCACTGTCGGAGGGGCAGTACTGAGGGAGCGCCGCACTGTCGGAGGGGCAGTACTGAGGGAGCGCCACACTGTTGGAGGGGCAGTACCGAGGGAGTGCTGCACTGTCGGAGGGGCAGTACATAAGAACATAAGAAATTTGAGTCGGCCATATAGCCCCTCGAGCCTGCTCCACCATTTAATACGATCATGGCTGATCCGATCATGGACTCGGCTCCACTTCCCCGCCCGCTCCCCATAACCCCTTATCCCCTTATCGTTTAAGAAACTGTCTATTTCTGTCTTAAATTTATTCAATGTCCCAGCTTCCACAGCTCTCTGAGGCAGAGAATTCCACAGATTTACAACCCTCTGAGAGAAGAAATTTCTCCTCGTCTCAGTTTTAAATGGGCGGCCCCTTATTCTAAGATCATGCCCCCTAGTTCTAGTCTCCCCCATCAGTGGAAACATCCTCTCTGCATCCACCTTGTCAAGCCCCCTCATAATCTGATACGTTTCGATAAGATCACCTCTCATTCTTCTGAATTCCAATGAGCAGAGGCCCAACCTCCTCAACCTTTCCTCATAAGTCAACCCCCTCATCCCCGGAATCAACCGAGTGAACCTTCTCTGAACTGCCTCCAAAGCAAGTATATCCTTTCGTAAATATGGAAACCAAAACTGCACGCAGTACTCCAGGTGTGGCCTCACCAATAACCTGTATAACTGGAGCAAGACTTCCCTACCTTTATACTCCATCCCCTTTGCAATAAAGACCAAGATACCATTGGCCTTCCTGATCACTTGCTGTACCTGCATACTATCCTTTTGTATTTCATGCACAAGTACCCCCAGGTCCCACTGTACTGCGGCACTTTGCAATATTTCTCCAATTCCCCGTAGTGCTGAGGGAGCGCCGCACTGTCGGAGGGGCAGTACTGAGGGAGCGCCGCACTGTCGGAGGGGCAGTACTGAGGGAGCCCCGCACTGTCGGAGGGGCAGTGCTGAGGGAGCCCCGCACTGTCGGAGGGGCAGTACTGAGGGAGCGCCGCACTGTCGGAGGGGCAGTACTGAGGGAGCCCCGCACTGTCGGAGGGGCAGTGCTGAGGGAACCCTGCACTGTCGGAGGGGCAGTGTTGAGGGAGCGTCGCACTGTCGGAGGGGCAGTGTTGAGGGAGCGCCGCACTGTCGGAGGGGCAGTACTGAGGGAGTGCCGCACTGTCGGAGGGGCTGTGCTGAGGGAGCGCCGCACTGTCGGAGGGGCAGTGCTGAGGGAGCGCCGCACTGTCGGATGGGCAGTGCTGAGGGAGCGCCGCACTGTCGGAGGGGCAGTGCTGAGGGAGCCCCGCACTGTCGGAGGGTCAGTGCTGAGGGAGCCCCGCACTGTCGGAGGGGCAGTGCTGAGGGAGCCCCGCACAGTCGGAGGGGCAGTACTGAGGCAGAGCACACTCGCTCTGTCCCATGACTGGATAAAAAAAGGAAGTTCACAGCAGTGAGTCAGACCTGAGGCTTGACTGGGAAACATCTCTTTTTTCCCAATAAGATTTGCCCCCCTCCCCCACTTTTCCTCACTAACTTGCTGCCAAACACAAATATTATAAGATTGCTGGGACTGCGATGCACTGCCTGCCTGGAGTTTATTTCTACAAATAACTTACATTTTTAGTTAATTGGACATTTGCAATTGTGCTAAGTATAATTTTGCGAGGACCATCAGCAGGTCGGGGCCTACAGAGGAGCAGCGTGACGCGTATCGCTCCAAGCTCGGCCTGTGCAGCAAGGCGATTGGATTGGACGTCACCATAAGCGAGGTCACCGCACCGAGGGCAATCCCACATTACAACAGTGACTACACTCCAAACGGTACTTCAGTGGCTGTAAAGCGCTTTGCCGTGAAAGGCGCTATATAAATGCAAGTCTTTCTTTCTCTCTCAGAGCTGCAGGGCCGGGTTGGGCCACTGGGGGGCAGCCCAGCTCCAGGAATCCGCGGGTGACCGGTCAGTCGGTCCGGCGGAAATGCAAGACGCGTTGGTCAGCTGTTCAGGAGCTGATTAAAGGATTTCATCCACAATCTATTTCCCCGGGGGCTGGTGGGGACATGAGAGCCAGGCCGGTTCACACAAAGGGCAGTGGGAGTCTGGAACTCTCTTTCCCCCAAAACGTTGTTGAGGTCGGGGGCCAACTGAGATTGACAGATTTTTGTTGGATAAGGGGAATAAGGGATACGGAACCAAGGCCGATGGAGTTAAGATACAGGTCAGCCATGATCTCATTGAATGGCGGAACAGCCTCGAGGGGCTGAATGGGCCTCCTCCTGTTCCTGTGTAACAGGCTCGAGGGGCTGAATGGACCTCCTCCTGTTCCTGTGTAACAGGCTCGAGGGGCTGAATGGGCCTCCTCCTGTTCCTGTGTAACAGGCTCGAGGGGCTGAATGGGCCTCCTCCTGTTCCTGTGTAACAGGCTCGAGGGGCTGAATGGACCTCCTCCTGTTCCTGTGTAACAGGCTCGAGGGGCTGAATGGCCTCCTCCTGTTCCTGTGTAACAGGCTCGAGGGGCTGAATGGGCCTCCTCCTGTTCCTGTGTAACAGGCTCGAGGGGCTGAATGGGCCTCCTCCTGTTCCTGTGGAACAGGCTCGAGGGGCTGAATGGGCCTCCTCCTGTTCCTGTGTAACAGGCTCGAGGGGCTGAATGGGCCTCCTCCTGTTCCTGTGTAACAGACTCGAGGGGGCTGAATGGGCCTCCTGTTCCTGTGTAACAGGCTCGAGCGGCTGAATGGCCTCCTCCTGTTCCTATGTAAAAGACTTGAAGGGGCTGAATGTCCTCCTGTTCCTGTGTAACAGGCTCGAGGGGCTGAATGGCCTCCTCCTGTTCCTGTGTAACAGGCTCGAGGGGCTGAATGGGCCCCCTCCTGTTCCTGTGTAATAGGCTCGAGGGGCTGAATGGGCCTCCTCCTGTTCCTGTATAACAGGCTCGAGGGGCTGAATGGGCCTCCTCCTGTTCCTGTGTAACAGGCTCGAGGGGCCAGAATGGCCTCCTGTTCCTGTGTAACAGGCTCAAGGGGCTGAATGGGCCTCCTCCTGTTCCTGTGTAACAGGCTCGAGGGGCTGAATGGGCCTCCTCCTGTTCCTGTGTAACAGGCTCGAGGGGCTGAATGGGCCTCCTCCTGTTCCTGTGTAACAGGCTCGAGGGGCTGAATGGGCCTCCTCCTGTTCCTGTGTAACAGGCTCGAGGGGCTGAATGGGCCTCCTCCTGTTCCTGTGTAACAGGCTCGAGGGGCTGAATGGCCTTCTCCTGTTCCGAATGTAACTGGCTCGAGGGGCTGAATGGCCTCCTCCTGTTCCTAATGTAACAGGCTCGAGGGGCTGAATGGGCCTCCTCCTGTTCCTAATGTAACAGGCTCGAGGGGCTGAATGGGCCTTCTCCTGTTCCTGTGTAATAGGCTCGAGGGGCTGAATGGCCTCCTCCTGTTCCTGTGTAAAAGACTCGAGGGGCTGAATGGCCTCCTGTTCCTGTGTAACAGGCTCGAGGGGCTGAATGGCCTCCTGTTCCTGTGTAACAGGCTCCAGGGGCTGAATGGGCCTCCTCCTGTTCCTGTGTAACAGGCTCGAGGGGCTGAATGGGCCTCCTGTTCCTGTGTAACAGGCTCAAGGGGCTGAATGGGCCTCCTCCTGTTCCTGTGTAACAGGCTCGAGGGGCTGAATGGACCTCCTCCTGTTCCTGTGTAAAAGACTCGAGGGGGCTGAATGGGCCTCCTGTTCCTGTGTAACAGGCTCGAGCGGCTGAATGGCCTCCTCCTGTTCCTGTGTAACAGGCTCGAGGGGCTGAATGGGCCTCCTCCTGTTCCTGTGTAACAGGCTCGAGGGGCTGAATGGGCCTCCTCCTGTTCTTGTGTAACAGGCTCGAGGGGCTGAATGGCCTCCTCCTGTTCCTGTGTAACAGGCTCGAGGGGCTGAATGGGCCTCCTCCTGTTCCTGTGTAACAGGCTCGAGGGGCTGAATGGGCCTCCTCCTGTTCCTGTGTTACAGGCTCGAGGGGCTGAATGGGCCTCCTCCTGTTCCTGTGTAACAGGCTCGAGGGGCTGAATGGGCCTCCTCCTGTTCTTGTGTAACAGGCTCGAGGGGCTGAATGGGCCTCCTGCTGTTCCTGTGTAACAGGCTCGAGGGGCTGAATGGGCCTCCTCCTGTTCCTGTGTAACAGGCTCGAGGGGCTGAATGGCCTCCTCCTGTTCATGTGTAACAGGCTCGAGGGGGCTGAATGGCCTCCTGTTCCTGTGTAACAGGCTCGAGGGGCTGAATGGGCCTCTTCCTGTTCCTGTGTAACAGGCTCGAGGGGCTGAATGGGCCTCCTCCTGTTCCTGTGTAACAGGCTCGAGGGGCTGAATGGGCCTCCTCCTGTTCCTGTGCAACAGGTTCGAGGGGCTGAATGGGCCTCCTCCTGTTCCTGTGTAACAGGCTCGAGGGGCTGAATGGCCTTCTCCTGTTCCGAATGTAACTGGCTCGAGGGGCTGAATGGCCTCCTCCTGTTCCTGTGTAACAGGCTCGAGGGGCTGAATGGGCCTCCTGTTCCTGTGTAACAGGCTCGAGCGGCTGAATGGCCTCCTCCTGTTCCTGTGTAACAGGCTCGAGGGGCTGAATGGGCCTCCTCCTGTTCCTGTGTAACAGGCTCGAGGGGCTGAATGGGCCTCCTCCTGTTCCTGTGCAACAGGTTCGAGGGGCTGAATGGGCCTCCTCCTGTTCCTGTGTAACAGGCTCGAGGGGCTGAATGGGCCTCCTCCTGTTCCTGTGTAACAGGCTCGAGGGGCTGAATGGGCCTCCTCCTGTTCCTGTGTAACAGGCTCGAGGGGCTGAATGGCCTTCTCCTGTTCCGAATGTAACTGGCTCGAGGGGCTGAATGGCCTCCTCCTGTTCCTAATGTAACAGGCTCGAGGGGCTGAATGGGCCTCCTCCTGTTCCTAATGTAACAGGCTCGAGGGGCTGAATGGGCCTCCTCCTGTTCCTGTGTAATAGGCTCGAGGGGCTGAATGGGCCTCCTCCTGTTCCTGTGTATAAGACTCGAGGGGGCTGAATGGCCTCCTGTTCCTGTGTAACAGGCTCGAGGGGCTGAATGGCCTCCTCCTGTTCCTGTGTAACAGGCTCGAGGGGCTGAATGGCCTCCTCCTGTTCCTGTGTAACAGGCTCAAGGGGCTGAATGGCCTCCTGTTCCTGTGTAACAGGCTCGAGGGGCTGAATGGCCTCCTGTTCCTGTGTAACAGGCTCGAGGGGCTGAATGGGCCTCCTCCTGTTCCTGTGTAACAGGCTCGAGCGGCTGAATGGCCTCCTCCTGTTCCTGTGTAACAGGCTCGAGGGGCTGAATGGGCCTCCTCCTGTTCCTGTGTAACAGGCTCGAGGGGCTGAATGGGCCTCCTCCTGTTCTTGTGTAACAGGCTCGAGGGGCTGAATGGCCTCCTCCTGTTCCTGTGTAACAGGCTCGAGGGGCTGAATGGGCCTCCTCCTGTTCCTGTGTAACAGGCTCGAGGGGCTGAATGGGCCTCCTCCTGTTCCTGTGTTACAGGCTCGAGGGGCTGAATGGGCCTCCTCCTGTTGCTGTGTAACAGGCTCGAGGGGCTGAATGGCCTTCTCCTGTTCCGAATGTAACTGGCTCGAGGGGCTGAATGGCCTCCTCCTGTTCCTAATGTAACAGGCTCGAGCGGCTGAATGGCCTCCTCCTGTTCCTGTGTAACAGGCTCGAGGGGCTGAATGGGCCTCCTCCTGTTCTTGTGTAACAGGCTCGAGGGGCTGAATGGCCTCCTCCTGTTCCTGTGTAACAGGCTCGAGGGGCTGAATGGGCCTCCTCCTGTTCCTGTGTAACAGGCTCGAGGGGCTGAATGGGCCTCCTCCTGTTCTTGTGTAACAGGCTCGAGGGGCTGAATGGGCCTCCTGCTGTTCCTGTGTAACAGGCTCGAGGGGCTGAATGGGCCTCCTCCTGTTCCTGTGTAACAGGCTCGAGGGGCTGAAAGGCCTCCTCCTGTTCCTGTGTAACAGGCTCGAGGGGGCTGAATGGCCTCCTGTTCCTGTGTAACAGGCTCGAGGGGCTGAATGGGCCTCTTCCTGTTCCTGTGTAACAGGCTCGAGGGGCTGAATGGGCCTCCTCCTGTTCCTGTGTAACAGGCTCGAGGGGCTGAATGGGCCTCCTCCTGTTCCTGTGCAACAGGTTCGAGGGGCTGAATGGGCCTCCTCCTGTTCCTGTGTAACAGGCTCGAGGGGCTGAATGGCCTTCTCCTGTTCCGAATGTAACTGGCTCGAGGGGCTGAATGGCCTCCTCCTGTTCCTGTGTAACAGGCTCGAGGGGCTGAATGGGCCTCCTGTTCCTGTGTAACAGGCTCGAGCGGCTGAATGGCCTCCTCCTGTTCCTGTGTAACAGGCTCGAGGGGCTGAATGGGCCTCCTCCTGTTCCTGTGTAACAGGCTCGAGGGGCTGAATGGGCCTCCTCCTGTTCCTGTGCAACAGGTTCGAGGGGCTGAATGGGCCTCCTCCTGTTCCTGTGTAACAGGCTCGAGGGGCTGAATGGGCCTCCTCCTGTTCCTGTGTAACAGGCTCGAGGGGCTGAATGGGCCTCCTCCTGTTCCTGTGTAACAGGCTCGAGGGGCTGAATGGCCTTCTCCTGTTCCGAATGTAACTGGCTCGAGGGGCTGAATGGCCTCCTCCTGTTCCTAATGTAACAGGCTCGAGGGGCTGAATGGGCCTCCTCCTGTTCCTAATGTAACAGGCTCGAGGGGCTGAATGGGCCTCCTCCTGTTCCTGTGTAATAGGCTCGAGGGGCTGAATGGGCCTCCTCCTGTTCCTGTGTATAAGACTCGAGGGGGCTGAATGGCCTCCTGTTCCTGTGTAACAGGCTCGAGGGGCTGAATGGCCTCCTCCTGTTCCTGTGTAACAGGCTCGAGGGGCTGAATGGCCTCCTCCTGTTCCTGTGTAACAGGCTCAAGGGGCTGAATGGCCTCCTGTTCCTGTGTAACAGGCTCGAGGGGCTGAATGGCCTCCTGTTCCTGTGTAACAGGCTCGAGGGGCTGAATGGGCCTCCTCCTGTTCCTGTGTAACAGGCTCGAGGGGCTGAATGGGCCTCCTGTTCCTGTGTAACAGTCTCAAGGGGCTGAATGGGCCTCCTCCTGTTCCTGTGTAACAGGCTCGAGGGGCTGAATGGACCTCCTCCTGTTCCTGTGTAAAAGACTCGAGGGGGCTGAATGGGCCTCCTGTTCCTTTGTAACAGGCTCGAGCGGCTGAATGGCCTCCTCCTGTTCCTGTGTAACAGGCTCAAGGGGCTGAATGGCCTCCTCCTGTTCCTGTGTCACAGGCTCGAGGGGCTGAATGGGCCTCCTCCTGTTCCTGTGTAACAGGCTCGAGGGGCTGAATGGCCTCCTCCTGTTCCTGTGTAAGAGGCTCGATGGGCTGAATGGGCCTCCTCCTATTCCTGTGTAACAGGCTCGAGGGGCTGAATGGGCCTCCTCCTGTTCCTGTGTAACAGGCTCGAGGGGCTGAATGGGCCTCCTCCTGTACCTGTGTAACAGGCTCGAGGGGCTGAATGGTCTCCTCCTGTTCCTGTGTAACAGACTCGAGGGGCTGAATGGGCCTCCTCCTGTTCCTGTGTAACGGGCTCGAGGGGCTGAATGGGCCTCCTGCTGTTCCTGTGTAACAGGCTCGAGGGGCTGAATGGGCCTCCTCCTGTTCCTGTGTAACAGACTCGAGGGGCTGAATGGGCCTCCTCCTGTTCCTGTGTAACAGGCTCGAGGGGCTGAATGGGCCTCCTCCTGTTCCTGTGTAACAGGCTCGAGGGGCTGAATGGGCCTCCTGCTGTTCCTGTGTAACAGGCTCGAGGGGCTGAATGGGCCTCCTCCTGTTCCTGTGTAACAGGCTCGAGGGGCTGAATGGGCCTCCTGTTCCTGTGTAACAGTCTCAAGGGGCTGAATGGGCCTCCTCCTGTTCCTGTGTAACAGGCTCGAGGGGCTGAATGGACCTCCTCCTGTTCCTGTGTAAAAGACTCGAGGGGGCTGAATGGGCCTCCTGTTCCTTTGTAACAGGCTCGAGCGGCTGAATGGCCTCCTCCTGTTCCTGTGTAACAGGCTCAAGGGGCTGAATGGCCTCCTCCTGTTCCTGTGTCACAGGCTCGAGGGGCTGAATGGGCCTCCTCCTGTTCCTGTGTAACAGGCTCGAGGGGCTGAATGGCCTCCTCCTGTTCCTGTGTAAGAGGCTCGATGGGCTGAATGGGCCTCCTCCTATTCCTGTGTAACAGGCTCGAGGGGCTGAATGGGCCTCCTCCTGTTCCTGTGTAACAGGCTCGAGGGGCTGAATGGGCCTCCTCCTGTACCTGTGTAACAGGCTCGAGGGGCTGAATGGTCTCCTCCTGTTCCTGTGTAACAGACTCGAGGGGCTGAATGGGCCTCCTCCTGTTCCTGTGTAACAGGCTCGAGGGGCTGAATGGGCCTCCTGCTGTTCCTGTGTAACAGGCTCGAGGGGCTGAATGGGCCTCCTCCTGTTCCTGTGTAACAGGCTCGAGGGGGCTGAATGGCCTCCTGCTGTTCCTGTGTAACAGGCTCGAGGGGCTGAATGGGCCTCCTCCTGTTCCTGTGTAACAGGCTCGAGGGGGCTGAATGGCCTCCTGTTCCTGTGTAACAGGCTCGAGGGGCTGAATGGGCCTCCTCCTGTTCCTGTGTAACAGGTTCGAGGGGCTGAATGGGCCTCCTCCTGTTCCTGTGTAACAGGCTCGAGGGGCTGAATGGCCTCCTCCTGTTCCTGTGTAATAGGCTCGAGGGGCTGAATGGGCCTCCTGTTCCTGTGTAACAGGCTCGAGCGGCTGAATGGCCTCCTCCTGTTCCTGTGTAACAGGCTCGAGGGGCTGAATGGGCCTCCTCCTGTTCTTGTGTAACCGGCTCGAGGGGCTGAATGGCCTCCTCCTGTTCCTAATGTAACAGGCTCGAGGGGCTGAATGGGCCTCCTCCTGTTCCTGTGTAATAGGCTCGAGGGGCTGAATGGGCCTCCTGTTCCTGTGTAACAGGCTCGAGCGGCTGAATGGCCTCCTCCTGTTCCTGTGTAACAGGCTCGAGGGGCTGAATGGGCCTCCTCCTGTTCTTGTGTAACCGGCTCGAGGGGCTGAATGGCCTCCTCCTGTTCCTGTGTAACAGGCTCGAGGGGCTGAATGGGTCTCCTCCTGTTCCTGTGTAACAGGCTCGAGGGGCTGAATGGGCCTCCTCCTGTTCTTGTGTAACAGGCTCGAGGGGCTGAATGGGCCTCCTGCTGTTCCTGTGTAACAGGCTCGAGGGGCTGAATGGGCCTCCTCCTGTTCCTGTGTAACAGGCTCGAGGGGCTGAATGGCCTCCTCCTGTTCCTGTGTAACAGGCTCGAGGGGGCTGAATGGCCTCCTGCTGTTCCTGTGTAACAGGCTCGAGGGGCTGAATGGGCCTCCTCCTGTTCCTGTGTAACAGGCTCGAGGGGCTGAATGGGCCTCCTCCTGTTCCTGTGTAACAGGCTCGAGGGGCTGAATGGGCCTCCTCCTGTTCCTGTGCAACAGGTTCGAGGGGCTGAATGGGCCTCCTCCTGTTCCTGTGTAACAGGCTCGAGGGGCTGAATGGCCTTCTCCTGTTCCGAATGTAACTGGCTCGAGGGGCTGAATGGCCTCCTCCTGTTCCTGTGTAACAGGCTCGAGGGGCTGAATGGGCCTCCTGTTCCTGTGTAACAGGCTCGAGCGGCTGAATGGCCTCCTCCTGTTCCTGTGTAACAGGCTCGAGGGGCTGAATGGGCCTCCTCCTGTTCCTGTGTAACAGGCTCGAGGGGCTGAATGGGCCTCCTCCTGTTCTTGTGTAACAGGCTCGAGGGACTGAATGGCCTCCTCCTGTTCCTGTGTAACAGGCTCGAGGGGCTGAATGGGCCTCCTCCTGTTCCTGTGTAATAGGCTCGAGGGGCTGAATGGGCCTCCTCCTGTTCCTGTGTAACAGGCTCGAGGGGCTGAATGGGCCTCCTGCTGTTCCTGTGTAACAGGCTCGAGGGGCTGAATGGGCCTCCTCCTGTTCCTGTGTAACAGGCTCGAGGGGGCTGAATGGCCTCCTGTTCCTGTGTAACAGGCTCGAGGGGCTGAATGGGCCTCCTCCTGTTCCTGTGTAACAGGCTCGAGGGGCTGAATGGGCCTCCTCCTGTTCCTGTGTAACAGGCTCGAGGGGCTGAATGGGCCTCCTCCTGTTCCTGTGCAACAGGTTCGAGGGGCTGAATGGGCCTCCTCCTGTTCCTGTGTAACAGGCTCGAGGGGCTGAATGGGCCTCCTCCTGTTCCTGTGTGACAGGCTCGAGGGGCTGAATGGGCCTCCTCCTGTTCCTGTGTAACAGGCTCAAGGGGCTGAATGGCCTTCTCCTGTTCCGAATGTAACTGGCTCGAGGGGCTGAATGGCCTCCTCCTGTTCCTAATGTAACAGGCTCGAGGGGCTGAATGGGCCTCCTCCTGTTCCTGTGTAATAGGCTCGAGGGGCTGAATGGGCCTCCTCCTGTTCCTGTGTATAAGACTCGAGGGGGCTGAATGGCCTCCTGTTCCTGTGTAACAGGCTCGAGGGGCTGAATGGCCTCCTCCTGTTCCTGTGTAACAGGCTCGAGGGGCTGAATGGCCTCCTCCTGTTCCTGTGTAACAGGCTCAAGGGGCTGAATGGCCTCCTGTTCCTGTGTAACAGGCTCGAGGGGCTGAATGGCCTCCTGTTCCTGTGTAACAGGCTCGAGGGGCTGAATGGGCCTCCTCCTGTTCCTGTGTAACAGGCTCGAGGGGCTGAATGGGCCTCCTGTTCCTGTGTAACAGGCTCAAGGGGCTGAATGGGCCTCCTCCTGTTCCTGTGTAACAGGCTCGAGGGGCTGAATGGACCTCCTCCTGTTCCTGTGTAAAAGACTCGAGGGGGCTGAATGGGCCTCCTGTTCCTTTGTAACAGGCTCGAGCGGCTGAATGGCCTCCTCCTGTTCCTGTGTAACAGGCTCGAGGGGCTGAATGGGCCTCCTCCTGTTCCTGTGTAACAGGCTCGAGGGGCTGAATGGCCTCCTCCTGTTCCTGTGTAACAGGCTTGAGGGGCTGAATGGGCCTCCTCCTGTTCCTGTGTAACAGGCTCGAGGGGCTGAATGGCCTCCTCCTGTTCCTGTGTAACAGGCTCGAGGGGCTGAATGGGCCTCCTCCTGTTCCTGTGTAACAGGCTCGAGGGGCTGAATGGGCCTCCTCCTGTTCCTGTGTAATAGGCTCGAGGGGCTGAATGGGCCTCCTCCTGTTCCTGTGTATAAGACTCGAGGGGGCTGAATGGCCTCCTGTTCCTGTGTAACAGGCTCGAGGGGCTGAATGGCCTCCTCCTGTTCCTGTGTAACAGGCTCGAGGGGCTGAATGGCCTCCTCCTGTTCCTGTGTAACAGGCTCAAGGGGCTGAATGGCCTCCTGTTCCTGTGTAACAGGCTCGAGGGGCTGAATGGCCTCCTGTTCCTGTGTAACAGGCTCGAGGGGCTGAATGGCCTCCTCCTGTTCCTGTGTAACAGGCTCGAGGGGCTGAATGGGCCTCCTCCTGTTCCTGTGTAACAGGCTCGAGGGGCTGAATGGGCCTCCTCCTGTTCCTGTGTAACAGGCTTGAGGGGCTGAATGGGCCTCCTCCTGTTCCTGTGTAACAGGCTCGAGGGGCTGAATGGCCTCCTCCTGTTCCTGTGTAACAGGCTCGAGGGGCTGAATGGGCCTCCTCCTGTTCCTGTGTAACAGGCTCGAGGGGCTGAATGGGCCTCCTCCTGTTCCTGTGTAACAGGCTCGAGGGGCTGAATGGGCCTCCTGCTGTTCCTGTGTAACAGGCTCGAGGGAAAGAATGGCCTCCTCCTGTTCCTGTGTAACAGGCTCGAGGGGCTGAATGGGCCTCCTCCTGTTCCTGTGTAACAGGCTCGAGGGGCTGAATGGCCTCCTCCTGTTCCTGTGTAACAGGCTCGAGGGGCTGAATGGGCCTCCTCCTGTTCCTGTGTAACAGGCTCGAGGGGCTGAATGGGCCTCCTCCTGTTCCTGTGTAACAGGCTCGAGGGGCTGAATGGGCCTCCTCCTGTTCCTGTGTAACAGGCTCGAGGGGCTGAATGGCCTCCTCCTGTTCCTGTGTAACAGGCTCAAGGGGCTGAATGGCCTCCTCCTGTTCCTGTGTCACAGGCTCGAGGGGCTGAATGGGCCTCCTCCTGTTCCTGTGTAACAGGCTCGAGGGGCTGAATGGCCTCCTCCTGTTCCTGTGTAAGAGGCTCGATGGGCTGAATGGGCCTCCTCCTGTTCCTGTGTAACAGGCTCGAGGGGCTGAATGGGCCTCCTCCTGTACCTGTGTAACAGGCTCGAGGGGCTGAATGGTCTCCTCCTGTTCCTGTGTAACAGACTCGAGGGGCTGAATGGGCCTCCTCCTGTTCCTGTGTAACAGGCTCGAGGGGCTGAATGGGCCTCCTCCTGTTCCTGTGTAACAGGCTCGAGGGGCTGAATGGCCTCCTGTTCCTGTGTAACAGGCTCGAGGGGCTGAATGGCCTCCTGTTCCTGTGTAACAGGCTCGAGGGGCCGAATGGCCTGTTCCTATGTTCCAAACCCCATCTCGTGCCCTGATACCATTTCTTGAACACTTTTCGCTGCTTAGTCACGGAAATATTGGAGCTTGGTAGGGGGGGCGAAGGGCTGTTTCCCTGGCTGTGGGGGGCGGGGTCATGTGATGTGAAAGGTGCTACAGAAATACAGGACTTTCTTTAGTCTGTGTGTGTGTGGGGGGGTAAGCTGTGGAAAATATCGATGGTAAAACGCAGTCTGAGTGTTTGCAGCGACTCCGTAAGTCGGGGCACTTTGCTAATTGGCCAGTGGGAGGCGCTGGGTGTGACACGGGGTCCCCACGTCTCTGACCCCCCCCCAGCGGTGACAATGTTCTGCGGGCTGACCGTGTCTGACGTAAACATTCGGGGCAAATACAAGTGTCAACGCTCTGGTTGTAGGAGGCTGCTGCACTGTTGGGTTTGGACAAGGAGTCGGGCGGGCTTTGAATCCATGGAGCTGGGGTGAAACAGTCCAACTGAGCGACTCCTGGGACTGCACTGTCCGTACAACGTGCTTCAACAGGACGAGGAGCAGATTCTCTTGATCTTTCACACAGTCACTGACCGAGATGTGGCACAGTAATAGGCTTTCGCACTGCACTGTACACTGAAGAAAGACTTGCATTTCTATCGCGCCTTTCACAACATCAAAGTGCTTTACAGCCAATGAAGTACTTTTGGAGTGTGGTCACTGTTGTACTGTGGGAAACGCGGCAGCCAATTTGCGCACAGCAAGCTCCCACACACAGAGCAATGTGATAATGACCTGATTTTGTTTATGTTGATTGAGGGTTAAGTATTGGCCCCAGGACACCGGGGAGAACTCCCCTGCTCTTCTTCAAAATAGTGGCCGTGGGATCTTTTACATCTACCTGACAGGGCGGACTGGGCCTCGGTTTAACGTCTCATCTGGAAGACGGCACCTCCGACAGTGCAGCACTCCCTCAGTACTGCCCCTCCGACAGTGCGGCGCTCCCTCAGTACTGCCCCTCCGACAGTGCAGCGCTCCCTCAGTACTGCCCCTCCGACAGTGCGGCGTTCCCTCAGTACTGCCCCTCCGACAGTGCGGCGCTCCCTCAGTACTGTCCCTCCGACAGTGCGGTGCTCCCTCAGTACTGCCCCTCCGACAGTGCGGCGCTCCCTCAGTACTGCCCCTCCGACAGTGCGGCGCTCCCTCAGTACTGCCCCTCCGACAGTGCGGCTCTCCCTCAGTACTGCCCCTCCGACAGTGCGCGCTCCCTCAGTAATGTCCCTCCGACAGTGCGGCGCTCCCTCAGTACCGCCCCTCCGACAGTGCGCGCTCCCTCAGTACTGCCCCTCCGACAGTGCGCGCTCCCTCAGTATAGTCCCTCCGACAGCGCGGCACTCCCTCAGTACTGTCCCTCCGACAATGCGGCGCTCCCTCAGCACTGCCCCTCCGACAGTGCGCGCTCCCTCAGTACTGCCCCTCCGACAGTGCGGCGCTCCCTCAGTACTGCCTCTCTGACAGTGCGGCGCTCCCTCAGTACTGCCTCTCTGACAGTGCGGCGCTCCCTCAGCCCTGCACTGGGAGTGTCGGCCTGGATTATGGAGTGGGACTTGTACGCACGAGCTTCTAATTGGGAGGCGAGAGAGCTGGCCACCGAGGCTTTGGATTGCTGCTGACCCAAAGGCCATTGGGACCGAACACATTCTGAGACACAGCGTTTTCAGGAGCGGGAGAGAGAGAAAAGTGTCGGGCAACAAAGAGCAGCGACCTGCGTCAGCCGAGCAGGAATTGCAGGCCACGTGGAACGCCTTTTGCTTGGCCCCCGACAGCAACCATCCATTGACTACTATTGCGGCGTTGCCTAGCAACAGCATAAGGAGATCAAGCACCATGTGATGGGGGATGGGCCCAGGAAGCATGTTCTTGGAGCTAATTACAGTAACGTCAATAAATAATCTCGATGGTCCTTTTCTGTTAAATAAACTTACAAAATTGAATCCGGATGTGTAATTGATGTAATAAGATAGTTTACGAGGACTGCACTTAACTCTCCAGTCACGTTGTGCAGAACCCGGGCCAGAACCTTCCACCATCGTGGGCCCCACCAAGATGTCGTCTTCAGCCAATGGCTGGACGCCCTTCACTCCATCTCCTCCTCCCCCCATTGGGTAGCTCATCAGCCGTGGCTCAGTGGGCAGCACCCTCGCCTCTGAGTCAGACCGTTGTGGGTTCAAGTCCCACTCCAGGGACTTGAGCATAAAATACAGGCCGACACTCCCAGTGCAGTACTGAGGGAGCGCCGCACTGTCGGAGGGGCAGTACTGAGGGAGCGCCGCACTGTCGGAGGGGCAGTGCTGAGGGAGCGCCGCACTGTCGGAGGGGCAGTGCTGAGGGAGCGCCGCACTGTCGGAGGGGCAGTGCTGAGGGAGCGCCGCACTATCGGAGGGGCAGTGCTGAGGGAGCGCAGCACTGTCGGAGGGGCAGTACTGAGGGAGCGCCGCACTGTCGGAGGGGCAGTGCTGAGGGAGCGCAGCACTGTCGGAGGGGCAGTACTGAGGGAGCGCCGCACTGTCGGAGGGGCAGTACTGAGGGAGCGCTGCACTGTCGGAGGAGCAGTGCTGAGGGAGCGCCGCACTGTCGGAGGGGCAGTTCTGAGGGAGCGCCGCACTGTCGGAGGGGCAGTACTGAGGGAGCACCGCAATGTCGGAGGGGCAGTGCTGAGGGAACGCCGCACTGTCGGAGGTGCTGTCTTTTGGATGATTTGTTAAATCGAGGCCCAGTCCGCCCTCTCAGGTGGATGTAAAAGATCCCACGGCCACTATTTGGAAGAAGAGCAGGGGAGTTCTCCCCGGTGTCCTGGGGCCAATATTTATCCCTCAATCAACATCACTAAAACAGATTATCTGGGTCACTATCACATTGCTGTGTGTGGGAGCTTGCTGTGCACAAATTGGCTGCCGTGTTTCCCACATTACAACAGTGACTACACTCCAAAATACTTCATTGGCTGTAAAGTGCTTTGAGACGTCTGGTGGTCGTGAAAGGCGCTATATAAATGCAAGTCTTTCTTTTAGGGTGTGTGTTTTTCATTCTTTTTTTGCCTTTTACTCTCTCTCTCCCTGTCCTGTCGCGCTATGTTCTGTTGTACCCTGGTTTTCATAACTTGTACCCCCCTCCCCCAACCCCTCCCCCAGACCCCAACCCCTCCCCCAGACCTTTACCCCTTCGTCTCCCCCACAGACCCTCCCCCTCCCACTCACCCCTCTCCCCCTCCCCAGTCCCTAACCCCTCCATCTCCCCCCCCCAGACCCTACCCCTCCTCCCCAACCCTCTGCTGCAGACCCTAACCCCTCCCCCTAAACCCTAACTCCTCGCCCCAGACTCTAACCCCTCCCCCAAGACCCTAACCCCTCCCCAGACCCACCCCTTCCCTCTCTCCCCCTCTCCCCCTCCCCAGACCCTACCCCCTCCCCCCCCCCCCCCCCCCCCCGCCGTGGGGGCTCCAGTCTCCAATGGACACACGGCACCCGATGGCCTGGGACGTTGAACTTTGCCAGCTGTGTGGCCTGGGGACAAGGCTTTGCGTCAACCCCGAAACCAAATGGCCCTCAAGCCGCCAATGCTGACGTCACACCCTGTGGGTTGGTCAGCGGGCTCCGAGGGGGGAGGGGAGGCGGGGGGAGGGGGAGGGAGGCGGGGGGAGGGGGAGCTGCCTCTCTCGGTTTAATTAAAGACAGCCGCGGCTGATTGCTGAAGAATGAGCTGAGCGAATAAAGTTCCCACGGTTTCTCCGAGCAATCTCTCCATCAGCCGCTTCAGGCTGTGACTAAATAAAGGCCACGAGGCTCTGACTGTATAAGGCAGGCTCGGGCCCCAAACATAAAAATCTCTTCAGACCATTGGCCACCAGCAATTTCTCATGCCGGCATTTCTTGGCCAGACTCTTTGCTTTTCTCTCGAGATAGCGGGAGATTGGGGCCCGTGTTCTGGTTGTATTTCAAGCAGAAATGTCGTGATTTCAGAGATGCTGGAACCTGCGTATGGAATGCATGGCTCTAAGTTCGGGGAGTAAAGAAATCACCGAGGCAGACGAGGAAGACTTGCTTCCACACTAACATGTTCTCAGGTGACTGAACAGTCCAATACGAGAGCCACGGTCCCTGTCACAGGTGGGACAGACAGTGGTTGAGGGAAGGGGTGGGTGGGACTGGTTTGCCGCACGCTCCTTCCGCTGCCTGCGCTTGGTTTCTGCACGCTCTCGGCGACGAGACTCGAGGTGCTCAGCGCCCTCCCGGATGCACTTCCTCCACTTAGGGCGGATTGGTCTTTGGGCCAGGGACTCCCAGGTGTCGGTGGGGATGTTGCACTTTATCAGGGAGGCTTTGAGGGCGTCCTTGAAGCATTTCCTCTGCCCACCTGGGGCTCGCTTGCCGTGAAGGAGTTCCGAATAGAGCGCTTGCTTTGGGAGTCTCGTGTCTGGCATGCGGACAATGTGGCCCTGCCCAGCGGAGCTGATCATGTGCGGTCAGTGCTTCGATGCTGGGGATGTTGGCCTGATCGAGGACGCTGACGTTGGTGCGTCTGTCCTCCCAGGGAATTTGCAGGAACTTGCGGAGACATCGTTGGTGGTATTTCTCCAGCGATTTGAGGTGTCTACTGTACATGGTCCATGTCTCTGAGCCATACAGGAGGGCGGGTATCACTACAGCCCTGTAGACCATGAGCTCGATGGCAGATTTGAGGGACTGATCTTCGAACACTCTTTTCCTCAGGCGGCCAAAGGCTGCACTGGCGCACTGGAGGCGGTGTTGGACCTCGTCGTCGATGCCTGCTCTCGCTGATAGTAGGCTCCCGAGATATGGGAAATGGTCCACATTGTCCAGGGCCGTGCCGTGGATTTAGATGACCGAGTGGACAGTGAGGTGTGGCGGGGTTAGGTTGGTGGAGGACCTTTGCCTTACGCGTGTTCAGCTCTGGGAATTTTGTGCTTGAGTCCCTGGAGTGGGCCTTGAACCCACGAACCTTCTGACTCAGAGGCGAGAGTGCTGCCCACTGAGCCAAGGCTGGCATGACATGTAGGCGGGGATCGGGCGATGGCAGAGTGACCTTTGGTGCGACACCCTCGAAGTCACAGGACACGTGCGTGCCTGTCCGGCCTCGAAATGCGGCCAACATTCGGGAGGGAACGAGACCCCACAAAGTGTACCGAGAGAGCGGTCTGTATGTGTGTGTATGTGCCCAAGAACCCCTCCCTAAAACCCCCCCTGCCCCCCTGCCTGCCCGCGTCATGTCCAGACCGTGCAGTGAACTCATTTGACTGGAATCTTGGTCCCGTTCCAGAGACCTCAGTATTGTGCCGCGGGACCAGATGTTGGAGCAGTCTCACGGGACGGCAGGGCTCCATACCCGGGAGAGGGCCAGCGTATCTGTACATCGCTGCAGCCAATCTGGGGCAGGCTGGGGGGCTTCAAGGGGGCGAGCGATTTATTCACAGTGCAGCACAGTTTTGCGTCTGAGTGTCGCTCCTTCCCAGAACCACCTCTGTGCACCCCCCCCTCCATGTGCTGCTGGGGCCAGCAATCCTGCTTCTCAAAAACTGATACTCCCCAAGCTCCAGTCTGCATCCCCGCCGGGCATCCGTACAGACGTGTCGTTCACTTACCATGCAGGCCGATTCATTAAATCCACTGTGAGGTTAATCTGCCTCTCGCCCTGAGTGCCGTTTGTCTTCATACATCCTGTTTAAATCCCCCCTCTATCTCTGTAACCTCCTCCAGCCCCTACACCCCTCCCTATCTCTGTAATCTCCTCCAGCCCTACACCCCTCCCTATCTCTGTAATCTCCTCCAGCCCCTACACCCCTCCCTATCTCTGTAACCTCCTCCAGCCCTTACACCCCTCCCTATCTCTGTAATCTCCTCCAGCCCCAACACCCCTCCCTATCTCTGTAACCTCCTCCAGCCCCTACACCCCTCCCTATCTCTGTAACCTCCTCCAGCCCCAACACCCCTCCCTATCTCTGTAATCTCCTCCAGCCCTACACCCCTCCCTATCTCTGTAATCTCCTCCAGCCCCTACACCCCTCCCTATCTCTGTAACCTCCTCCAGCCCTTACACCCCTCCCTATCTCTGTAATCTCCTCCAGCCCCAACACCCCTCCCTATCTCTGTAACCTCCTCCAGCCCCTACACCCCTCCCTATCTCTGTAACCTCCTCCAGCCCCAACACCCCTCCCTATCTCTGTAACCTCCTCCAGCCCCTGCACCCCTCCCTATCTCTGTAACCTCCTCCAGCCCCTACACCCCTCCCTATCTCTATAACCTTCTCCAGCCCCTATACCCCTCCCTATCTCTCTAATCTCCTCCTGTCTCACAACCCCCCCGAGATCTCTGCGCTCCTCTAATTCTGCCCTTCTGAGCATCCCTGATTATAATCGCTCCACCATCGGTGGCCATGCCTTCTGTTGCCTGGGCCCCAAGCTCTGGAACTCCCTCCCTAAACCTCTCTGTCTCTCTCTCTTCTCCTTTTAAGACACTCCTTAAAACCTACCTCTTTGACCATTGAGATGATCTGGTCATTATTACATTGCTGTTTGTGGGAGCTTGCTGTGCGCAAATTGGCTGCCGTGCTTCCCACATTACAACAGTGACTACACTCTAAAAGTACTTCATTGGTTGTAAAGCGCTTTGGGACGTCCTGAGATGCGAAAATGCGATGTAGAAATGCAGGTTATGGTGGATGAACGATAAGGGAGTGAAGGGTTATGGGGAGCAGACTGGGAAGTGGAGTTGAGGCCAAGATCAGATCAGCCATGATCTTATTGAATGGCGGAGCAGGCTCGAGGGGCCAAATGGCCGACTCCTGCTCTTAATTCTTATATTTTTGCGGAATGAGCGTAAATTGTGGAGCGATCGTGAGCGGATGCTTATCCGTTTGCACAATGCCTGAGTTACAGACCTTGCAGACGCGAGGAGCTCCCAGGCTGCTGTTCCAGGCGCGGCGAAATGATCTGATGTCAGCTGATCACAGCTGCCTCGCATCATCGGAGCGAGGTTTTTGGGGTTTGTTTTTTCCAAAACGAATGTTGGATGTCGTTGGTCTGGCAAGTGATGAGAGATTTGTGTGTGGGAGCTCAGCATGGGTTGAGAAGGGTCGGGATTGGAAGGGCTATATATGTATATTTCAGCATATATCAGTCGAGTTTGGCCATATTAGGACACATGTCTGTCAGCTGCAGATACAGCGTTGCTGCTGCAAGCGGTCATTTATTCAGAATCAGGTTCAATTCCTTTGGCTCCTGTCTCAAAATTTAGGCCAAGACCCTATCCTCTGCAATACTTGGGTACAAAACCATCCCTTGTCCTGTAGTAACACCCACTCTCTCTTCAACAGTAACTATTGTTAACACAGATCGGTCGTCAGTCGTGGCTCAGTGGGCAGCATTCTCACCTCTGAGTCAGAAGGTCATGGATTCAGGTCCCACTCCAGGGACTTGAGCACATAAATCCAGGCTGACACTCCCAGTGCAGTGCTGAGAGAGCGCCACACTGTCGGAGGGGCAGTGCTGAGGGAGCGCCGCACTGTCGGAGGGGCAGTGCTGAGGGAGCGCCGCACTGTCGGAGGGGCAGTGCTGAGGGAGTGCCGCACTGTCGGAGGGGCAGTACTGAGGGAGCACCGCACTGTCGGAGGGGCAGTACTGAGGGAGTGCCGCACTGTCGGAGGGGCAGTGCTGAGGGAGCACCGCACTGTCGGAGGGGCAGTGCTGAGGGAGTGCCGCACTGTCGGAGGGGCAGTACTGAGGGAGCGCCGCACTGTCGGAGGGGCAGTGCTGAGGGAGCGCCGCACTGTCGGAGGGGCAGTGCTGAGGGAGTGCCGCACTGTCGGAGGGGCAGTACTGAGGGAGCACCGCACTGTCGGAGGGGCAGTACTGAGGGAGTGCCGCACTGTCGGAGGGGCAGTACTGAGGGAGCACCGCACTGTCGGAGGGGCAGTGCTGAGGGAGTGCCGCACTGTCGGAGGGGCAGTACTGAGGGAGCACTACACTGTCGGAGGGGCAGTACTGAGAGAGTGCTGCACTGTCGGAGGTGCCGTCTTACGGATGAGACGTTAAACCGAGGCCCTGTCTGCTCTCTCAGGTGGACGTAAAAGATCCCATGGCATTAATCGAAGAAGAGCAGGGGAGTGCTGCACTGTCGGAGGGGCAGTTATCCCCGGTGTCCTGGGGCCAATATTTATCGCTCTACCAACATCACAAAAACAGATTATCTGGTCATTATCACATTGCTGTTTGTGGGAGCTTGCTGTGCGCAAATTGAATGCTGCATTTCCCACATTACAACAGTGACCACGCTCCAAAAGTATCTCCTGCTTACTCCATTTGGAAGGTTGGTAGGGTTGATAAGAGCAGGAGTCGGCCATTCGGCCCCTCGAGCCTGTTCCGTCATTCAATGAGATCATGGCTGATCTTCGATCTAACTACATCCACCGCCCTTGGCCCCATTTTTAGAGTGACCACACTCCAAAAAGTGCTTCATTGGCTGTAAAGCGCTTTGGGACGTCCGGTGGTCGTGAAAGGTGCGATATAAATGCAAGAGTGAATCTTGGCCCCGAGCCCCGCAGGACAAAACAGTGAGAGGAAGCGACAGAGGGCACGGAGCGGACTCCGGAAAGAGTTAAGTTGGAGGAGACAGTTGTGTCCCAAGCCCCATCCTTCTGGAGAATGACGGGATTTGTCTCTTTCCCAGACCCCCCTCTCCCTGTCTGCCCATTCCTGGAGGCTTACGTCGCAGTAAAATACGGCCAGGAGCCCACGGGAAATCATTCAATTGAGTTACGGAGACTTAAAGAATGTGTCAATTTCAGCCAGAGTGCACGGCTCTCTCCCCTCGTGGGGGAATCTAGAACTGGGGGCATAGTTTCAGAATAAGGGGCCGCCCATTTAGAACGGAGATGAGGAGGAATTTCTTCTCTCAGAGGGCCGTGGATCTGTGGAAATTTCTGCCACAGAGAGCTGTGGGGGCTGGGTCATTGAATATATTTAAGGTGGAGATAGACAGATTTTTTAGCAATAAGGGAGTCAAGGGTTATGGGGAGCGGGCAGGGAAGTGGAGTTGAGCCCAAGATCGGATCAGCCATGATCTTATTGAATGGCGGAGCAGGCTCGAGGGGCCGAATGGCCGACTCCTGCTCCTATTTCTTATGTTCTTATCCTTGCCTGACTGGACATCGGATCTACTTATAGAATCTCGGCTCCCTCTAAGGAAACAATATTATTTTTAGGACGAGCTGCTTGTTGGATTTCAATAACAACTTCACTTATGTGGCGGCTTGAATGAAGTAAAACGACCCAAGGTGCATCACAGGAGCGATTATCAAACAAAATTTGACACCGAGCCACATAAGGAGATATTAGGACAGGCGACCAAAAGCTTGGTCAAAGAGGCAGGTTTTAAGGAGCGTCTTAAAAGAGGAAAGATGGGTAGAGAGGCGGAGAGGTTTAGGGAGGGAGTTCCAGAGCTTGGGGCTGAAGGCACGGCCGCCGATGGTGGAGCGATTAAATACAAGGATGCGAAATAGGCCAGAATTGGAGGAGTGCAGAGATCTCGGAGGGTTGTAGGGCTGGAGGAGGTTACAGATATAGGGAGGGTGTAAGTGCTGGAGGAGATGACAGAGATAGGGAGGGGTGAAGGGGCTGGAGGAGGTTACAGAGATAGGGAGGGGTGTAGGGGCTGGAGGAGGTTACAGAGATAGGGAGGGGTGAAGGGGCTGGAGGAGGTTACAGAGATAGGGAGGGTGTAAGGGCTGGAGGAGGTGACAGAGATAGGGAGGGGTGAAGGGGCTGGAGGAGGTTACAGAGATAGGGAGGGTGTAAGGGCTGGAGGAGGTGACAGAGATAGGGAAGGGTGTAGGAGCTGGAGGAGGTTATGGAAATGGGGAGGGGTGTAGGGCTGGAGGGGGTGATAGAGATAGTGAGGGGTGTAGCTGCTGGAGGAGGTGACAGATATAGGGAAGGGTGTAGGGGCTGGTGGAGGTTAGAGATAGGGAGGGGTGTAGGGGCTGGATGAGGTGACAGGGATAGGGAGTGGTGTAGGGCTGGAGGAGGTTACAGAGATAGGGAGGGGTGTAGGGGCTGGAGGGGGTTACAGAGATAGGGAAGGGTGTAGGGGCTGGAGGAGGTTACAGAGATAGGGAGGGGTGTAGGGGCTGGAGGGGGTTACAGAGATAGGGAGGGGTGTAGGGGCTGGAGAGGGTTACAGAGATAGGGAGGGGTGTAGGGGCTGGAGGGGGTTACAGAGATAGGGAGGGGTGTAGGGGCTGGAGGGGGTTACAGAGATAGGGAGGGGTGTAGGGGCTGGAGGGGGTTACAGAGATAGGGAGGGGTGTAGAGGCTGGAGGGCGTTACAGAGATAGGGAGGGATGTAGGGACTGGAGGAGGTTACAGAGATAGGGAGGGGTGTAGGGGCTGGAGGGGGTTACAGAGATAGGGAGCGGGTGTAGGGGCTGGTGGGGGTTACAGAGATAGGAAGGGGGTGTAGGGGCTGGTGGGGGTTACAGAGATAGGGAGGGGGTGTAGGGGCTGTTGGGGGTTACAGAGATAGGGAGGGGTGTAGGGGCTGGAGGGGGTTACAGAGATAGGGAGGGGTGTAGGGGCTGGAGGGGGTTACAGAGATAGGGAGGGGTGTAGGGGCTGGAGGGGTTACAGAGATAGGGAGGGGTGTAGGGGCTGGAGGGGGTTACAGAGATAGGGAGGGGTGTAGGGGCTGGTGGGGGTTACAGAGATAGGGAGGGGTGTAGGGGCTGGAGGGGGTTACAGAGATAGGGAGGGGTGTAGGGGCTGGAGGAGGTTACAGAGATAGGGAGGTGTATATAGGCTGGAGGAGGTTACAGAGATCGGGCGGGGTGTACGGGCTGGAGAGGGTTACAGAGATAGGGAGGGGTGTAGGGGCTGGAGGATGTTGCAGAGATTGGGAGGGATGTAGGGTCTGGAGGAGGTTACAGAGATAGGGAGGGGTGTAGGGGCTGGAGGAGGTTAGAAAGATAGGGAGGGCTGGAGGGCTGGAGGAGGTTACCGAGATAGGGAGGGGTGTAGGGGCTGAAGGAGGTTAGAAAGATAGGGAGGGGTGTAGGGCTGGAGGAGGTTACAGAGATAGGGAGTGGCGTAGGGGCTGAAGGAGGTTACAGAGATAGGGAGGGGTGTAGGGGCTGAAGGAGGTTAGAAAGATAGGGAGGGGTGTAGGGGCTGGAGGAGGTTACAGAGATAGGGAGCGGTGTAGGGGCTGGAGGGGGTTACAGAGATAGGGAGGACTGTAGGGGCTGGAGTAGGTTAGAGATAGGGGGGGGTGTAGGGGCTGGAGGATGTTACAGAGATAGGGAGGTGTTTAGGGGCTGGAGGAGGTTACAGAGATAGGGAGGGGTTGTAACGCTGGAGGGGTTATAGAGATAGGGAGTGGTGTAGGGCAGGAGGAGGTTACAGAGATAGGGAGGGATGTAGGGGCTAGAGGGGGTTACAGAGATAGGTAGGGGTGTAGGTCTGGAGGAAGCTACAGAGATAGGGAGGGGTGTAGGGGCTGGAGGGAGTTACAGAGATAGGGAGGGGTGTAGGGGCTGGAGGAGGTTACAGAGATAGGGAGGGGTGTAGGGGCTGGAGGGGGTTACAGAGATAGGGAAGGGTGTAGGGGCTGGAGGAGGTTACAGAGATAGGGAGGGGTGTAGGGGCTGGAGGGGGTTACAGAGATAGGGAGGGGTGTAGGGGCTGGAGAGGGTTACAGAGATAGGGAGGGGTGTAGGGGCTGGAGGGGGTTACAGAGATAGGGAGGGGTGTAGGGGCTGGAGGGGGTTACAGAGATAGGGAGGGGTGTAGAGGCTGGAGGGCGTTACAGAGATAGGGAGGGATGTAGGGGCTGGAGGAGGTTACAGAGATGGGGAGGGGTGTAGGGGCTGGAGGGGGTTACAGAGATAGGGAGGGGTGTAGGGGCTGGAGGAGGTTACAGAGATAGGGAGGGGGTGTAGGGACTGGAGGAGGTTACAGAGATAGGGAGGGGTGTAGGGGCTGGAGGGGGTTACAGAGATAGGGAGCGGGTGTAGGGGCTGGTGGGGGTCACAGAGATAGGAAGGGGGTGTAGGGGCTGGTGGGGGTTACAGAGATAGGGAGGGGGTGTAGGGGCTGTTGGGGGTTACAGAGATAGGGAGGGGTGTAGGGGCTGGAGGGGGTTACAGAGATAGGGAGGGGTGTAGGGGCTGGAGGGGGTTACAGAGATAGGGAGGGGTGTAGGGGCTGGAGGGGTTACAGAGATAGGGAGGGGTGTAGGGGCTGGAGGGGGTTACAGAGATAGGGAGGGGTGTAGGGGCTGGTGGGGGTTACAGAGATAGGGAGGGGTGTAGGGGCTGGAGGGGGTTACAGAGATAGGGAGGGGTGTAGGTGCTGGAGGAGGTTACAGAGATAGGGAGGGGTGTAGGGGCTGGAGGGGGTTACAGAGATAGGGAGGGGTGTATGGGGCTGGAGGAGGTTACAGAGATAGGGAGGGGTGTAGGGGCTGGAGGGGGTTACAGAGATAGGGAGGGGTGTAGGGGCTGGAGGGGGTTACAGAGATAGGGAGGGGTGTAGGGGCTGGAGGGGTTACAGAGATAGGGAGGGGTGTATGGGGCTGGAGGAGGTTACAGAGATAGGGAGGGGTGTAGGGGCTGGAGGGGGTTACAGAGATAGGGAGGGGTGTAGGGGCTGGAGGGGGTTACAGAGATAGGGAGGGGTGTAGGGGCTGGAGGGGGTTACAGAGATAGGGAGGGGTGTAGGGGCTGGAGGGGGTTACAGAGATAGGGAGGGGTGTAGGGGCTGGAGGGGGTTACAGAGATAGGGAGGGGTGTAGGGGCTGGAGGGGGTTACAGAGATAGGGAGGGGTGTAGGGGCTGGTGGGGGTTACAGAGATAGGGAGGGGTGTAGGGGCTGGAGGGGGTTACAGAGATAGGGAGGGGTGTAGGGGCTGGAGGGGGTTACAGAGATAGGGAGGGGTGTAGGGGCTGGTGGGGGTTACAGAGATAGGGAGGGGTGTAGGGGCTGGAGGGGGTTACAGAGATAGGGAGGGGTGTAGGGGCTGGAGGGGGTTACAGAGGTAGGGAGGGGTGTAGGGGCTGGAGGAGGTTACAGAGATAGGGAGGGGTGTTGGGGCTGGAGGGGGTTACAGAGGTAGGGAGGGGTGTAGGGGCTGGAGGAGGTTACAGAGATAGGGAGGGGTGTAGGGGCTGGAGGGGGTTACAGAGGTAGGGAGGGGTGTAGGGGCTGGAGGGGGTTACAGAGGTAGGGAGGGGGTATTCCTGTTTCACACTCTGGCTGCTAACCTCTGATCGCCAAACGTTTCCAGGAAACTCCCCGCGAGTATTCGATGTCCGACTGACCCAATGGGTCTGTTAATCTGCAACAAAGGATTCTCGGAGGTTTCCAAAAGCCAAAACTACCCGAGCTGACAAATGTAATGAGAAGTTTCTGCAGATAAGGGAGATTTATTAATAGTTTTACATCACCAGCCCTGTGCCTCATTGTATGTGAGGCCCTCTGAGACGTTACTGAGAGGCGATAGGATTGAGTGAGATGCACGTCTGTCTTCAGCTGATTTGAGGGGGTTGGAGTTTTAATGCAGTATCCCACAGACTGTGTCAAACTTTTACACAGCACAATCTGCCTTATCCCTCCAGACAGCTCAACAAAGCTGTCACCAGGATAAGGGAGACAGTTTTAGCGCAATAAAGTCCGGAGGCTGGTCTGGAATCGGAATCGGCATAGGTCCTTTTTAAAAGCGCTTTGCGTTCTCCTGTATCCCCAGACATTCTCCTTTTTGCTTGCTGTGGTAAGTCTAAACCCACTCCAGAGACTTGAGCACGTAATCCAGGCCGACACTGAGTGCAGTGCTGAGGGAGCGCCGCACTGTCGGAGGGGCAGTACCGAGGGAGCGCCGCACTGTCGGAGGGGCAGTACTGAGGGAGCGCCGCACTGTCGGAGGGGCAGTGCTGAGGGAGCGCCGCACTGTCGGAGGGACAGTACTGAGGGAGCGCCGCACTGTCGGAGGGGCAGTACTGAGGGAGCGCCGCACTGTCGGAGGGGCAGCACCGAGGGAGCGCCGCACTGTCGGAGGGGCAGTACTGAGGGAGCGCCGCACTGTCGGAGGGGCAGTGCTGAGGGAGCGCCGCACTGTCGGAGGAACAGTACTGAGGGAGTGCTGCAGTGTCAGAGTGGCAGTACTGAGGGAGTGCCGCACTGTCGGAGGGGCAGTACTGAGGGAGCGCCGCACTGTCGGAGGGGCAGTACTGAGGGAGCGCCGCACTGTCGGAGGGGCAGTACTGAGGGAGTGCCGCACTGTCGGAGGGGCAGTACTGAGGGAGCGCCGCACTGTCGGAGGGGCAGTACTGAGGGAGCGCCGCACTGTCGGAGGAACAGTACTGAGGGAGTGCTGCAGTGTCAGAGTGGCAGTACTGAGGGAGTGCCGCACTGTCGGAGGGGCAGTACTGAGGGAGCGCCGCACTGTCGGAGGGGCAGTACTGAGGGAGCGCCGCACTGTCGGAGGAACAGTACTGAGGGAGTGCTGCAGTGTCAGAGTGGCAGTACTGAGGGAGTGCCGCACTGTCGGAGGGGCAGTACTGAGGGAGCGCCGCACTGTCGGAGGGGCAGTACTGAGGGAGCGCCGCACTGTCGGAGGGGCAGTACCGAGGGAGCGCCGCACTGTCGGAGGGGCAGTACTGAGGGAGCGCCGCACTGTCGGAGGGGCAGTGCTGAGGGAGCGCCGCACTGTCGGAGGAACAGTACTGAGGGAGTGCTGCAGTGTCAGAGTGGCAGTACTGAGGGAGTGCCGCACTGTCGGAGGGGCAGTACTGAGGGAGCGCCGCACTGTCGGAGGGGCAGTACTGAGGGAGCGCCGCACTGTCGGAGGGGCAGTACTGAGGGAGTGCCGCACTGTCGGAGGGGCAGTACTGAGGGAGCGCCGCACTGTCGGAGGGGCAGTACTGAGGGAGCGCCGCACTGTCGGAGGAACAGTACTGAGGGAGTGCTGCAGTGTCAGAGTGGCAGTACTGAGGGAGTGCCGCACTGTCGGAGGGGCAGTACTGAGGGAGCGCCGCACTGTCGGAGGGGCAGTACTGAGGGAGCGCCGCACTGTCGGAGGAACAGTACTGAGGGAGTGCTGCAGTGTCAGAGTGGCAGTACTGAGGGAGTGCCGCACTGTCGGAGGGGCAGTACTGAGGGAGCGCCGCACTGTCGGAGGGGCAGTACTGAGGGAGTCCTGCACTGTCGGAGGTGCCGTCTTTCGGATGAGACGTTAAACCGAGGCCCCGTCTGCTCTCTCAGGTGGATGTAAAAGATCCCACGGCACTATTTCGAAGAAGAGCAGGGGAGTTCTCCCCGGTGTCCTGGGGCCAATATTTATCCCTCGATCAACACCTCCAACACAAATGAACTCATCCCTCACCTCCCCGCTGTATACGGGAGCTTGCTGTGTGTAACTTGGCTGGCCTCTCTCCTGACATCACAACAGTGACTGTACTGCAAAAGTAATTCTTTTTCTGAGAAGCTCTTTGGGACGTGCGGAGCATGCTCGATAAACCCAAAATATCTCTTCTATCTTCAGTTACGTGGATTGACTGGAGAAGCTGGGATTGTTCGCCTTAAAGCACGAGGGGTCTGGACAGAGTAGATCGAGAGAAACTGTTCCCATTGGTGGAAGGGTCGGGAACCAGAGGGACACAAATTTAAGGCGATTGGCAGAAAGGCGACACGAGGGAAAACGTTTTTACGCAGTGAGTGGTTAGGATCTGGAATGCGCTGCCTGAGAGGGCGGTGGAGGCAGACTCAATCGTGGCTTTCAAAAGGGAGTTGGATAAATACCTGAAAGAAAAATTAGCCGGGCTATGGGGAAAGGGAGGGGGAGTGGGATTGGCTGAGGTGCTCTTGCAGAGAGCCGGCACAGGCTCAACGGGCCCAATAGCCTCGTTCCGTGCTGTATCGTGTGATATATTCTTCACATCACAAACACGCACACATACATACAAGATGGCGAACAGGAAACTGGCACGTGACCTTGTCACATGATCCTTTTATTAGCGACATCAGCAGTTGCAGTACCACAGCAGGCCACTAGGGGGGAAGCAGTAGACCACTAGGGGGCGCTCTATGTTACATACTCATTGTATCTTGGCTACAGATAGAAAGCGAGTTTCGATGGTACGAAGGCCTGATTGGGCTGTCAGGGGTGGGAGAACTGACGTCAGATTGTAAGTTCTGTTCCGGGCAATCCCAGTGGACCACGGTGCGTTGACCCAGGGAACAGACACAGGCACTGAGGGTGTTCCTGGGGGTTCCTGGGTGGTGTCGCTGGGCGTGTCGCTCAGGGTCAAGCTATCTGACAGAAGCAGCCTTGATGTACTTCAGTTGTCCCACTGAGCTCAGGCAACGCTCCGAAACAGGAACACAGCTGCTCGGCCCCACAACCCTTCCGCACTCTGATAGATCAACCCCACCATACCCTTCGACCTCTTCTCCCTACATCCAATTGCCTCGAACCCATTGATACCGCCTGCATTAATGGCCCTGTCTGTTAGCTTGTTCCACCATTCTGTTACTCTTTAGGAAATAAGTTTATTCCCACTTCCTGTCTCACTCTTAACTTCTTAATTTCTAACTTGCCTTCCTTGGTATTTCAGCTCACCACTCCTACATTGCATTTATATAGTGCCTACCGCGTCCTCAGTCCTTAGTGTCTTCAAACATCCTGTTTCAATCCTCCCCATCTCGGTATCCTCCTCAACCCTCCGTGATCTCTGTGTTCCTCCAATTCTGGCCTCTTGTGTATCACTGACTTCCATCACTCCACCATCGGTGGCCGGGCCTTCAGCTGCCTGGGGCCCCAAACGCTGGAATTCCCTCCCTAAACCTCTCCGCCTCTCTCTCCTCCTTTAAGACACTCCTTAATTTCCTACATTACGACAGTGACTACACTCCAACAGTTCTTCACTGGCTGTAAAGTGCTTTGAGACGTCCGGTGGTCGTGAAAGGCGCTATATAAATGCAAGTCTTTCTTTCTTTAAAAGCTACATCTTCAACCAAGCTTTTCGGTCACTTGTGGCTTGGTGTCAATTTTTATCTGGTTCATGCTGCTGTGAAATGCCTTGGGATATTTTCCTGCATTACGATTATCCGGGTCATTATCACATTGCTGTGTGTGGGAGCTTGCTGTGCGCAAATTGGCTGCCGCGTTTCCCACATTACAACAGTGACCACACTCCAAAAGTGTCTCCTGCTTACTCCATTTGGAAGGCTGCCCCCCTCAGATAGTTAGGGTTGATAGGAGCAGGAGTAGGCCATTCGGCCCCTCGAGACTGTTCCGCCATTCAATGAGATCATTGGCTGATCTGCACCTTAACTCCACCCACTTTCCTTGGTTCCATTTTAAAAAAAAATTAGTTCCTGGGATGTGGGTGTCGGAGGGATTTGAAAGCAAGAACGGGAATTTTGAAATCAAGGCGTTGCCGGACCGGGAGCCAATGTAGGTCAGTGAGCACAGGGGGTGATGGGTGAGCGGGACTCAGTGCGAGTTAGGACATGGGGCAGCGAGCATAGGGGATGATGGGTGAGCGGGACTCGGTGCGAGTTAGGACACGGGGCAGCGAGCACAGGGCGTGATGGGTGAGCGGGACTCGGTGCGAGTTAGGACATGGGGCAGCGAGCACAGGGGGTGATGGGTGAGCGGGACTCGGTGCGAGTTAGGACACAGGGCAGCGAGCACAGGGGATGATGGGTGAGCGGGACTCGGTGCGAGTTAGGACACGGGGCAGCGAGCACAGAGGATGATGGGTGAGCGGGACTCGGTGCGAGTTAGGACACGGGGCAGCGAGTACAGGGGGTGATGGGTGAGCGGGACTCGGTGCGAGTTAGGACACAGGGCAGCGAGCACAGGGGATGATGGGTGAGCGGGACTCGGTGCGAGTTAGGACACGGGGCAGCGAGCAAAGGGGGTGATGGGTGAGCGGGACTCGGTGCGAGTTAGGACACGGGGCAGCGAACACAGGAGGTGATGGGTGAGCGGGACTCGGTGCGAGTTAGGACACGGGGCAGCGAGCACAGGAGGTGATGGGTGAGTGGGACTCGGTGCGAGTTAGGACACGGGGCAGTGAGCACCGGGGGTGATGGGTGAGTGGGACTCGGTGCGAGTTAGGACACGGGGCAGTGAGCACAGGGGATGATGGGTGAGCGGGACTCGGTGCGAGTTAGGACACAGGGCAGCGAGCACAGGGGATGATAGGTGAGCGGGACTCGGTGCGAGTTAGGATACGGGGCAGCGAGCACAGCGGGTGATGGGGGAGCGGGACTCGGTGCGAGTTAGGACACGGGGCAGCGAGCACAGGGGGTGATGGGTGAACGGGACTGGGTGTGAGTTAGGACACGGGGCAGCGAGCACAGGGGGTGATGTGTAAGCGGGACTCGGTGCGAGTTAGGACACGGGGCAGTGAGCACAGGGGGTGATGTGTAAGCGGGACTCGATGCGAGTTAGGACACGGGGCAGTGAGCACAGGGGGTGATGGGTGAGTGGGACTCGGTGCGAGTTAGGACACGGGGCAGTGAGCACAGGGGATGATGGGTGAGCGGGACTCGGTGCGAGTTAGGACACGGGGCAGCGAGCACAGGGGGTGATGGGTGAACGGGACTGGGTGTGAGTTAGGACACGGGGCAGCCGAGATTTGGAGAAGCTGAAGTTTACAGAGGGTGGAAGATGGGAGGCCAGCCAGGAGAGATAACCAGATATCTGTCCAGCTGTTCCTCAGTTATTTGACGCAACATAATCGGCTTCGGATGGCCAGTCCAGTCCGCGTACTGCTTCTTGTCGCTGGCTGTTCAATCCTTTTCCTTAGGTTTGAGTAAGCAGAGAGTTTGGAACTTTCCCTACTGAACTCTCCTCAATCGAGCTCTGTCCATCTGTAGATCCATAGATCCTGGAATGGTTAGAACCCAGGAGGAGGCCATTCAGTCCGTCAAACCGAATCTTTGGAATTCTCTGCCCCAGAGGGCTGTGAAGGCTCAGTCATTGAGTCTACTCAAGACTGAGGTCGATATTTTTGGATATTAAGGGAATCGAGGGATATGGGGATCGGGCGGGAAGGTGGAGTTGAGGTCGAAGATCAGCCGTGATCTCATTAAATGGCGGAGCAGGCTCGAGGGGCCGAATGGCCGACTCCTGCTCCTATTTCCTATGTTCTTATCAGAGCCTTTAGACCCAACCCCCGTCACGATTCCAACGACCCCACTATCCTATTTGGGATTTATTCCGTGAATTGTTAATGTGCTGATTGACACGGGTACTACATTTATCGCTTCCTAGTGTGAACCAGTGCCCCCCCCCCACCGCACCCCCCTCCCCACTGTCCTACTGTCACAAGTCATTCCTGGGTTTTATTTTTTCCCAATTCCCTGGGAAGGAGCAATTAAGGAAAGATGTCACACACGGTTGCTGCTCTGTGGGGGAGGGGGTGAGTGGGGGAGGGTAGGGATAGGGGGAGGGGGAGGGGGCGAGGGGGAGGGGATGGAGGGCCCTGGGGGGGCAGGGTTGGGAGAGTTGGGGAGGGCAGGAATGGGGCTGAGCGAGGGGGCCCGGAGGGGGGGGGGGGGCAGGCGATGGCGGGAGGGGGCTAGAGGGGGAGGGCAGGGATGGGGGGATGGGCCAAGTGGGGGAGGGGGCGAGAGGGGGAGGGGGCGAGTGGGGGAGGGGAGGGATGGTGGGAGGGGCCGAGTGGGGAGGGTGGGGTTGGGGGAGGGGCTAAGTGGGGGAGGGGGTGAGTGGGAGAGGGGATGGATGGCGTGAGGGGCAATTGGGGGAGGGGGGGCGAGTGGGTGAATGGGGGAGGGGAGGGGCTAAATGGGGGAGGGGTGAGTGGGGGAGGGGCCGAGTGGGGGAGTGTATGATGGGGGTCCCAGGGGGGGCGGGAAGTTCCCAGTCACCTTGCCCCACACTGCGGTAGAGCTGGGTGTTTGGGAGCTGGGGGCAGCTGGCCGGCCTGGTTTGTTTAATGCTCGCTGGGCTGCGTGGAATCAGACCGTGCAGAGCGTGAGAAAGTTGAGCTGCTGCACTCCAGCAATGCAGTTTCTGCAAACAATTTCCTCTGGCACTACAATGAGTTCGCCGGTGACGTGTAAAGGTACACAGCCCGCTCTTTGCAGACGCCTGTGATTTGAAAAGTCGTAATCATTACTGACACCCGGCCAAATGGAATCTCAGTCACAGCCCCGAGCACATTTCACTTTGATCAGGAAATTCTCGAGATCTTTCTGCCCTCAGTGTCAGCCGTGGCTCAGTGAGCAGCTCTCTCGACTCGGAGTCAGGAGGTCGTGGGTTCGAGTCCCACTCCAGGGACTTGAGCACAAAATCCAGGCCGACACTCCCAGTGCAGTGCTGAGGGAGCGCCGCACTGTCGGAGGGGCAGTACTGAGGGAGCGCCGTACTGTCGGAGGGGCAGTACTGAGGGAGCGCCGCACTGTCGGAGGGGCAGTACTGAGGGAGCGCCGCACTGTCGGAGGGGCAGTGCTGAGGGAGCGCCGCACTGTCGGAGGGGCAGTACTGAGGGAGCGCCGCACTGTCGGAGGGGCAGTACTGAGGGAGCGCCGCACTGTCGGAGGGGCAGTACTGAGGGAGCGCCGCACTGTCGGAGGGGCAGTACTGAGGGAGCGCCGCACTGTCGGAGGGGCAGTGCTGAGGGAGCGCCGCACTGTCGGAGGGGCAGTGCTGAGGGAGCGCCGCACTGTCGGAGGGGCAGTACTGAGGGAGCGCCGCACTGTCGGAGGGGCAGTACTGAGGGAGCGCCGCACTGTCGGAGGGGCAGTACTGAGGGAGCGCCGCACTGTCGGAGGGGCAGTGCTGAGGGAGCGCCGCACTGTCGGAGGGGCAGTGCTGAGGGAGCGCCGCACTGTCGGAGGGGCAGTGCTGAGGGAGCGCCGCACTGTCGGAAGGGCAGTACTGAGGGAGCGCCGCACTGTCGGAGGTGACGGCTTTCAGATGAGATATTAAACCGAGGCCCCGTGTGCTCTCTCAGGTGGATGTAAAAGATCCCACGGCACTATTTCGAAGAAGAGCAGGGGAGTTCTCCCTGGTGTCCTGGGGCCAATATTTATCCCTCAATATACATCACTAAAACAGATTATCTGGGTCATTATCACATTGCTGTGTGTGGGAGCTTGCTGTGCGCAAATTGGCTGCTGCGTTTCCCACATTACAACATTGACCACATTCCAAAAGTACTTCATTGGCTGTAAAGCGCTTTAAGACGTCCGGTGGTCGTGAAAGGCGCTATATAAATGCAAGTCTTTCTTTCTCTCTGTGAAGAGATGGCGATGGGGAGCTGATTTAAGGCCAGGATAATATTGTCTGACCTTTTTTAGATGAGCTGGAAGATTTCAGGCTCGGAGCAGGGGGCAAGGGCTCTGGGAAAGGCTGAGTCAGAGATTGCGTAGATTGTGCGGGGTTTTGCGGAGGTGGGACCACATCACGATGCTGCTCAGCGCGACATGCCCGGCAAACTCAGGATTCAGCCGGGGCAACACTCCCGAACAGGCAGCGGGAGGCCACATAGCCCACGGAGGTGTCTGTCCACCGCAGGGGAAAGAAAGCACTTGCATTTCTATAGCGCCTTTCACACCTTCAGGATGTCTCGATGCTCTTTACAACCAATGAAGTATGTTTGGAGTGTGGTTACTGTTGTAATGTGGGAAACACGGCAGCCAATTTGCGCACAGCAAGATCTCACACACGGCAATGTGATAATGACCCCGATAATCTGTTATGTTGATTGAGGGATAAATATTGGCTCCAGGACATCGGGGAGAACTCCCCTGCTCTTCCAGTGCCATGGGATATGTTATGTCCATCTAAGATGGCCCTGCGTTAATGTCTCATCCAAAAAGCAGCCCCTCCAACAGTGCGGGGCTCCCTTAGTACTGCCCCTCCGACAGTGCGGGGCTCCCTCAGTACGGGGCTCTCTCAGCACTGCTCCTCCGACAGTGCGGGGCTCCCTCAGCACTGCCCCTCCGACAGTGCGGGGCTCCCTCAGCACTGCCCCTCCGACAGTGCGGGGCTCCCTCAGCACTGCCCCTCCGACAGTGCGGGGCTCCCTCAGTACTGCCCCTCCGACAGTGCGGAGCTCCCTCAGCACTGCCCCTCCGACAGTGCGGCGCTCCCTCAGCACTGCCCCTCCGACAGTGCGGGACTCCCTCAGCACTGCCCCTCCGACAGTGCGGGGCTCCCTCAGCACTGCCCCTCCGACAGTGCGGGGCTCCCTCAGTACTGCCCCTCCGACAGTGCGGGGCTCCCTCAGCACTGCCCCTCCGACAGTGCGGGGCTCCCTCAGTACTGCCCCTCCGACAGTGCGGCGCTCCCTCAGCACTGCCCCTCCGACAGTGCGGCGCTCCCTCAGCACTGCCCCTCCGACAGTGTGGCACTCCCTCAGTACTGCCCCTCCGACAGTGCGGCGCTCCCTCAGCACTGCACGAGTGTGAGCCTAGATATTTGTACTCAAGTCCCTGGTGTGGCACTTGAACCCACGACGTTCTGACTCAGAGGCGAGTGTGCTGCTTACTGAGCCACAGATGACACGAGGGTCGAAGTAAAGATTTAGGCACCGTGAGGCAGGATACTGGACTGTTGATTATCGCTGTGGACCCACTGCACACCTTGGTCCTCTGACCGTGCAGCCTCTACAACCGTCAGCCCTGGGGGCAGAGAACATGGACGTGATAATCAGTGAGTGAGTGAGGCCCCGGTACTCTGACACATCTTGCAGTTGAGCTCGGAGTGACCTTGGCATCGAGCGATGTTCCGGTCACTTGAGGTAAAGATGTTGAAGGCTCACTCAATGGGTTTGCAACATTGCCCAGATGCTAAGTGAGACACTCAGACCCAATAGCTCCCAGATGTGGTCCATGGTCCGTTGAGTTCGCTAATCACACTCGTCACAGCGGTTGGGGAGTTGCAATTAGGGTTAAGGGTCAGGGAATCAAACATCAGCTCGGTTTGCTGCTCCTGGTCACTGTCTGCGGGCTGGGTGTGGATCAGGCTTGATATGATTATCTCAAGGGTTGAACGGGTCTGCTACCATTCACTGTTAAGCTTCACATATAAATAATGGGCTCCAGACACTTGAGCTCAAAATCCAGGCCGACACTCCCATTGCAGTACTGAGAGAGTGCCGCACTGTCGGATAGGCAGTACTGAGGGAGTGCCGCACTGTCGGAGGGGCAATACTGAGGGAGTGCCGCACTGTCGGAGGGGCAGTACTGAGAGAGTGCCGCACTGTCGGAGAGGCAGTACTGAGGGAGTGCCGCACTGTCGGAGGGGCAGTACTGGGGGAGTGCCGCACTGTCGGAGGGGCAATACTGAGGGAGCGTCGCACTGTCGGAGGGGCAGTGCTGAGGGGGTGCTGCACTGTCGGAGTGGCAGTGCTGAGGGAGCACAGCATTGTCGGAGGGGCAGTACTGAGGGAGTGCCGCACTGTCGGAGGGGCAGTACTGAGGGAGTGCCGCACTGTCGGAGGTGCCGTCTTTCAGATGAGATGTTAAACTGAGGCCCCGCCTGCTCTCTCAGGTGGATGTAAAAGATCCCATGGCGCTATTTCGAAGAAGAGCAGGGGAGTTCTCCCCGGTGTCCTGGGGCCAATATTTATCCCTGAACCAACAGAACAAAAACAGATGATCTGGTCATTATCACATTGCTGTGTGTGGGAGCTTGCTGTGCCCAAATTGGCTGCCGCGTTTCCCACATTACAGCAGTGACTACACTCCAAAAGTACTTCATTGGCTGCAAAGCACTTTGGGACGTCCGGTGGTCGTGAAAGGTGCTATAGAAATGCAAGTCTTTCTTTCTACATGTTTATAAAGCAAGATGGCGGCAAGGAATTGATTCCTGTCGGATTGCTGATGATCACAACGAACCGTATTAACAGGGACTCACCAAACTGGAGCCTGCGTTATACACACGATAGGGAGGGAGTTCCAGAGCATGGGGCCCAGGCAGCTGAAGGCACGGCCACCGATGATGGAGCGATGGGAATCGGGGGATGGGCAAGAGGGCAGAATTGGAGGAGCGCAGAGATCTCGGGGGGATTGTGGGGCTGCAGGAGGTTACAGAGATAGGGAGGGGTGAGGGCCATGGAGGGGTTTGAGATTGAGTATTCTAAAATGGAGGCGTTGTCAGACAATGTAGGTCAGCGAGCGGTGCTGGGGCAGGGGGTGGGTGGGTTTGGTGGGTGAACGACTATTACACTCATCTCCAGAGACCTCGCTAAGTATAAAACAGATCCCCCGCCACTTCCCGAACCTTATGAGGGGTCGGTATCGCAGCAAAATAGACTTAGAAATAAGATTTAATTTTACACCAGTGCAAAGAAGATTTTATACGTAGAATATCAGGGGTTACTTTGAGAAAGGGTGTAGGCACTGGCGATGGGGCTCCACACTGGCAGTCTCACCTCGCACAATACATCGGGTTACGGTACAGAAACAGGCCACTCGGGCCCACCGCTCCGTGCCGGGGTTTATGCTCCACACCAGCCCCCTCCCACCCCTCTCCATCTCACCCCCTCACCATATCCTTCTGTTCCTTTCTCCCTCATGTGTTTCTCCAGCTTCACCCTTAAATGCATCAATACTATTCGTCTCAAGTCCCACTCCAGAGACTTCAGCACAAAAATTTAGGCTGACAATCCCAGTGCAGTACTGAGGGAGCGCCGCACTGTCGGAGGGGCAGTACTGAGGGAGCGCCGCACTGTCGGAGGGGCAGTACTGAGGGAGCGCCGCACTGTCGGAGGGGTAGTGCTGAGGGAGCGCCGCACTGTCGGAGGGGCAGTGCTGAGGGAGCGCCGCACTGTCGGAGGGGTAGTGCTGAGGGAGCGCCGCACTGTCAGAGGGGTAGTGCTGAGGGAGTGCCGCACTGTCGGAGGGGCAGTGCTGAGGGAGCGCCGCACTGTCGGAGGGGTAGTGCTGAGGGAGCGCCGCACTGTCGGAGGGGCAGTACTGAGGGAGTGCCGCACTGTCGGAGGGACAGTACTGAGGGAGCGCCACACTGTCGGAGGGGCAGTACTGAGGGAGTGCCGCACTGTCGGAGGGGCAGTACTGAGGGAGCGCCACACTGTCGGAGGGGCGGTACTGAGGGAGTGCCGCACTGTCGGAGGGGCGGTACTGAGGGAGTGCCGCACTGTCGGAGGGGCAGTACTGAGGGAGCGCCGCACTGTCGGAGGGGCAGTACTGAGGGAGCACCGCACTGTCGGAGGGGCGGTACTGAGGGAGCGCCGCACTGTCGGAGGGGCAGTACTGAGGGAGCACCACACTGTCGGAGGGGCGGTGCTGAGGGAGCGCCGCACTGTTGGAGGGGCAGTACTGAGGGAGCGCCGCACTGTCGGAGGGGCAGTGCTGAGGGAGCGCCGCACTGTCGGAGGGGCAGTACTGAGGGAGCGCCGCATTGTCGGAGGGGCAGTGCTGAGGGAGTGGCGCACTGTCGGAGGGGCAGTACTGAGGGAGTGCTGCATTGTCGGAGGGGCAGTACTGAGGGAGCGCCGCACTGTCGGAGGGGCGGTACTGAGGGAGTGCTGCATTGTCGGAGGGGCGGTGCTGAGGGAGCGCCGCACTGTTGGAGGGGCAGTACTGAGGGAGCGCCGCACTGTCGGAGGGGCAGTGCTGAGGGAGCGCCGCACTGTCGGAGGGGCAGTACTGAGGGAGCGCCGCATTGTCGGAGGGGCAGTGCTGAGGGAGTGGCGCACTGTCGGAGGGGCAGTACTGAGGGAGTGCTGCATTGTCGGAGGGGCAGTACTGAGGGAGCGCCGCACTGTCGGAGGGGCGGTACTGAGGGAGTGCTGCATTGTCGGAGGGGCAGTGCTGAGGGAGTGGCGCACTGTCGGAGGGTGTAATCGAGCTCCACCTAGTGAACTACTGATGTAATAACAATCAAAGATCATGTGGCACGGTCACATGATGTCAGCATTGTTAAGGAGCCAGCTTGTAGCGTGTGCATGTGTTTCTGGTCTCTGTAAAGATCTCACAGATTTGCCACGAGGATAGGATATTTGGCTTCCATAGCTGAAATTTTTGTTGGTGAATAATCCTGCCCACCGACTGAGAGACTTTGAGAGGGTCAGAACAGCTAAAATTCCAAGGTCAATTTCAAGCACACTTGGGCTGAATTGCCAGAGTCCAGATGGAGATAATGGGGCACTTGGCTGAGTTAATAAGGTGCTATATAAATTCAAGTCTTTCTGTCTTTTTTCAACTCCAGAAGTCACGGCCAGAGTGGAGATGATTGGATAAGTCCCCCGTTAGTCACGCCTGGAGACTGCACTGGACTGCTGTAAGTGACTATCATTCTGTAACTACCCTCCAAACACTGCATTTTGCATGGGGAAATAGACCTGCCTTTCTGCACAACAGTGACTACACGGCAAAAAGCACTTCATTGGCTGTAAAGTGCTTTGAGACGTCCAGTGGTCGTGAAAGGCGCTATACAAATGCGAGTCTTTCTTTCTTTTTCTTTTCTCTTGCGTTGCCCCACCGTCGGACGATGCCGCGAGATATCTGCTGGGACTAGCCGGTGCAAGTGTTAGAACGGTGACCTTTTTGAACAACATTTTTAGTCGCGATGTGTGGCTGGCCAGGCAATGGCTGCAGGCTGCGGGCCGCTCGGAGTGTGGCGTCTCCAAGCATTGACGTTTCGTTTTGTGAACCAGTAAAACCTTTCGCCGGCGAGGAGATGTTCGGGGCTCTGCTCACTTCAGAAGAAGCTTGTAAACCGGGGGTCGCGTTGTGAAGCGGATTACCTGAGCCACGTGTGAGCCAGACTGTTAGATATGTATATTTGTGTTTACTCTGTACAGCCATTCACTAGGGCCGACAGAGGGAAACTATTTCCTCTGGTGGTGCTGGCGTCCAGAACAAAGGGTGCATCACCTTAAAATTAGAGCCAGGCCGTTCAGGGGTGACGTCAGTGTACTATATGCCCCTGTGAGTATCACACGTTTGTAGATTACTGAGCTTGAGAAACAGGAAGGCAGAATATTATCTGAATGGCGGCAGATTAGGAAAAGGGGAGGTGCAACGAGACCTGGGTGTCATGGTTCATCAGTCATTGAAAGTTGGCATGCAGGTACAGCAGGTGGTGAAGAAGGCAAATGGTATGTTGGCCTTCATAGCTAGGAGATTTGAGTATAGGAGCAGGGAGGTCTTACTGCAGTTGTACATGGCCTTGATGAGGCCTCACCTGGAATATTGTGTTCAGTTTTGGTCTCCTAATCTGAGGAAGGACATTCTTGCTATTGAGGGAGTGCAGCGAAGGTTCACCAGACTGGTTCCTGGAATGGCTGGACTGACATATGGAGAGAGACTGGATCAACTGGGTCTGTATTCACTGGAGTTTAGAAGGATGAGAGGGGATCTCATAGAAACATATAAAATTCTGACGGGACTGGACAGGTTAGATGCAGGAAGAATGTTTCCGATTTTGGGGAAGTCCAGAACCAGGGGACACAGTCTAAGGATAAGGGGTAAGCCATTTAGGACCGAGATGAGGAGAAACTTCTTCACCCAGAGAGTTGTGAACCTGTGGAATTCTCTACCACAGAAAGTTGTTGAGGCCAGTTTGTTAGATATATTCAAGAGGGAGTTAGATATGGCCCTTACGGCTAAAGAGATCAAGGGATATGGAGAGAAAGCAGGAAAGAGGTACTGAGGTGAATGATCAGCCATGATCTTATTGAATGGTGGTGCAGGCTCGAAGGGCCGAATGGCCTACTCCTGCACCTATTTTCTATGTTTCTATGTTTCCACGGTTACATCCGAGCCAGGGTGTCCTTGGAGATGGAGCACACGGTGTCCACCGGTACGCTCGCGGCCTTCCGCGAGAGGTGGGCGCCGGAGGGACTGGAGTGCATCATCACCCCCCGGCAACCAAATTTTAACTTGAACCATATGTCAAAAGTTTAATTTGTTTAAGTTTGTCGGTTTTAGCACCCCTCACCCCTTTTAGCCAGGGGGCACTTGTATAATTTGTGTTTTTAGTGTCCTCAAAAAAAAAAACAAAGGGACACGTGAAAATTTTTTTGGGAGTGTGACCCCCCCCTTTAATCAGGGTGCGCTTGATTACTGTGTCGACACAAAATAGTTGTAGAGCTGTTGAGTTGGGAGTGGCTTAGCCAGTCACGTGATGTTCACAAGACTCAATAAAACCCCAGCCAGTTGGGTTCGGGGGATCCACGATGGGGCAGGTGGTTGTGAGCCTGGTGGATGAACCTGTAATGTGTCGGGTGATTGTTAAACCTTTGTTAATAAACCAACTAGTTCCTAATAGCAATGTGTTGCTGTGAATTCTTAAGCAAAGAACCCGTGAAGCAAAGACCTTACAGTCAGGGAGCACTTCCTCACACAAAGGTCAGTGGGAACCTGGAACTCTCTCCCCCAAAAAGCTATTGTGGTCAGGGGGTCAATTGGAAATTTCAAAACTGAGATGACTATATTTTGTTGGGTAAGGGTATCGAGTGTTACGGCCAGGGCGGGTGATAGAGTTAAGGTACAGATCAGCCATAATCTCATTAAATGGCAGGACAGGCTCAAGGGGCTGAGTGGCCTCCTCCTGTTCCTATGTTCTTATAAGCTACATCAAAATCAGCTTATTTACCCAGCTCAATTTTCTCCTTTGCCCACCGGAAATTACTGACTGAAGGCGAGGTACAACAACAACAACCTGTATTTATATAGCGCCTTTAAAATAGTGAAACATCCCAGGGTGCTTCACAGGAGTATTATGAGATAACAAATTTGACACCGAGCCACAGAAGGAGAAATTAGGGACAGGTGACCAAAAGGTTGGTCAAAGAGGTCGGTTTTAAGGAGCGTCCTGAAGGAGGAGAGAGAGGCTGAGAGGTTTAGGCAGGGAATTCCAGAGCTTGGGGCCCAGGCAACAGAAGGCACGACCACCGATGGTGGAGCGATTATAATCAGGGATGGTCAGGAGGGCAGAATTAGAGGAATGCAGATATCTCGGGTGGTTGTGGGGCTGGAGGAGGTTACAGAGATAGGGAGGTATTGACTCAGAGAGCCACCTAGTGCAGCCGTCCTAGAAATCTTGCCGTGCCTGCCTTGGAATCTGACTCGAGAACCACCCGACAGTGCCTTGATTCTACTTCTCATCCGTTCCTCCGACAGTGCGGCGCTCCCTCAGTACTGCCCCTCCGACAGTGCGGCGCTCCCTCAGTACTGCCCCTCCGACAGTGCGGCGCTCCCTCAGTACTGCCCCTCCGACAGTGCGGCACTCCCTCAGTACTGCCCCTCCGACAGTGCGGCGCTCCCTCAGCACTGCCCCTCCGACAGTGCGACGCTCCCTCAGTATTGCCCCTCCAACAGTGCGGCACTCCCTCAGTACTGCCCCTCCGACAGTGCGGTGCTCCCTCAGCACTGCCCCTCCGACAGTGCGACGCTCCCTCAGTATTGCCCCTCCGACAGTGCGGCACTCCCTCAGTACTACCCCTCCGACAGTGCGGCGCTCCCTCAGCACTGCCCCTCCGACAGTGCGGCACTCCCTCAGTACTACCCCTCCGACAGTGCAGCGCTCCCTCAGCACTGCCCCTCCGACAGTGCGGCGCTCCCTCAGTACTGCCCCTCCGACAGTGCGGCACTCCCTCAGTACTACCCCTCCGACAGTGCGGCGCTCCCTCAGCACTGCCCCTCCGACAGTGCGGAGCTCCCTCAGCACTGCCCCTCCGACAGTGCGGCGCTCCCTCAGCACTGCCCCTCCGACAGTACGGCACTCCCTCAGTATTGCCCCTCCGACAGTGCGGAGCTCCCTTAGTACTGCCCCTCCGACAGTGCGGCGCTCCCTCAGCACTGCCCCTCCGACAGTGCGGCACTCCCTCAGTACTACCCCTCCGACAGTGCGGCGCTCCCTCAGCACTGCCCCTCCGACAGTGCGGCGCTCCCTCAGTACTGCCCCTCCGACAGTGCGGCACTCCCTCAGTACTACCCCTCCGACAGTGCGGCGCTCCCTCAGTACTGCCCCTCCGACAGTGCGGCGCTCCCTCAGTACTGCCCCTCCGACAGTCCGGCACTCCCTCAGTACTGCCCCTCCGACAGTCCGGCACTCCCTCAGTACCGCCCCTCTGACAATGCAGCACTCCCTCAGTACTGCCCCTCTGACAATGCAGCACTCCCTCAGTACTGCCCCTCCGACAGTGCGGCGCTCCCTCAGTACCGCCCCTCTGACAATGCAGCACTCCCTCAGTACTGCCCCTCCGACAGTCCGGCGCTCCCTCAGTACCGCTCCTCTGACAATGCAGCACTCCCTCACTTTAACAACCTGAGGATATCCCTCACTGGATTTTGTACTCAAGTCTCTGGATCGGGCCTCGAACCCACGTCCCCCTGACTCTGCGGCGAGAGAGTTATCACCTTCTGTGTGCTGAGCTCATGTTACGAGGACTGTGTTACCCACTGGGGTCATTTGTCACGGTTGTAACACTCGTTTACCACAGATCACAGCCCTGACACGACAGCGAGAGGAGAAGAGGGAGACAGGTGCCTGATCAAGGTCAGCGTCCGAGCGTGGTGCAGGATGGGGAACATCTTCATGTCGCAGAAGCTTCAAAGCCAGTCCCTTTGGCCGTAAGCACAAAAGCAGATGGTGTGTCTGTGAGCGGTGAGGTGATTTATCAGAGGGAGACTTATACACAAGTCTCCCCGTGGGGGGCTAACTCATTATTTGTGTGTCTGTCAGTTGTACTAACACCTCGAGCCGGCCCTGATAAAGCCATTGTCTGATGACCATTCAGAACACCAACTTCGTTACTTAATAATCACTGCATAATGTGTCTCTCCAAAGATTAATTCCCTCTTCATCGGGTGCTGCATCAGGAAATTCAGCGATCCCACAAGATCATTGAAGGACTCCATTCCCTCACTTGTGGCCATTTCTGTTCTCCAATTTCAGGCTCAAGCTGTACAACAGGCCCCGGTCTCAGACTGGTGATCATATACTGCCCGCCAACAGGAGTTATACTGCTAACTGTGCCTTCACTGAAAGAAAGATTGCATTTCTATAGTGCCTCTCAAAACCTCAGGACGTCTCAAAGCGCTTTACAGCCAATGAAGTACTTTTGGAGTGTAGTCACCGTTGTAACAAAGGGACTTGAGCACAAAACAATCCAGGCTGACACACCCAGTGCAGTACTGAGGGAGCGCTGCACTGTTGGAGGGGCAGTACTGAGGGAGCGCTGCACTGTCGGAGGGGCAGTACTGAGGGAGCGCCGCACTGTTGGAGGGGCAGTACTGAGGGAGCGCTGCACTGTCGGAGGGGCAGTACTGAGGGAGCGCTGCACTGTTGGAGGGGCAGTACTGAGGGAGCACCGCACTATTGGAGGGGCAGTGCTGAGGGAGCACCGCACTATTGGAGGGGCAGTGCTGAGGGAGCACCGCACTATTGGAGGGGCAGTGCTGAGGGAGCACCGCACTATTGGAGGGGCAGTACTGAGGGAGCACCGCACTATTGGAGAGGCAGTACTGAGGGAGCACCGCACTATTGGAGGGGCAGTACTGAGGGAGCACCACACTATTGGAGAGGCAGTGCTGAGGGAGCGCCACACTGTCGGAGGGGCAGTACTGAGGGAGTGCTGCACTGTCGGAGGTGCCGTCTTTGAGATGAGACGTTAAACCGAGGCCCTGTCTGCCGTCTCAGGTGGACTAAAAGATCCCATGGCACTATTTCTGATATCTCCTTACTATACAGTATAAATGCACACGAGGCCCATGCTTGAGAGAAGGTCAGTCTGTGACCTGTCCTTTATTAGCCAGCACTCAAGTGATGGAAGTGGGTGGAGCTTCCCCTTTTGTACCTGAAGTTCCAGGTTAGGAGTGTCTCCCACAAGTTCACCACCTAGTGGTCAGTGTTCTCACGGTGTACAACTTAGGTCAGATTATACATGGGTTACAATGCTGGTTGAATACATGACATCACCTCCCCCCTCAAAGTCTTATTGGGATCACAGGTTGAGTCTCTCTGGTGGTTTACGCTCCCTTGTAGAGCGCCTGAGTTGGGGCTCCGGTTGTTGGGCGCTGGCCTGAGTGTCTGCTGTTTGCGGTGCCTCAGGCCTGTCCGGACTGCCCACAGTGACTGGGCTCTCCTCCCTTTGGTTCCGGTGTTCGGTCACCTGTGGTGGAGTGAACTCTACATCGTGTTCTTCCTCTGCTTCTTCTATGGGGTTGCTGAACCTCCTTTTTGTTTGATCCATGTGTTTGCGGCAGATTTGTCCATTGGTAAGTTCAACTACCAGAATCCTATTTCCCTCTTTGGCAATCACAGTGCCTGCGAGCCATTTGGGCCCTGCAGCGTAGTTGAGGACAAAAACAGGGTCATTTACATCAATACATCGCGCCCTCGCATTCCTGTCATGGTAGTCATATTGTGACTGGCGCCTGCTCTCGACAATTTTTTTCATGGTGGAGTGTATAAGGGATAACCTGGTTTTGAGCGTCCTTTTCATTAGCAGCTCTGCGGGTGGAACCCCTGTGAGCGAGTGTGGTCGGGATCTGTAAGCCAACTGTAAGGAGGAGTGATAAGCGGCATTGTAGGGAACCCCCTTGGAATCTGAGCATCCCCTGTTTGATTATCTGCACTGCTCGTTCCGCCTGGCCGTTTGAGGCTGGCTTGAACGGTGCTGTTCTGACATGGTTAATTCCATTGCCTGCCATGAAGTTCTGGAATTCAGTGCTTGTGAAGCACGGGCCATTGTCGCTGACCAAGACGTCCGGTAGACCGTGGGCGGCGAACATTGCCCATAGACTTTCTACTGTGGCAGAGGATATGCTTGAATTTAAAATGTCACACTCGATCCATTTGGAGTAGGCGTCTACGACAACCAAAAACATTTTTCCCATGAAAGGACCTGCGTAGTCCACATGGATGCGTGACCAAGGCTTGGCGGGCCATGGCCAGGGGCTAAGGGGGGCTTTCCTGGGCGCATTGCCCAGCTGGGCACATGTGTTGCACCTGCGAACACAAAGTTCCAGATCTGCATCTATCCCTGGCCACCAAACGTGTGACCTGGCAATTGCCTTCATCGTGACAATGCCTGGGTGCCCATTGTGGAGTTCTCTGATGAACACCTCTCTGCCCATCTGGGGCATGACTACGCGGTTTCCCCACAGTAGGCAATCGGCCTGAATCGAGAGTTCATCCTTGCGCCTGTGAAATGGTTTAAATTTCTCAGGGTATGCCCTGTACGTGGCTGCCCAGTCCCCATTCAGGACACATTTCTTGACTAGAGACAATAGCAGGTCTCTATTTATCCAGACTTTAATCTGACGGGCTGTCACGGGTGAGCCTTCGCTTCCGAAAGCTTCAACAGCCATGACCATCTCAGCACCATGCTCGGTAGCCCCCTCAGTGGTGGCTAGTGGGAGCCTGCTGAGTGCATCGGCGCAGTTTTCGGTGCCCGGTCTGTGCCGAATTGTGTAGTCATAGGCGGCTAACGTGAGTGCCCACCTCTGTATGCAGGCCGATGCGTTTGCATTTATGGCCTTGTTGTCGGCCAAAAGGGACGTTAGGGGTTTGTGATCTGTCTCCAGCTCAAATTTCCTGCCAAACAGGTACTGGTGCATTTTCTTTACCGCATATACACATGCGAGCACCTCCTTTTCTACCATCCCGTAGCCCCTTTCTGCCTGGGACAGACTCCTGGAGGCATAAGCTACCGGCTGTAACTGACCCTTGGCATTGACATGCTGCAACACACACCCGACACCATAGGACGACGCATCGCACGTTAACACAAGTTTCTTACATGGGTCATATAATGTTAACAGATTGTTGGAACATAACAAATTGCGTGCTCTATTAAAAGCCCTTTCCTGGCTGTCCCCCCAGACCATTCACGATCTTTGCGTAGGAGCACGTGTAGCGGCTCTAACAGCGTGCTCAATTTGGGAAGAAAGCTACCAAAATAGTTCAGGAGACCGAGGAATGAACGCAGCTCCGTTGTGTTACGGGGTCTGGGTGCTCTCTGGATCGCTTCCGTCTTGGATGCAGTAAGGCTGATCCCGTCTGCTGCTACCCTCATCCCAGGAATTCTACCTCTGGAGCTAGGAAGACGCACTTCGCCTTTTTCAGTCGCAGCCCTACCCGGTCCAGTCTGCGTAGCACCTCCTCCAGGTTGTGGAGGTGTTCTTCAGTATCGTAACCTGTAATGAAGATGTCGTCCTGAAAAACCATCGTCCCTGGAATCGACTTGAGGAGGCTTTCCATATTTCGTTGGAAGATCGCGGCGGCCGAGCGAATCCCGAACGGACATCTGTTGTACTCAAACAACCCCTTGTGTGTCGTGATGGTGGTCAGCTTCTTCGACTCACTCGCCAGCTCCTGGGTCATGTAAGCTGAGATCAGGTCCAATTTTGAAAAAAGTTTGCCTCCGGATAGCGTCGCAAAGAGGTCCTCCGCTCTCGGTCGCGGGTACTGGTCTTGGAGTGACACCCGATTGATGGTGGCCTTGTAATCGCCACATATCCTGACCGACCCATCCGCCTTGAGCACCAGCACAATCGGGCTCGCCCAGTCATTGAATTCGACTGGCAAGATAATGCCTTCCCTCAGCAGGCGGTCCAATTCGCCTTCTATCTTTTCCCGCATCACGTACAGCACCGCTCTGGCCTTGTAGTGTACTGGCCTGGCGTCCGGGTTTATGTGAATCACTACCTTGGCCCCCATGAAAGTGCCAATGCCGGGTTGAAATAATGAGTCAAATTTGTCCAGGATCTGTGAGCATGATACTCGCTCCACAGAGGAAATTGCATTGACATCACCCCATTTTCAGTTCATGACAGCAAGCCAACTCCTCCCCAGTAGTGTGGGACTGTTTTTTGGGACAATCCAGAGTGGCAGTCTGTTCTCCGAATCTTTGTGGGTCACGACTACCGTGGCACTGCCTAGCACCGGAATGATCTGCTTTGTGTAAGTCCGTAGCTGTGCGTCAATCGCCGATAATTTTGGCCTCCTGGCCTTGGACGCCCACAACTTTTCGAACTGTTTGATACTCATCAGGGACTGGCTGGCCCCCGTGTCTAGCTCCATTGCTACTGGGATGCCATTGAGGAGCACTTTCATCATTATCGGTGGCGTCCTGGTGTATGAACTGTATACGTGCTCCACATGAACTCGCTGAACTTCAGCTTCCAGCGATTTCCCCCAGTGTTCATTTCTGCAATTTCTGCAGGTATTTTGCTCATCTCTGCAAACTCCGGCTGAGTGTGTGCCTCCATACCTCCAGCATGAGCTGTTGTTTGAAACAAAAGGTGCCTTGCCAGTTGATCGTCCCTGACTGCCCCTGTTATTGCCCGGAGAACTGTGTGCTACTTTAACAATGTTGAATCTCTGTCCCAACCATTCCTTAACACAGTACCTCTCATCTGTTCTGCTAGTGGCCACGCTCGCGTGGTTTAAATCCCAGTTTCTTGTCGCCATTGATACGTCCTTACTATACAGTATAAATGCACACGAGGTCCATGCTTGAGAGAAGGTCAGTCTGTGACCTGTCCTTTATTAGCCAGCACTCAAGTGATGGAAGTGGGTGGAGCTTCCCCTTTTATATCTGAAGGCCCAGGTTAGGAGTGTCTCCCACAAGTTCACCACCTAGTGGTCAGTGTTCTCACAGTGTACAACTTAGGTCAGATTATACATGGGTTACAATGCTGGTTGAATACATGACAATTTCGAAGAAGAGTAGGGGAGTTCTCCCTGGTGTCCTGGGGCCAATATTTATCCCTCAATCAACATTGCTTAAAAACAGATTATCTGGTCATTATCACATTGCTGTGTGTGGGAGCTTGCTGTGCGCTAATTGGCTGCCGTGTTTCCCACATTACAACAGTGACTACACTCCAAAAGTACTTCATTGGCTGTAAAGCGCTTTGAAATGTCCGGTGGTCATGAAAGGTGCTATATAAATGCAAATCTTTCTTTCTGAGGACACAGCCTTGGCAGTAGGCCAGATGGATGTCTGTATGAGGAAGTGCTTAGTCCCGGTAATGGGGCTGGGTTATTGGGTTAACTGTAGCCATTCCCCGGCTGCTGGGGGAGGGGAGGAGGTCCGGACCACGACGTGACATGTTGCAAGGGGCCCTTGATGTTCCCAGCGAGGCAGGAAGGCAGAGCCTGATAGGCCCAACTTGACCCAGGTGTCCTAACCCGAACCACGCAGTTTATAGCCACTAGCACTGTTATGACAGAATATATATTGAATATAATCCTTTCGTAAACAAACCGAGGGACAGGAAGAGGGGGGAAAATGCAGACAACCACAAGAAAATGGAGTTTGAGATTTTTCTTCTGAGTTCCTCCTCTCCTCTCCTGAAGATTTTAACTCTTCAACTTCTCTGACTCTGTCTTCCTGAGAGACGCTGATATCTCATACTTATCGTCAGGTTATAGGAGCTGGGCCAGACTGCGTTTTATTTCATTTATTGATTTTAAATATCTCATCCCTCATTTTCAAATCCTTCCATGGCCTCGGGCCAAGAGTCTGCGTTCAGCGAGCGCCTTTCACGCAGAAAAACATCCCCACGGCGCTTCACGGGAGCGAATATCAAATCAAATTTGACACCGAGTCGCGTAAGGAGATAGGGAGAAGGTTTAGAGGGATCTGAGGGTGGAGGAGGTTACAGAGATAGGGAGGGGTGTAGGGGCTGGAGGAGGTTACAGAGATAGGGAGTGGTGTAGGGGCTGGAGAGGGTTACAGAGATAGGGAAGGGTGTAGGGGCTGGAGAGGGTTACAGAGATAGGGAGGGGTGTAGGGGCTGGAGGGGGTTGCAGAGATAGGGAGGGGTGTGGGGGCTGGAGGGGGTTACAGAGATAGGGAGTGGTGTAGGGGCTGGAGAGGGTTACAGAGATAGGGAGGGGTGTGGGGGCTGGAGGAGATTACAGAGATAGGGAGGGGTGTAGGGGCTGGAGGAGGTTACAGAGAAAGGGAGGCGTGTAGGGCTGGAGGAGGTTACAGAGATAGGGAGGGGTGTAGTGGCTGGAGGGGGTTACAGAGATAGGGAGGGGTGTAGGGGCTGGAGGGGGTTACAGAGATAGGGAGGGGTGTAGGGGCTGGAGGGGGTTGCAGAGATAGGGAGGGGTGTGGGGGCTGTAGGGGGTTACAGAGATAGGGAGTGGTGTAGGGGCTGGAGAGGGTTACAGAGATAGGGAGGGGTGTAGGGGCTGGAGAGGGTTACAGAGATAGGGAGGGGTGTGGGGGCTGTAGGGGGTTACAGAGATAGGGAGGGGATGTGAGGGTGGAGGAGATTACAGAGATAGGGAGGGGTGTAGGGGCTGGAGGAGGTTACAGAGAAAGGGAGGCGTGTAGGGCTGGAGGAGGTTACAGAGATAGGGAGGGTTGTAGGGGCTGGAGGGGGTTACAGAGATAGGGAGGGGTGTAGGGGCTGGAGGGGGTTACAGAGATAGGGAGGTGTGTAGGGGCTGGAGGGGGTTACAGAGATAGGGAGGGGTGTAGGGGCTGGAGGGGGTTACAGAGATAGGGAGGGGTGTAGGGGCTGGAGGGGGTTACAGAGATAGGGAGGGGTGTAGGGGCTGGAGGGGGTTACAGAGATAGGGAGGGGGCGAGGCATGGGGGGATTTGCACAGAAGAGCATGGTAAACAAGTTAGTGCGTTAGTCGGCCTGTGGAATGAATGGGCTGTTTGATTGCAGCGTCCCGTCAGTATCAGTTACCCACGGGGGCGAGGGCGGTGGGGAATGAGCCGGGACTGCTGTACCATAAAACTGAGTGTCACACAACTGAACGAAACCATTCGATATTGCAGCTCTGGGCAGGAAGGATGGCACTGTAAGCGCAGCACCTCAACACTGAACTTTGGGGGTGAGGGTGGGGGAGAGATGGTCCCCACTTCCAGGTACCATTGCACAACTTGTGATTATCAGCCGTGGCTCAGTGGGCAGCCCTCTTGCCTCCGAGTCAGAAAGTCGTGGGTTCAATTTTCACTCAGGAACTTGAGCACAAAAAGATCCAGGCTGACACTCCGATACAGTACTGAGGGAGTGCTGCACTGTCGGAGGGGCAGTACTGAGGGAGCACCGCACTGTCGGAGGGGCAGTACTGAGGGAGCGCCGCACTGTCGGAGGGGCAGTGCTGAGGGAGCACCGCACTGTCGGAGGGGCAGTACTGAGGGAGCGCCGCACTGTCGGAGGGGCGGTGCTGAGGGAGCGCCGCACTGTCGGAGGGGCAGTACTGAGGGAGCGCCGCACTGTCGGAGGGGCGGTGCTGAGGGAGCGCCGCACTGTCGGAGGGGCAGTACTGAGGGAGCGCCGCACTGTCGGAGGGGCAGTACTGAGGGAGCGCCGCACTGTCGGATGGGCAGTACTGAGGGAGCGCCGCACTGTCGGAGGGGCAGTGCTGAGGGAGCGCTGCACTGTCGGAGGGGCAGTACTGAGGGAGCGCCGCACTGTCGGAGGGGCAGTACTGAGGGAGCGCTGCACTGTCGGAGGGGCAGTGCTGAGGGAGCGCCGCACTGTCGGAGGGGCAGTACTGAGGGAGCGCTGCACTGTCGGAGGGGCAGTACTGAGGAGGTGGGTGTCGGGGTCGGGGGGGAGCTGAAACACTTAGCCTTTCTCACACTCCAAGCTGTAACCCGAGACGCTTCATGTAACAAGCTTCTGTCGAGTCTTCAGTCAGTGGGACTGCTGAGGGGGAACTCTGTGGCACACAGCGGGTTAAAGAGAACAAGCTGTGTGTTTGGGGTTGTGCCTCGCTCTGTCTCTGGCTGCAGCAGGAAGGAAGAGAATCTCCTTGTGTCCAGCCTGGCTGTCAGACTGAGCTGGGCAGCTCCGGCGGTGCCTGATGCCTGGGACACACACACTGCTCTCCGCCAGGGGGGAATGCAGACATTTCACATGGCCGTGGGATTTGCCTGAAAGCACAGAGCGACCGTCAGAGCAGCAGAGAAGGTAGGTGCAGAGCTTCGCTGTTGTGTCGCGCAGACTGCTTTAGGTTGCAACCTGCTTTTCTCCTCCGGACTCAATTGAAGAAGGAGATGGAGGGGAGAGGGTGAGAGGGGTAGGGAGCTGAGTGAGTGAGTTGGGCTGGAGGGAGGTAGCCAGGGGATCTAACACTGTGACCAAACGCCCACCCCCCCAGTCTCCCAGTCTCCCCGCACGGAGTCCAGCAAATCACTCCTGGGCTTCACAGACAAAAGGCTTGTTTTTTTCCAGGGGTCACAAAACAATAGTTAGATTCCTCCAAACTTGCCCAGAAAACAACTCGTTACTGCTATCCAAGCTTCCCCAACACTTAGCTCCCGTTTTCATTGTGTGTTCCCCGCCAAACAAAGTCATTGGGAATGTTGAACAACTGGACTTTCTGTTTGTTCATTGTTGCTTTACTCAGTTTAAGGATTTGAGGCTAAAGCCGTCGTGACTGATTCCAAGTCTTCGCAAAAACTTTGATTAAAAAGGTAACTGGTTCCTCCCGTCCACAACCCAGTGAAGGGGAGGCTCAAGTATTCTCTGTGAGCAATAATTAGGTTTTATTTTACTGTTTGAGCGACTGCTCAGTGGGTAACTCTCCTCCTGAGTCACCAGGCTGTGGATTCGAACCCCACTCCAGACTTCAGCCCCATAATCCAGGCTGACACTCTCCCAGTGTAGTACTGAGGGAGCGCCGCACTGTCGGAGGGGCAGTACTGAGGGAGTGCAGTACTGAGGGAGCACCGCACTGTTGGAGGGGCAGTACTGAGGGAGTGCCCCACTGTCGGAGGGGCAGTACTGAGGAAGTGCAGTACTGAGGGAGCACCGCACTGTCGGAGGGGCAGTACTGAGGGAGTGCCGCACTGTCGGAGGGGCAGTACTGAGGGAGCACCGCACTGTCGGAGGGGCAGTACTGAGGGAGCGCCACACTGTCGGAGGGATAGTACTGAGGGAGCGCCGCACTGTCGGAGGGGCAGTACTGAGGGAGCACCGCACTGTCGGAGGGGCAGTACTGAGGGAGCGCCACACTGTCGAAGGGGCAGTACTGAGGTAGTGCCGCACTGTTGGAGGGGCAGTACTGAGGGAGCGCCACACTGTCGAAGGGGCAGTACTGAGGTAGTGCCGCACTGTTGGAGGGGCAGTACTGAGGGAGCGCCACACTGTCGGAGGGGCAGTACTGAGGTAGTGCCGCACTGTCGAAGGGGCAGTACTGAGGTAGTGCCGCACTGTCGGAGGGGCAGTACTGAGGTAGTGCCGCACTGTTGGAGGGGCAGTACTGAGGGAGCGCCACACTGTCGAAGGGGCAGTACTGAGGTAGTGCCGCACTGTTGGAGGGGCAGTACTGAGGGAGCGCCACACTGTCGAAGGGGCAGTACTGAGGTAGTGCCGCACTGTTGGAGGGGCAGTACTGAGGGAGCGCCACACTGTCGGAGGGGCAGTACTGAGGTAGTGCCGCACTGTCGAAGGGGCAGTACTGAGGTAGTGCCGCACTGTCGGAGGGGCAGTACTGAGGTAGTGCCGCACTGTTGGAGGGGCAGTGCTGAGGGAACGCCGCACTGTCGGAGGGGCAGTACTGAGGGAGTGCCGCACTGTCGGAGGGGCAGTGCTGAGGGAGTGCCGCACTGTCGGAGGGGCAGTGCTGAGGTAGTGCCGCACTGTCGGAGGGGCAGTACTGAGGTAGTGCCATACTGTCGGAGGGGCAGTGCTGAGGGAGTGCCGCACTGTCGGAGGTGCCGTCTTTCGGATGAGACGTTAAACCGAGGCCCCGTCTGCTCTCTCAGGTGGACGTAAAAGATCCCAGGGCACTATTTCGAAGAAGAGCAGGGGAATTATCCCCGGTGTCCTGGGGCCAATATTTATCCCTCAATCAACATCACTAAAACAGATTATCTGACCATTTTATCGTAGCTGTGTGTGGGAGCTTGCTGTGTGTAAATAGGCTGCCGAGTTTCTTGCATTACAACAGTGACTACACTCCATTAGCTTCATTGGCTGTAAAGTGCTTTGGGATGTCTGGTGGTCATGAAAGGTGCTATATAAATGCAAGTCTTTCTTTGGGGAATCGGTAACTGTTCCCTGGGTGGTGGCGGGGCAGTGGGAGGTACGGAGTCTTATTAGGCAGAGTTGGTCTGCGTGGCTGCGGAACAGAAGGACGCAGGAAAATCAACAATTCATCCATGCTCACAGCTGCACTGCGGGGAGACTCACAGCTAATGTTTTAACAAGATGTTCACTTTATTCCTTGGTGTTTCGTTCATTTTCGCATTTCCTCTAACAGTTGCTTATTGGCAAAACTTCAGAGTTGGACAATGAAAAGTTACATTAATTATTCCTTTGTAAACTTGTGCGTCACAGCTCCAGATGTCTGCCTTCGGTCCCCTCCCCCTCGCACCGTAGCTCCTCCCCCTGCACCGTAGCTCCTCCCCCTGCACCATGTCCCTCCCCTGCCGCACCGTGCCCCACCCCCTGCACTGTAGCTCCTCCCCTGCACCGTAGCCCCTCCCCCGCACCGTAGCCCCTCCCCCGCACCGTAGCCCCTCCCCCCGCACCATGCCCGTGCCCCTCCCAACCACACTGTGCTCCTCCCCCACACACCGAGCCCTTTCTCGCCCCCCCCCTCCCCCAACCGCACTGCCCTTCACACTCCCAGGGACCCCCTGTAAATACTGACACACTCCCGGGGACCCCCTGTAAATACTGACACACACTCCCGAGGACCCCCTGTAAATACTGACACACACTCCCAGGGACCCCCTGTAAATACTGACACACTCCCGGGGACCCCCTGTAAATACTGACACACTCCCGGGGACCCCCTGTAAATACCGACACACACTCCCGAGGACCCCCTGTAAATACTGACACACACTCCCGAGGACCCCCTGTAAATACTGACACACTCCCGAGGACCCCCTGTAAATACTGACACACACTCCCGAGGACCCCCTGTAAATACTGACACACTCCCGGGGACCCCTTGTAAATACCGACACACACTCCCGAGGACCCCCTGTAAATACTGACACACTCCCGAGGACCCCCTGTAAATACTGACACACACTCCCGAGGACCCCCTGTAAATACTGACACACTCCCGGGGACCCCTTGTAAATACCGACACACACTCCCGGGGACCCCCTGTAAATACTGACACACACTCCCGAGGACCCCCTGTAAATACTGACACACTCCCGGGGACCCCCTGTAAATACTGACACACACTCCCGAGGACCCCCTGTAAATACTGACACACTCCCGGAGACCCCCTGTAAATACTGACACACACTCCCGAGGACCCCCTGTAAATACTGACACACTCCCGGGGACCCCTTGTAAATACTGACACACTCCCGAGGACCCCCTGTAAATACTGACACACACTCCCGGGGACCCCCTGTAAATACCGACACACACTCCCGAGGACCCCCTGTAAATACTGACACACTCCCGAGGACCCCCTGTAAATACTGACACACACTCCCGGGGACCCCCTGTAAATACTGACACACTCCCGGGGACCCCCTGTAAATACTGACACACACTCCCGAGGATCCCCTGTAAATACTGACACACTCCCGGGGACCCCCTGTAAATACTGACACACTCCCGGGGACCCCCTGTAAATACTGACACACTCCCGAGGACCCCCTGTAAATACTGACACACACTCCCGAGGATCCCCTGTAAATACTGACACACTCCCGGGGACCCCCTGTAAATACTGACACACTCCCGAGGATCCCCTGTAAATACTGGCACACACTTCCGGGGACCCCCTGTAAATACTGACACACACTCCCGGGGACTCCCTGTAAATACTGACACACACTCCCGGGGACCCCCTGTAAATACTGACACACACTCCTGGGGACCCCCTGTAAATACTGACACACACTCCCGGGGACCCCCTGTAAATACTGACACACACTCCTGGGGACCCCCTGTAAATACTGACACACACTCCTGGGGACCCCCTGTAAATACTGACACACTGTGTGTGTGTGTGTGTGTGTAACAGTGAGTAGCGTACCATGGGACTGAACTTGGCGGAAGCCAAGTGCTGCCCCAGTTCCGCCGAGATATCTAACGGTACTTTGGGCGGGGGTTTCGTGAAAAAGTCCTTGAGAGACTTCCCGGTGACAAAAAAAACGACTCACGCCATGACTCTGGGCGCCAGTGGGCGGGAGCTCCCAATCTGGGCGCCAGACGCGATCCTCGCCAAAGTGCCGCCGTGGATTGAGTCGGGCCTAGGGAGTTCGTCAGGGGACCTCAGCCACATAAATTGCCGGAAAAAAAATTGATGAGAAGAAGTTTACTAATTTTTTTTGCAGGTGGTCTTGCTCACCGTCGGGGTTAGACCTGGCTTGAAGCAACGGTCCTTCCCCCTGGCGCTGACGACTCCCGCCCGCGCCAATATGGCAGCTCGGCGGTGGGCGGTCACTTTACGCGACTTGCTCATCAGCGGCCAGCTCCCAGCGGTCCTCCCCCCCCCCCCCCCCCCACATCCCCAGCCGGCGGCAGATCTAGAGGGCCTGGCACCGAGGGGAAACCGCCCAGAAAACTCGGCGGGAGCCAGCGGCAGTGGGTGGTAAGGCCGCCAAATTTGGGCCCCATGTGTGTGTGTGTGTGTGTGTGTGTGTAATAGTGAGTCGCGGGCCCTGAGCAGCTCTGCTCTCCGGCCAGCGGGGCTCCGGAAAAATGGACTGGAGAGCCGGTCGCAAGATTCCCCCTCGTGGCTCCCGAGGAATTCCGAGCAGGGGTTTAACGCAGCATGGGCCGAGCAAATCGGTTCGGGAGGGGCCGGGGGCCGCACAAGTTGCACACGGTCCGGATCGACGATAGCTGTCAGTAAGTGGTCCTTTCCTCAGAGAATAGCGGACCTGAGCGGCAGGTTGCCTTACAGCCAGATCTGGACCAGCTTCTGGCTGGGACGTAGATCACCTCGTACAAAAGGTATGGTTTCTATATTCGTTCCTGGGATGTGGGCGTCGCTGGCAAGGCCGGCATTTATTGCCCGTCCCGAATTGCCCCTTGAGAAAGTGGTGGTGAGCCGCCTTCTTGAACCGCTGCAGTCCGTGTGGTGAAGGTGCTCCCACAGCGCTGTCAGGGAGGGAGTTAGAACGTAAGAACATAAGAAATAGGAGCAGGAGTAGGCCATACGGCCCCTCGAGCCTGCTCCGTCATTTAATACAATCATGGCTGATCCGATCGTGGATCCACTTCCCTGCCCGCTCCCCTTATTCCCTTATTGGTTCCAGGATTTTGACCCAGCGATGTTGAAGGAATGGCGGATTTAAGTCACGATAGTGTGCAACTTAGAAGGTGTAATGACTTTGCTTAAGAATTCACAGCAACTCATTGCTATTAAGAACTAGTTGGTTTATTAACAAAGGTTTAGCAATCACACGACACATTACCGGTTCAACAAAGTTATGGATGAGGCAAAATTCTCATCCTTATTTTCAATTCCCTCCATGGCCCTCGCCCCCTCCCTATCTCTGTAATCCCCTCCAGCCCCACAACCCCCCAAGATGTCTACGCTCCTCTAATTCTGCCCTCCTGAGCATCCCTGATTATAATCGCTCCACCATCGGTGGCCGTGCCTTCTGTTGCCTGGGCCCCAAGCTCTGGAACTCCCTCCCTAAACCTCTCCACCTCTCCACCTCTCTCTCCTCCTTCAACAAGCTCCTTAAAACCGACCTCTTTGACCCAGCTTTTGGTCACCTGCCCTAATATCTACTCATGTGGCTCGGGGTCAAATTTTTCATCTCATAACACTCCTGTGAAGTGCATTGGGACGCTAATGGGGCTATATAAATGTAAGTTGTTGTTGAGCTTGTAAAAGCTGCTCACCATCTCCCTTTATGTTGGCTGCGGGTTATATTTCAGTTTTCTAATCTGGTTTCCCTGTTATCGTCGTCCTCTGTAATATCCGCTGTATATTTATTATGTGATACTTTTTAAAAATGTCATTTTTGCTCTGATCTCCATCAATTGAAGCCCTGTCTTTGACAAACTCCTTTGCTCCCAGTTCCAATGGACTTAAATATCTCCCACTGCTGCCTTGTCATTTGATCCGTGATATTTTTTTTCCAAGCAATTAATGTGTTCCCTTTCATCCCTCCAAAGCAAACTCACTCCCAGTGCAAGACCTTTAATCTTTGACTCCACATTTTCCGTATGTATTTTCAGTAAGAACGTATTTAGAATCTGGTCATTATCACCCAATCGTCAAGCCACATCCTGTTCCTCGTCCGTTGGTCAAAACCAGGTCCAAGATCATTGATCCATGTTAGATAACACCGTGATTGGACAAGAATAACTTGCATTTACATAGAAACATAGAAAGTAGGTGCAGGAGTAGGCCATTCGGCCCTTTGAGCCTGCACCGCCATTCAATGTGATCAGTAACCCTTTCCTGCTTTCTCTCCATACCCCTTGATCCCTTTAGCCTTAAGGGCCATCTCTAACTCCCTTTTGAATATATCTAATGAACTGGCCTCAACAACTCTCTGCGGTAGGGAATTCCACAGGTTAACAACTCTCTGAGTGAAGAAGTTTCTCCTCATCTCGGTCCTAAATGGCTTACCCTTTATCCTTAGACTGTGACCCCTGGTTCTGGACTTCCCCAACATCGAGAACATTCTTCCTGCATCTAACCTGTCCAATCCCATCAGAATCTTATATGTTTCTATGAGATCCCCTTTATATATAGCGCCTTTAACATAGACATCTCGGGGGCTTGTGGGGCTGGAGGAGATTACAGAGATAGGGAGGGGCGAGGCCCTGGAGGGATTTGAAAACAAGGATGAGAATTTTGAAATCGAGGCGTTGCTTAACCGGGAGCCAATGTAGGTCAGCGAGCACAGAGGGTGATGGGTGAGCGGGACTTGGTGCGAGTTTGGACACGGGGTCAGCGAGCACAGGGGGTGATGGGTGAGCGGGACTCGGTGCGAGTTAGGACACTGGGTCAGCGAGCACAGGGGGTGATGGGTGAGCGGGACTCGGTGTGAGTTAGGACACGGGGCAGTGAGCACAGCGGGTGATGGGTGAGCGGGACTCGGTGCGAGTTAGGACACGGGGTCAGTGAGCACAGGGGATGATGGGTGAGAGGGACTCGGTGCGAGTTAGGACACGGGGCAGTGAGCACAGGGGGTGATGGGTGAGCGGGACACGGTGCGAGTTAGGACATGGGGGCAGCCGAGTTTTGGAGAATTGAACCCTCAAAGTACCCATTAAAATCAGCAGCAGCTGGACTGAAATGAGTTCCCTCGCCTGCCCCGCCCTGCTTGCTCCAATTGCTCCATACCATCTCCTGCCGTGTCCATTGTTCCATTCCAGACGCAGCCTGCGATGGCCCAGAATTGGCCCAGTGTGGAGTAAGCTCTGGAACTCCCTCCCTAAGCCTCCCCACCTCTCTCTCTCTCTCTCTCTCTCTCTCGCCTCCTTTAAGACACCCCTTAAAACCTCCCTCTTTGACCGAGCTTTTGGTCGCCTGTCCTAATATTTCCCACAGTGCCAGCTGTGGCTCAGTGGGCAGCACACTCGCCTCTGAGACAGAAGGTCGTGGGTTCAAGACCCACTCCAGGGACTTGGACACAAAATCTAGGCTGACACTCCCAGTGCAGTACTGAGGGAGTGCCGCACTGTCGGAGGGGCGGTGCTGAGGGAGCGCCGCACTGTCGGAGGGGCAGTACTGAGGGAGCGCCGCACTGTCGGAGGGGCAGTGCTGAGGGAGCGCCGCACTGTCGGAGGGGCAGTGCTGAGGGAGCGCCGCACTGTCGGAGGGGCAGTGCTGAGGGAGCGCCGCACTGTCGGAGGGGCAGTGCTGAGGGAGCGCCGCACTGTCGGAGGGGCAGTGCTGAGGGAGCGCCGCACTGTCGGAGGGGCAGTGCTGAGGGAGTGCTGCACTGTCGGAGGGGCAGTGCTGAGGGAGTGCCGCACTGTCGGAGGTGCCATCTTTTGGATGAGACGTTAAACCGAGGCCCCGTCTGCTCTCTCAGGTGGATGTAAAAGATCCCATGGCACTATTTTGAAGAAGAGCAGGGGAGTTCTCCCCGGTGTCCTGGGGCCAATATTTATCCCTCAATCAACATAAACAAAAACAGATTATCTGGTCATTATCACATTGCTGTGTGTGGGAGCTTGCTGTGCACAAATTGGCTGCCGCGTTTCCCACATTACAACAGTGACTACACTCCAAAAGTACTTCATTGGCTGTAAAGCGCTTTGTGACGTCGGGTGGTTGTGAAAGGCGCTATAGAAATGCAAGTCTGTCTGTTGCGTGATTGGACTGGCAGTGTGCCACCAGAACTCTGAAGGTTCCACGCGTCACGGCCGAGCGTATTCCCCCCCCCCCCCCGGTCCTGTCCTTCAGTATTTCCCCGGAGGACGGAGTCCTGTTCCTGCTCAATGTGCTGCAAACATGCATTCCAGGGCTGTGTTGGGAATCGTACCGCAGTGCCTGGCTGATGTGATCATTAAATCTGGCTGCTCCAAGATCGCTCAATCACTGCGTCCAGTTAGCTGGGGAGAAACAGGATTGGAAATAATTGCCTGCGATTCCCACGGGGAAACAGTGCTGAGATATATGTCAGCTGATGTCACATTCGCTTACCAGGAGCAGGACCGTTTGGTTCTTTTTTAAAAAAAAAGATATCTTTTAAAAAAAAAAAAAAATAAATAAATAAAAGTAATTTCAGGGAACTTTATCAGTTCAAAGAGGCAACACTGCTCCAAATCCCACCCCAAAAAGCCTTTGTAGTCGGTCTTTTCTAAAGCAAGCCAACAGCTTGCGCAGATACAACAACTTTGCTTTTAAAGGCATTCCTGGAATTAGAACGCAAGAACATAAGAAATAGGAGCAGGAGTCGGCCATTCGGCCCCTCGAGCCTGCTCCGTCATTCAATAAGATCATGGCTGATCCGATCATGGACTCAGCTCCACTTCCCTGCCCGCTCCCCATAACCCTTCACTCCCTTATCGCTGAAAAATCTGTCTATCTCCACCTTAAATATACTCAATGACCCAGCCTCCACAGCTCTCTGGGGCAGAGAATTCCACAGGTTCACGACCCTCTGAGAGAAGAAATTCTCCGTCTTAAATGGGCGGCCCCTTATTCTGAAACTATGCCCCCTAGTTCTAGACTCCCCCAACGAGGGGAAACATCCTCTCTGCATCTACCCTGTCCAGCCCCCTCAGTAATTGTGTTATGTCTAGAATAGCTCTACAAGACTGTACATCTTAAGCTCAAACTGTTGACCTTGGTCTGTTTATTGTAACTACAGAGTGAGGAGGCAGCGTGGTATACTGCCTTTTACACTTGCTCAGGGTGTGCAGGTGATCCTTGGGTCTCCCACAGGTGCGCCCCCTGATGGCAAGTCTTACACATTGGTAATGTTTACATACATAACAAATTGGAATTAGATTACCGAGCCTGGAAGAGCGAGAGATCAGGAGAAGCCATGGTAACTTTGGCTAAAGAGTGGTGTTTTGTTTTTTTAAAGATTTTTTTAAAGTCCCACTCGTACTATCTGGAACTCTGTCCTTTGACCAGGCTGCTACTCCACACGAGGGGGCAGACGGGGGAACTCAGATTGCTGCCCTGCACAGGCATGATGGGCTGAATGGCCTTCGCCTATGCTGGATGACACGTTTTGTACGAGTGCATCGCTGGTGTATTGTGCAGGAGTGGTGCTCCCCTGTAATGCAGTGCATTACGCAGTAACGTTACGTGACGGCTGCAGAGTATTATAACGGGTAGGAACGGTGCCTCACGCCTGGAAACCCAGACCCCGAAATTGCCCTCCGCCCCGATTGGGGTCCGTAACGTTCCGGGGGCGGAATTTCCTTCACCGGCCCGGAGGTCCCGCCCCCCCCTCCCCCCCCCGACGCGGAATATGGCCGTGCGCCCCTCAATGGAAGTGCTGCCTCCGTGCTGTCTCTGCGTCCTTCGCGGGGCGCTCCCGGGCCGATAGTGCGGCACTGAGGCCAGTGCTACACGGATCAGGCCGGTGCTACACAGACGCACTACAACAACCCCTCCGCCATTCAATAAGTAAGGTTTCCCTCCCCCCCGCCCCCAGACATCTCTGGGAGCACTCCCAGCCCCGGCTCTTTAGCGAGTTCCCCACGCTAACGCCCCGCGAGAGGTGTGTAACGTCTCCCTTAGCGCTGCGCCCCACACTCAGGGCCCAGCGGCCCAATTTTGCGAACCGAGGCTCAAACTGTTCCCGGGCGCTAACTTTACCGTCCCGAAATCAGCAAAGCTGAAAGTCCACGTGTTTTAAGGGGAAGCTGGATAAACACAAGGGGGAGAAACGATTAGAAGGATTTGCTGATGGGGTGAAGGAAGAAAAAAATAAAGACTTGCATTTATATAGCGCCTTTCACGACCACCGGGCGCCTCGACGCACTTTACAGCCAATGAGGTACTTTTGGAGTGTGGTCATTGTTGTAATGTGGGAAGGGGATGGGAGGAGTCTGGTCTGTGGACCATAAACCCTGGCACAGACCCGCCTGTTCCTGTGCCGTAACGCGATGTGGTTCTATGTTCACACGAGACCAGCGCCGGCCAGCAAATCCGATCCGCGGTCCTACCATCCGGTGCGCGATATCCTTCACTTCGTATAATGGGTCACACTCTGGCTATTAGCAACACAACTCTAAAAACAGGAAGTCCACAGCAGACAGGCCAGCATCGAAAAGATCTGACGAGAGACTTGCATTTCTATAGCGCCTCTCTCTACCTCAGGAAGCCCCAAAGCGCTTCACAGCAAATGAAGTACTTTTTGGAGTGTGGTCGCTGTTGTAATGTGGGAAACGCGGCAGCCAATTTGCGCACAGCAAGCTCCCACACACACCAATGTGATAATGACCAGATAATCTGTTTTAGTGATGTTGATTGAGGGATAAATATAGGCCCCGGGACACCGGGGAGAACTCCCGCTGCTCTTCTTCGCAATATGATGCGATGAAGAAGATTGATTGGGATCACAGCATGGAATGTACAGGCCTTTGGGCCCAACATTGAGAGTGACGTTGGGCCAATCGACGTGAATTTGCGATGTCCATTCTGTGATGTGAGTGCCATTTTTGATTTTTTTCTGCACCGTCAGATTTCACCGTGTCCTTTCGGAAAGTGAAACTGAGCGCGCGCGAGGTCATGTGACGGGAATAGTGGGCGGGAGGTCCCGCTTGCGGATTTGGCGTAAACGCCGCTGCCTGCGTTAGAAACCGCCCGACCTCCGCTCCCGTTCCCACAAGGCCCGGCTGAGCGGCAGTCGCTGAGACTCCTCCCTCCCTCACACTCTCTCTCTTCCCCCCTCCCCCCCCCCAATACCCTGAGTGGTCTTCTGGTCCCTCGGAGGGGAGGCGGAGCCCGGAACCGTCGGGGCAATGGTGACCCGCGCCCACCGATGGGTCTCGGGGTGAATTGGCGCGTATTCGCCAGGGAGCCCTCGAGAAGGAAACTCTTCGAAGCGGTTTTTTTCGGGGCGGATGTGTGTGGGGGGGGGGGGACCTGGGGTGCCCCTCGCAGCAAACAGAACCCAACTGGGGGGGGGGTTCTTTGTTCTTCAGTCAGGAGGGTTAGTGGCTTCTGAGGTTTGGGCTGCTCAAATGCTGAAAAACAGAAGAGAAAGCAGCTTCTTAAGCAAACAAATAGTGAAGTGTTGGCACGGCAACACGTGAGCGACCACACGGTGAAAGCATTTCATTGGTTGTGAAACGCTTCGGGGGTCCTGAGACCGTGAAAGGCACCGTTTAAATGCACGATCCTTCTCTCGTGCACCTTCCAGTGGCTGGTTTTGGGACAGGGAGCTGGAAAGGGAGCGTTAAACCAAGCGACCAGGGCCGAAGGACATCCGTTTAAATAAGTCAAAAGTGCATTTAAAATCGATCTTAGAAGAAAAGAGGTCTTCGCTCACTCACCTGGATGAGTTGCAGCTCCAACAACACTCGGGAAGCTCGACACCATCCAGGACAAAGCAGCCGCTTGATCGACACGCTACCCACCACCTTCAACACTCACTCCCTCCACCACCGGCGCACCGTGGCTGCAGTGTGCACCGTCTACAAGATGCACCGCGGCAACTCGCCAAGGCTTCTTCGGCAGCACCTCCCGAACCCGCGACCTCTACCCCCTATATTTTGAAATCGAGTCGTTGCTTAACCGGCAGCCATTGTAGGTCAGCGAGCACAGGGGGTGATGGGTGAGTGGGACTCGGTGCGAGCTAGGACACGGGGCAGTGAGCACAGGGGGTGATGGGTGAGCGGGACTCGGTGCGAGCTAGGACACGGGGCAGTGAGCACAGGGGGTGATGGGTGAGCAGGACACGGGGCAGTGAGCACAGGGGGTGATGGGTGAGCAGGACTTGGTGCGAGTTAGGACACTGGGCAGTGAGCACAGGGGGTGATGGGTGAGCGGGACTCGGTGCGAGTTAGGACACGGGGCAGTGAGCACAGGGGGTGATGGGTGAGTGGGACTCGGTGCGAGTTAGGACACGGGGTCAGTGAGCACAGGGGGTGATGGGTGAGCGGGACTCGGTGCGAGTTAGGACACGGGGCAGCGAGCACAGGGAGTGATGGGTGAGCGGGACTCGGTGCGAGTTAGGACACGGGGCAGTGAGCACAGTGGGTGATGGGTGAACGGGACTGGGTGTGAGTTAGGACACGGGGTCAGTGAGCACAGGGGGTGATGGGTGAGCGGGACTCGGTGCGAGTTAGGACACGGGGCAGCGAGCACAGGGGGTGATGGGTGAGTGGGACTTCGTGCGAGTTAGGACACGGGGCAGTGAGCACAGGGGGTGATGGGTGAGTGGGACTGGGTGCAAGTTAGGACACGGGGCAGTGAGCACAGGGGGTGATGGGTGAGCGGGACTCGGTGCGAGTTGGGACACGGGGCAAGCGAGTTTTTGGATCACCTCTATTTTACGTAGGGTAGAATGTGAGAGGCCAGCCAGGAGTGCGTTGGCATAGTCAAGTTGAGAGGTAACAAAGGCACGGATGAGGGCTTCAGCAGCGGATGAGCTGAGGCAGGGGCAGAGACGGGCGATGTTGTGGTGGTGGAAATAGGCGGTTTGAGTTATACTGCGGATATGTGGTCGGAGGCTCATTCCAGGGTCAGATATGACACCTGGGTTGCGAACAGTCTGGTTCAGCCTCAGACAGGAAACTAACCTGGTTGCATTCCGAAGAAGTCCATCCACATTGTGACCAATCTAACTTCGACTAGTTAAAGCCCTTCCCACAATTATAATAACTGCGTTACGACTGAAAACCTCTTTAACAAGAACATAAGAAATCGGAGCAGGAGTGGACCATTCAGCCCCTCGAGCCTGCTCCGCCATTTAATAGGATCATGGCTGATTTTCGATCTCAGTACCCCATTCCTGCTTTTTCTCCATCCCCCTTCCCACCCGATCCCCATATCCCTCGATTCCCCGAGACTCCAAAAATCTATTGATCTCAGCCTTGAATATATTCCATGACTCAGCCCCTTGGGCTAGAGAATACCAAAGATTCACAACCCTCCGACTGAAGAAATTTCTCCACATCTCAGGCTTTAAACTGCCGAGAACTCTCACACTCTCTCTCCCTGTTTTCAAAGCTCCATTTAAGGTGTTCTGCAGAAGACCCAGAGGAGGGAGACGAGGAGAATGTTTTTACGCAGCGAGTTGTTGTGATCGGGAACGCGCTGCCTGAAAGGTCGGTGGGAGCAGATTCAATAGTAACAATCAAACCGGGAATTGGATAAATACTGGGAGGGGGAAATTTGCGGGGCTGTGGGGAAAGAGCGGGGGGAGTGGGGCTGATTGGATCGCTCTGTCACAGAGACGACACTGGCTCGATGGGCCGAATGGCCTCCATCTGTGCTGTAAGATTCTATGGTTCAATAATATATTCCCAATCCCTTATCATTCCTTAGCTACGATTGTGTCTATGAGCAACCGCCTCAATTAAAGAGTTTTCTGTCTATGTCTGTAATTATGTTATTAATTAACAAGGTCACCTCTTGCTGCCTCCTCTATCTATCCTCAGTGTTTTATATCTAGGTATATTTAGTTCCCAATCCATCCCTGGCCGAAGGCAAGTTTCCGTCAAGGTTACAACATTCTGTTGCCAGGTCACAAGACCATCACAACAACAACTCGTATTTATATAACGCCTTTAACGTAGTAAAAAGTCCCAAGGCACTTCACAGGAGTGTAATCAGAGAAAATTTTACACTGAGTCACAGCAAGAGATATTGGGGCAGGCTTGGTCAAAGATGCAGGTTTTAAGGAGCGTCTTAAAGGAGGAAAGAGGGGTAGAGAGGCGGAGAAGTTTAGGGAGGGAGTTCCAGAGCTTGGGGCCCAGGCAACAGAAGGCACGGCCACCGATGGTGGAGCGATTATAATCAGGGATGGTCAGGAGGGCAGAATTAGAGGAGCACAGACACCTCGGGGGTTGTGGGGCTGGAGGAGATTACAGAGATAGGGAGGGGCGAGGGCCATGGAGGGATTTGAAAATAAGAATGAAAATTTTAAAATCGAGGCGTTGCTTAACCGGGAGCCAATGTAGGTCAGCGAGCACAGGGGGTGATGGGTGAGCGGGACTTGGTGCGAGTTAGGACACGGGGCAGTGAGCACAGGTGGTGATGGGTGAGCGGGACTCGGTGCGAGTTAGGACACGGGGCAGCGAGCATAGGGGGTGATGGGTGAGCGGGACTCGGTGCGAGTTAGGACACGGGGCAGCGAGCATAGGGGGTGATGGGTGAGCGGGACTCGGTGCGAGTTAGGACACGGGGCAGCCGAGTTTTGGATCACCTCTAGTTTACGTAGGGTAGAATGTGGGAGGCCAGCCAGGAGTGCGTTGGAATAGTCAAGTCTGGAGGTAACAAAGGCACGGATGAGGGCTCCAGCAGCGGATGAGCTGAGGCAGGGGCGGAGACCGGCGGGAATCACGGATGAAGACGGCTATTCGACCCATCTTAATTCATCCATCCAGAAAGATCGCAGAGTCCATCCATTCAGCATCAAACTGTCTCCTCAGAGATTCCAGTATTTAGCTCCACTGCACTTCCTGGAAATCTATTCCATATGTTGAATATATTTGTGACATCTGTCCTAAATTTACATTTAATGATCGTATCCTTCATTCCTTTGCCCTTCCCTCACAGTTTAATTTGATATTTCCATTACTTTAACTAGTCAAAATAATCTCCTCTTAAACGCCTCTTTTCCATGGTGAGGATAGAAGTCTTTGTTTGTATCTGGTCCACGTCTATCTACGCAGTACCTACCTTAAACTACTATATAGCAATGACTTGCATTTCTATAGCGCCTTTCACGACCACCGGATGTCCCAAAGCGCTTTACAGCCAATGAAGTACTTTTGGAGTGTACACACTGTTGTAATGTGGGAAACGCGGTAGACAATTTGCGCACAGCAATGTGGTAATGATCATCTGTTTTAGTGATGTTGATTGAGGGATAAATATTGGCCCCAGGACACTGGGGATAACTCCCCTGCTCTTCTTCAAAATAGTGCCATGGGATCTTTTACATCCAACTGAGAGAGCAGACGGGGCCTCGGTTTAATGTCTCATCCAAAAGACGGCACCTCCGACAGTGCGGCGCTCCCTCAGTACTGCCCTTCCGCCAGTGCGGCGCTCCCTCAGCACTGCCCCTCCGACAGTGCGGCGCTCCCTCAGTACTGCCCCTCCGACAGTGCGGCGCTCCCTCAGTACTGCCCTTCCGCCAGTGCGGCGCTCCCTCAGCACTGTCCCTCCGACAGTGCGGCGCTCCCTCAGTACTGCCCCTCCGCCAGTGCGGCGCTCCCTCAGTACTGCCCCTCCGACAGTGCGGCGCTCCCTCAGTACTGCCCCTCCGACAGTGCGGCGCTCCCTCAGTACTGCCCCTCCGACACTGCGGCGCTCCCTCAGTACTGCCCCTCCGACAGTACGGCGCTCCCTCAGTACTGCCCCTCCGACAGTGCGGCGCTCCCTCAGTACTGCCCCTCCGACAGTGCGGTGCTCCCTCAGCAGTACACTGGGATGTCAGCCTAGATTTTATACTCCAGTCTGTGAAGTGGAACTTGAACCCACGACCTTGAGACTCTGAGGCGAGAGTGCTTCCCCCTGAGCCACGGCTGACACTGACTGTTGGAATTTCACAAAGGGACAAGTAATGAGAAAGGAAACTGCTGTTTAAAAAAAAAAACTGGCTGCCTGTTCCCACAGGGACTATTTCGCACCAAATTCTTCAGTGTAACTTTATATCCTGGGTAAATGAGCAAGATGAGGTTTCCTGTAATTTCCCCATTTTACTGTCCCATCCAGAGCACATTTTGATTTCGGGGCTGCAAATTAAACAGCCGGAGTCAGACAAAAGTACACACTTAAAAAAAAATATATAATTTATTATATCGTATTAAATGAGATTTATTTTTCAACTGTGCCTCCCTCCCGTACCCCCCCTCTCTCTCTGGGGTACGTCTCAGGGGCCTGACTGCCCCCTCCCAAACAGTCCTCCCTGACGGAGTGACCATTGACCGTGAGCGCTGTTCGAGCTAGTGCTCCCTCGAAATTGTCTCCCTCGTACCTGGCCTGGTTTTTAAAAATATTCGTTCCCGGGGAAAAAAACCCACTGAGGTCAGCTTTTTAATCCCCGGATTTATTTACTTAAAACTCAAAATGGGCGAGGAATCGGCCTGGTCTGCGCCTCCGGTTAGCGCCTGCAGGGGGCGGTAACGGGGCGCTGAGAGGGTCACCGAGCGTCCGTGGCGAATTCACCGACTCCCCCCTCCGGTGAACTTCCCCGGCGGGTTTCCGTGGCGCTAACACTTACCGCCTCGCTCTCCCGCGCCCCGTAGATCGAGACGTGATCCGGTGCGCGGCGCCCCGTTACCGCCCCGGATGCGATATTTGCTCCCGCCCCCCCCCCCCTGCAGCGTCGCCGGGCGCCGACAGCGGCAGGAGGCGTGGTCACCGCGGGCGGCCGCGCGGGGAGCGAGATTTAACGGCAGCGGCGGTCGGGCTGGGCAGACTTTACCCCCTCGCACCGGTCTGGTGTCTGCTGATTGAGGAAGTGACGATGGTTTGTGCGCGATCCCTCAGCCCGGCTCTCTCCGAGCGCGCGGGGCGGTTATACACCTAACGCCGGTCCCGTGGGCCCACACACACAGGATGGAGCGTGAATGACCCCCGGCACTGACCTTCCCTGTAAGCGAGGGGCGGAGCCTGTACAGCGCTGCCCCGAACATCGCTCAGTACCCTGCCGCTCCCGCCCCGCTCACACCCCGCCCCGCTCGAAGGGAAGTGACAGCGCTTGACTTAGCTCCGCCTCCCGCTCGGAGCGCGGAACCGCACGTTCCCATCCGCTGAATCCCTTTTTCACCCGGCGATACTTCTGCGTTTCCGCAAAAGTTATCGCCACAAACACGGGAGGCTAGACAATTTCTAATCCAAACTGCTGTAATGTGTGCACCTGTGAGCATGCTCACGGGTTTGTAGAGCTGTTGATTTTAATTTGATTTTATATGTTTTTAAGTTTAATTTGTTTTAATTGCTGGGTTTTAGTGTCCCCCTCCCCTTTTATAGGGGGCACTTGTATTGTATGTTTTAGTGCCAAAAAAAACCCCAAAAAGGCACTTGTTTGCTGTTTGTAGTGTGCCCCAGATCAGGGGGCTCTTGATTCAACGCTTAATTATTGTTTTCTGCAAAAGAGTTGTAGAGCTGTTGATGATAAAATAGTTGTAGAGCTGTTGATAACAAAATAGTTGTAGAGCTGTTGCATTGTGAGTGGCTTAGCCAGTCACGTGATGTTCACAAGCCTCAATAAAACCCCGGCCAGTTGGGTTCAGGGGATCCACGATGGGGCAGGTGGTTGTGAGCCTGGTGGATGAACCGGTAATGTGTCGTGTGATTGTTAAACCTTTGCTAATAAACCAACTAGTTCTTAATAGCAATGTGTTGCTATGAATTCTTAAGCAAAGAACCCATGAAGCAAATACATTACAAGTGGCCTCGGTGGAAGTTAATCTTATGTTTTCTGGATTATTAGTGCAGTAAGTTGTGACCAGTGCTTACGATAAAGGCACACTATGAGAAACAAAGAATACATTTGCTGAAATGGATGTAAGCTCGGGCCCAGCCCCAGGAGCAACGGCGGGGGGCAGGGGCTGATGTAACCAGTGACCACTCCCCTTTTTGGCACCGAGGCTGAACAAGTGATCTCACTTGACCACAAATATTTATTTGTTTTCCGACCGTTCGGCAACAGATACACAACCGAGACATCGTCTCAATTTCCATATGGCCCTGGCTGTTTGCTCACAGGGATTTAAAAAAAACAATACTCAACGTTCTCCTTCCTTTCTGCCTGTTGAGTGTTGTAATCGGATGCAGCTGGAGGTGGCTGAGAGATGCTACAAGGAGAATGAGACCTTGCCTCCCTGCTCAGGTGGACCTCAAAGATCCCATGTCACCTCCTCGAATTCTCCGAGTGTCCGGGCCAACATCCACCCTTCAACCAATGCTGGCAACCCGATTAACAACAAGAAATAGGAGCAGGAGTCGGCCATTCGGCCCCTCGAGCCTGCTCCCGCATTCAATAAGATCACGGCTGATCTTCGACCTCAACTCCACTTTCTCGCCCGATCCCCATATCCCTCGATTCCCCGAGACTTCACAAATCTATCGATCTCAGCCTTGAATATACTCAACGACTGAGCCTCCACAGCCCTCTGGGGCAGAGAATTCCAAAGATTCACCACCCTCTGAGTGAAGAAATTCCTCCTCATCTCAGTCCTAAATGGCCGACCCCTTTATTAGAAGAACATAAGAAATAGGAGCAGGAGTCGGCCATTCGGCCCCTCGAGCCTGCTCCGCCATTTAATACGATCATGGCTGATCCAATCCTGGACTCGGCTCCACTTCCCCGTCCGCTCCCCATAACCCCTTATCCCCTGATCGGTTCAGAAACTGTCTCTCTCTGTCTTAAATTTATTCAATGTCCCAGCTTCCACAGCTTTCTGAGGCAGCGAATTCCACAGATTTACAAACCTCAGAGAAGAAGTTTCTCCTCATCTCAGTTTTAAATGGGCGGCCCCTTATTCTAAGATCATGCCCCCTAGTTCTAGTCTCCCCTATCAGTGGAAACATGGGACTGTGACCCCTGGTTCTAAACTCCCCAGCCAGGAGAACAAGCCTCTGGACCTTCTGCATAAAAAGAATCTCTTGTTTCACATTAATCCACAGTTGCCAACCCATCTGGGATGGGGTGCGTGTGGAGTGGTGGGGAACTGGGTGATGTACCCTCAGTAAAGGAGACCGTTCCATCTGCATTTTCTTCGAGATATTCGCAGCGAGTGAGATGTCATCTGGACCTTCTCCTGAGTGACACTGAGTTGCAGATATCTGGGAACTTTCCAGGCGGGGAAAGTACCGAGAACAATAAGATAAATTCCGTTGTGGAAACTTCACTCGCAACCTTCCGGGAAAGATGTGTGTCGGACCGGCATCTGTGGATTAAGAAAGAAATACTTGCATTTATATAGCGCCTTTCACGATGCCAGATGTCTCAAAGCGCTTTTCAGCCAATGTTCTTTTGAAGTGCAGTCACTGTTGTAATGTGGGAAACGCGGCAGTCAATTTGTGCACAGCAAGCTCCCACACACAGCATTGCGATAATGACCAGATAATCTGTTTTAGTGATGTTGACTGAGGGATAAATATTGGCCCCAGGACACCGGGGATAACTCCTCCGCTCTTCTTCAAAATAGTGCCGTGGGATCTTTTACATCCACCTGAGAGAGTAGACGGGACCTAGGTTTAACGTCTCAGCCGAAAGACGGCACCTCCGACAGTGCGGCGCTCCCTCAGCACTGCCCCTCCGACAGTGCGGCGCTCCCTCAGCACTGCCCCTCCGACAGTGCGGCGCTCCCTCAGTACTGCCCCTCCGACAGTGCGGCACTCCCTCAGTACTGCAGTGGGAGTGTCGGCCTAGATTTATTTTGTGCTCAACGCGCTGGAGTGGGACTTGGACAAGGATTTTTTTCCCCTGTTAGTTTAACATGGACAGTTTTGTTCGGAATGAGTGCTGAAATAGATCGTTATGGATTTAAAAGGGGAACCAACCTGTGGGTTTTTTCCTGTTTAAAGTTCTTTCTAGCAATGTCTATTTAAGTAAATATTCCGCTTATGAAATACATTCTTTGAGAGCTTAATAAATTTCCTGGCCCAGTTGGCAATGTGCTTTTGAACACTGGCCTTTCGCCTCGGGGACCTGTGTCGGAATTGGATCCCATAAAAGTGTCCTCGCTCTGCGAGCTGCAAGGGTGGTTCTGGCCAATGTCGGCCGTCCTCCCAATGGACATAGCATCCGAACCACAAAACTGTCGTGAGTTTGGCAACCACCCCAGGCAGCCCACATCACGGCCAGCGTGGGAAACGGAGGAATGTGGGGGTTGTGAGGTTGGGCCGGAGGAATGTTGTGGGGTGGGGGTGGGGGCAGAGAGTCTGTCTCTGGCTCTGGCTCTGTCTGTGCCGGACATGGGAGCAGTTATTTGCATTCCCCAGCACTCTGCTCTATTTTTGCCAGATCACACTAAGAAGCACACGGCACGCAAGATGGCTGGCAACAGGAAGCTGCCGTCATGTGACCGTGTCACGTGATCCTTTGGTTATTCACATCAGTAGTTGCATTACCGCAGTCGTCCACTTGGCGGGAGCTCTATCACAAGCATTAACGTCGCTCCGCTTCAGGAGCGCTCAAAGGCACGCGATAAATTTTCAATATTAAACTAAATTCCTTACCTGGAGGGAGTCCCAACATTTCTGAGCCCACATGGAATTGTTCCTCTCTGTAACCCCCTCCAGCCCTACAACCCTCCGAGGTCTCTGCGCTCCTCCAATTCTAGCCTCTTGCCCATACCCCGAATCCCATCGCTCCACCATCGGTGGCCGTGCCTTCAGCTGCCTGGGCCCCAAGCTCTGGAACTCCCTCCCTAAACCTCTCCGTCTCTCTCTCCTCCTTCAAGACGATCCTTAAAACCTACCTCTTGGACCAACCTGTCTGACCGTCTCCTCGTGCGACGCAGCGAGAGATGTGTGTCAGATAATCGCTCCTGTGAAGCACCGTGGGACACTTAATTAGGTTAAAGGCGCTATATAAATACAAGTTGTGGTGCAGTCTTGTGTTGGAGCACGGCTCCCGTCATTTGATTGGAGGCCTCGACATCGGAGCAACCGGAAAGTGTTGGACCACGGGAGGAGACCCCACAACCTGACCCCACCCCATGATGAAAGACTTGCATTTCTATAGCGCCTTTCACAACCTCAGCACGTCCCAAAGCGCTTTACAGCCAATGAAGTACTTTTGGAGTGTGGTCACTGTTGTAATGTGGGAAACGCAGGCAGCCAATTTGTGCACAGCAAGCTCCCACACACAGCAATGTGATAATAACCAGATAATCTGTTTTGTTATGTTGGTTGAGGGATAAATATTGGTCCCAGGACACCGGGGAGAACCCTGCTCTTCCTCGAAATACTGCCCTGGGATCTTTTACATCCACCTGAGAGAGCAGATGGGGAGGGAAGAGACTGAACACCAACATTGCTCCAATTGTAGGAGGGACCTCACTGCTCAACTGAGGGTCTGAAGATTTGGTCAAATCCTTGCTCCCGATCACTTGGGCAAGAGGAGGAATTTCTTCTCTGAGGATGGTGAATCTGTGGAATTCTCTGCCCCAGAGAGCTGTGGAGGCTGGGTCATTGAATATATTTAAGGTGGAGATAGACAGATTCTTGAACGATAAGGAAATGAAGGGTTATGGGGAGCGGGCGGGGAAGTGGAGCTGAGGCCAGGATCAGATCGGCCATGATCTTATTGAATGGCAGAGCAGGCTCGAGGGGCCGACCTTTGCTCCTATGTTCTTGTGTTTTGACAGTGCAGCGCTCCCTCAGCACTGCCCCTCCGACAGTGCGGCGCTCCCTCAGCACTGCCCCTCCGACAGTGCGGCGCTCCCTCAGCACTGCCCCTCCGACAGTGCGGCACTCCCTCAGCACTGCCCCTCCGACAGTGCGGCGCTCCCTCAGCACTGCCCCTCTGACAGTGCGGCGCTCCCTCAGCGCTGCTCCTCCGACAGTGCGGCGCTCCCTCAGCGCTGCTCCTCCGACAGTGCGGCGCTCCCTCAGCACTGCACTGCGAGTGTCAGCCTGGATTATGGACTCAGCCCCTGGAGTGGGACTTGAACCCACAACCTTTTGACTCAGAGGTGAGAGTGCTGCCCACTGAGCCACAGTTGATGGCTGCATTTCACTGGGTAATGGTGTACAGGGATGGGACACAGGTCTAAGCCAGTGTTTTTCCGTTACTGTTCTGAGTCAGTTGGGCTTGTGACCTCTCTGTTAAAATTAAAAAAATGTTTAGCACTGAGAACGAGGAGAATGGTTACAGTTTGACACAAGGTGAGGGTGTAACCCAATCGAGGGTCTGTGATCGGGTGCAAAAACATAAATCTCCATTTTCCAAGTTAAATAATAATGAAACATATTGTTGGAGCTGTTCAGGTTTAAGAGAGAGCAGAAAGCGACGATTACGTGCGATTCTCTGTCACTGTGAGCCACATAAAATCTGGCAGTTGTTTGATGTCTGTGGTAATGAGTGAGTTGTAAATGCTGATGTAATTAGAAGTGCCGACAACACATTGAACATGTCCCAAGTGAGATCTGGCTGGGTCTTTGAATCTCACTGAGTCCTGTGTTAACCCGCTCCGCACTGGCCCACAGGGTTACAGGGAGCTGCATTCCTACAGCATGAGCAAATGGGAACCGTGGGCTAGACTCTCGCTCTCGTCATCACAGCAGTTTTCTCTCTCATCCCTTTCTCCATCTAAATGTGTCTCTTCTCTCTTTAGATTTCTCTCTCTCTTTTTCCTCTCTCCCACTATCTCTCTCACTCTATCTCGCTCTATTTTTCTCTCCTTTTTTCTTTCTTTCTCTCTATCTCTTTCTCTCTCTATCTCTTTCTCTTTCTTTCATGCTCTCTCTTTTTCTTTCTCTCTCTCTCTCTCTCTCTCTCTCTGTCCCTCACTCTCTCGTTCTCTCTCGTTCTCTCTCTCTCTCTCGTTTTCTCTCTCTCGTTTTCTCTCTCGTTCTCTCTCTCTCCTCTCTCTCTCGTTCTCTCTCTCCTCCTCTCTCTCCTCTCTCTCTCGTTCTCTCTCTCTCTCTCGTTCTCTCTCTCTCTCTCTCGTTCTCTCTCTCTCTCGCTCTCTCTCTCTCTCGCTCTCTCTCTCTTGTTCTCTCTCTCTCGTTCTCTCTCTCGTTCTCTCTCTCGTTCTCTCTCTCGTTCTCTCTCTCGTTCTCTTGTGTTCTCTCTCTCGTTCTCTTGTGTTCTCTCTCTCTCTCTCTCGTGTTCTCTCTCTCCTTCTCTCCTTCTCGCTGTCTCGTTCTCTCTGTCTCGTTCTCTCTCTCGTTCTCTCTCTCGTTCTCTCTCTCGTTCTCTCTCTCGTTCTCTTGTGTTCTCTCTCTCTCTCTCTCTCGTGTTCTCTCTCTCTCTCTCGTTCTCCTTCTCGTTCTCTCCTTCTCGTTCTCTCCTTCTCGTTCTCTCCTTCTCGTTCTCTCCTTCTCGCTGTCTCGTTCTCTCTGTCTCGTTCTCTCTGTCTCGTTCTCTCTCTCGTTCTCTCTCTCGTTCTCTCTCTCGTTCTCTCTGTCTCGTTCTCTCTGTCTCGTTCTCTCTGTCTCGTTCTCTCTGTCTCGTTCTCTCTCTCTCTCGTTTTCTCTCTCTCTCTCGTTTTCTCTCTCTCTCGTTTTCTCTCTCTCTCGTTTTCTCTCTCTCTCTCTCGTTTTCTCTCTCTCTCTCTCGTTTTCTCTCTCTCTCTCTCGTTTTCTCTCTCTCTCTCTCGTTTTCTCTCTCTCTCTCTCTCGTTTTCTCTCTCTCTCTCTCGTTTTCTCTCTCTCTCTCTCTCTCGTTTTCTCTCTCTCTCTCTCGTTTTCTCTCTCTCTCTCTCTCGTTTTCTCTCTCTCTCTCTCTCGTTTTCTCTCTCTCGTTCTCCCTGTCGCTCGCTTCCCCCCCCCCCCCCCGTTCTCCATTACCACAGGCGAGGTCCCCACGAGAATCGGCTGGTCAATGAGCCCCGATGGGGTGGGGGGGTTGGTCCGGCGGGTGACCTTTGATCTGCAGAGCGAGTGCGGAGCCACTTCCCCACGGCCACCAATCAGCGGACAGCCTGGAGACCGGGCCAGTTTGGCGATGGCCCCATGATTTATTATTTATCCATTCCATTTCTTCAATCCTTTACTGACGGGTCGTGGGGCAGTGGGGCTGAGCTTTGATTCTCGGCTGCGAGGGTGAGCAGGAGCATTCTGCTTTTCCCCAGATCTCATCAACGGAGGGTGTTGGCCGACCTGAAGATGTGACCCCACTGACCGACATCGGCTCCCGGTCCGCCAAGGCCCCAATTTCAAAATTACCATCCTCACGTTCAAATCCCTCCATGGCCCTCGCTCCTCCCTATCTCTGTAACCCCCTCCAGCCCCACAAGCCCCCAAGATGTCTGCGCTCCTCTAATTCTGCCCTCCTGAGCATCCCTGATTATAATCGCTCCACCATCGGTGGCCGTGCCTTCTGTTGCCTGGGCCCCGAGCTCTGGAACTCCCTCCGTAAACCCCTCCACCTCTCTTTCCTCCTTCAAGATGCTCCTTAAAACCTCTCTCTCCCTGTCCTAATTTCTCCTTATGCAGCTCGGTGTCAAATTTTGTTTGATAATCTCTCCTGTGAAGCGTCTTGGGACGTTTCACTATGTTAAAGGCGCTATATAAATGCAGGTTGTTGTTATTGAACATCAGACTCTGTCCGAACTGCACAGTAATTACTAAACTAGTGAGAAAGTTCTGGTTTCAAAACCTGTTACCCGTGCAGACTAGAGCACATAATCCAGGCTGATACTCCCAGTGCAGTGCTGAGGGAGTGCTGCATTGTCGGAGGGGCAGTTCTGAGGGAGTGCCGGACTGTCGGAGGGACAGTGCTGAGGCAGTGCCGCACTGTTGGAGGGGCAGTTCTGAGGGAGTGCCAGACTGTCGGAGGGGCAGTACTGAGGCAGTGCCGCACTGTCGGAGGGGCAGTTCTGAGGGAGTGCCAGACTGTCGGAGGGGCAGTACTGAGGGAGTGCCAGACTGTCGGAGGGGCAGTACTGAGGGAGTGCCAGACTGTCGGAGGGGCAGTTCTGAGGGAGTGCCAGACTGTCGGAGGGGCAGTACTGAGGGAGCGCTGCACTGTCGGAGGGGCAGTACTGAGGGAGCGCCGCACTGTCGAAGGGGCAGTACTGAGGGAGTGCCGCACTGTCGGAGGGGCAGTGCTGAGGGAGCGCCGCACTGTCGGAGGGGCAGTACTGAGGGAGTGTCAGACTGTCGGAGGGGCAGTACTGAGGGAGCGCCGCACTGTCGGAGGGGCAGTACTGAGGGAGTGCTTCACTGTCGGAGGGGCAGTACTGAGGGAGTGCTGCACTGTCGGAGGGACAATACTGAGGGAGTGCTTCACTGTCGGAGGGACAATACTGAGGGAGTGCTTCACTGTCGGAGGGGCAGTACTGAGGGAGTGCTGCACTGTCGGAGGGGCAGTGCTGAGGGAGTGCCGCACTGTCGGAGGGGCAGTACTGAGGGAGCATCGCACTGTCGGAGGGGCAGTACTGAGGGAGCGCCGCACTGTCGGAGGGGCAGTGCTGAGGGAGTGCCGCACTGTCGGAGGGGCAGTGCTGAGGGAGTGCCGCACTGTCGGAGGGGCAGTACTGAGGGAGTGCCGCACTGTCGGAGGGGCAGTACTGAGGGAGTACAGAGTGACGGGTGAAGGGGATTCGGTGCGAGTTGGAATACAGGAACCCGAGTTTTGGACGAAGTGTATTTTTCGAGGGTGGAAGGTGGGAGGCGGCCAGGAGAGCGCTGGAGGAGTTGTATATCCTGGGCAATATTAAAAAGACCAAACAGAATGGGGCTCGTTTCTGTTGAAAAAAGAACCCCGAGGGGTGACCTGATAGTGTTTAAATAGGGACTGAATAGGGTAGACGTAGAAGGGATGTTTCCCCCTATGGGGCGGGGGGGGAGACTAGAACTAGGGGCCATCAATATCAGACAGTCACTAATAAACCCAACGGGGAATTCAGGAGAAACTTCTTTACCCAGAGAGCGGTGAGAATGTGGAACTCGCTGCCACAGGGAGGGGTTGAGGCGAATAGTATCGATGTATTTAAGGGGAGGCTGGATAAACACATGAGGGAGAAGGGAATAGAGGGATATGGTGATGGGGGGAGATGGAGAGGGGTGGGAGGGGGCTGGTGTGGAGCATAAACCCTGGCACGGAGCGGTGGGACGTAAACCCCGGCACGGAGCGGTGGGACATAAACCCCGGCACGGAGCGGTGAGACGTAAACCCCGGCACGGAGCGGTGGGACATAAACCCCGGCACGGAGCAGTGGGACATAAACCCCGGCACGGAGCGGTGAGACATAAACCCCGGCACGGAGCGGTGGGACATAAACCCCGGCACGGAGCGGTGGGACATAAACCCCGGCACGGAGCGGTGGGACATAAAACCCCAGCACGGAGCGGTGGGGCATAAACCCTGGCACGGAGCGGTGGGGCATAAACCCCGGCACGGAGCAATGGGCCCAATGGGATGTACCTGGGCTGTACCACGCGATGTAACGTGCACAGTGCACCATTTGCTCCAAGACACACAGGACTAGTTACTGTTTATACATGAGTAGGTACTGTCCTGTGAGTGAAGTATTTCAGTCCCCGTCGAACATGCGATCCTGTGCACGATCTTGTATTTAATGAATCAGTCCTTGAATTTATGATGTAATCGCAAAGAGTTATTTGATTGGTCCTTCGCCAAGTGTGAGGAGCTTGATGACAAATCCTTGAAGCATGTTGTTTAAAAAAAGCAGCAAATTAGCTGAGTTTACTCACTTGGTTTCGATAAATCCTGGAAACTCGTTCTTAAACAAACGTAGAGACAACAAACTGGGAGCAGTGTCCTGACATTTGGGCTCTGAAATCTCGCTTTACGATGTTGCTGAATCTGTCGGCCTGAGGTTCCCGTGACCATTATTTTAATTGTTTTCAGTTGCTAATGTATTGCTCGGTGGATTTGGTGCCTGTTATAATGTCACCGCCTTACTACACATGACTGCCAGGCCATTGCTCAATTGGTTCCCTTTAAACCCAGAGTCGGAACCCAGCCTTGAATCGTCATGTCTGACACTGAGCAATGGAGTTCAGAAGAATGAGAGGTGATCTTATCGAAACATGTAAGGTAATGAGGGAGCTTGACAAGATTGGTGCAGGGAGGGTATCTCCACTCATAGGGAAGACTAGAACTATAGGGGGCATAGTTTCAGAATAAGGGGCCGCCCATTTAAAACTGAGATGAGGAGAAATTTCTTTTCTGAGAGTTGTAAATCTGTGGAATTCTCTGCCCCAGAGAGCTGTGGAAGCCGGGACATTGAATAAATTCAAGGTTTTAGACAGATTTTTGAACGATAAGGGGAGTGGGCGGGGAAGTGGAGCTGCGGCCAGGATCAGATCAGCCAGGCTCTTATTGAATGACGGAGCAGGCTCGAGGGGCCGAATGGCCGACTCCTGCTCCGATTTCTTATGTGTGCATCGCATCAATGTATCTGTAATGTATTTGATCACGGGTTATTTGCTTAAGAATTCGTAGCAACACATAGCTATTGAGAACTAGTTGGTTTATTAGCAAAGGTTTAACAATCACACGGCACATTACCGGTTCATCCACCAGACTCACAACCACCTGCCCCACTGTGGATCCCCCGAACCCAACTGGCTGGGGTTTTATTGAGTCTTGTGAACAACTCACAATGCAACAGCTCTACAACTATTTTGTTGGTAAACATTAATCAAGTGCCCCCTGATTAAAGGGGGGAGGGGGGGGAGCGTGGGCACACTCTCAAAACTTTTCAAGTGCTCCCTTGTTTTTTTTTGAGGGCACCAAAACACAAATTATACAAGTGCCCCCTGGCTAAAAGCGGGTGGGGGCACTAAAACTGACAAACTTAAACAAATTAAACTTTAAACATGGTTCGAATTAAAATGTGGTTGCCGGGGGTGATGATGCGCGACAGCCCCTCCGGCGCCCACCTCTCGCGGGAGGCCGCGAGCATACCACAACAGCTCCACAAACCCGTGAGCATACTCTCAGGTGCAGACTTTACAAGAACTTTATCAGTGTCGACCTATTGGCGTAGGATCAATCCCAAATTTATCAGCGACCAGCACTAAACCTCAAAACTTTAAGAACAATAGTCCCAGCAAGCCCAAATCATTTTGATATAAAGAAAATAACTTGCATTTATATAGCGCCTTTCAAAACCACCGGATATCTCAAGTGCTTTACAGCCAATGAAGTACTTTTTGGAGTGTAGTCACTGTTGTAATGTGGGAAATGCGGTAACCAATTTGCGCACAGCAAGCTCCCACAAACAGCAATGTGATAATGACCCAGATCATCAGTTTTAGTGATGTTGATTGAGGGATAAATATTGGCCCCAGGACACCGGGGAGAACTCCCCTGCTCTTCTTCGAAATAGTGCCGTGGGATCTTTTACATCCACCTGAGAGAGCAGGCGGGGCCTCGGTTTAACGTCTCATCCGAAAGATGCACCTTTTAATTTGTGGGTTTGGGGATGAAGGACATTTGGAGAGAGCACCCACCGACCAATCATAGGGCTAAAATCTTCCTTCTCCAATCGCAGCCCTCACTTAATTCGAATGACAAATACATTCTCTGGTCTCCCCTGAAAATTCTCAGTAAATAACTCCGCCGGTTCAATCGCTTCTGCTGTTGTTGATAAGATGCGTTTTTGCCTTTCAGGTCCCCTCAGCTGTGACCAGCTCACCATGCCTGAAGGAGCACGGATCGGCAGGGGAAAGCAAGCCGATTATCGAGGTCAGTTCCTTGTGTTTGCGCCCATAATGGGTCCCGTAGCGGATTCCAGTCCTCGTGCCGTCGGAAGCATTCGCGGTGTTAGTTAGAAGGAGATGTGATCACTACGGAGTCGGAGGGGCAGTACTGAGGGAGCCCCGCACTGTCAGAGGGGCAGTACTGAGGGAGTGCCGCACTGTCGGAGGGGCAGGACTGAGGGAGCCCCACACTGTCGGAGGGGCAGTGCTGAGGGAGTGCCGCACTGTCGGAGGGGCAGTGCTGAGGGAGTGCCGCACTGTCGGAGGGGCAGTACTGAGGGAGTGCCGCACTGTCGGAGGGGCAGTACTGAGGGAGCCCCGCACTGTCGGAGCGGCAGTACTGAGGGAGTGCCGCACTGTCGGAGGGGCAGTACTGAGGGAGTGAAGCACTGTCGGAGGGGCAGTACTGAGGGAGCGCCGCACTGTCGGAGGGGCAGTACTGAAGGAGCGCTGCACTGTCGGAGGGGCAGTACTGAGGGAGTGCCGCACTGTCGGAGGTGCCATCTTTCGGATGAGACGTTAAACCGAGGCCCCGTCTGCCCTCTCAGGTGGATGTAAAAGATCCCATGGCACTATCTCGAAGAGCAGGGGAGTTATCCCCGGTGTCCTGGGGCCAATATTTATCCCTCAATCAACATCACTAAAAAACAGATTATCTGGTCATTATCACATTGCTGTGTGTGGGAGCTTGCTGTGCGCAAATTGGCTGCCTCGTTTCCCACATTACAACAGTGACTACACTCCAAAATTATTTTCTTGCCCATAATGCGCTTTGGATGGTGCGAGGCGCTTTAGAAGTGCAAGTTCTTGCTCTCTTTCCTCACACACCTCTACCCTGCCGCATACTGTACAACCCGAACGCTTTATTCTGTCGGCTTCTGAATAAATCCGTGCTGAAACACTCCCGTGTCCAGTCCCAATCTCAGCTGAAAGCACACAGACCCGCGCATACCTTTGGACCCAGTGAGGTCTACTGTAGTGTTATAGCACCGAAACCCGTCAGCCTCTCTAACATGCTGTCCCATCCTCAACAGCTAGTTACTGGTACTTCCAGAACAAGCCAGGGGAGCTCGGCATTTGTCAACCGATTTATTATCGCGTCTTGTCACATCTTTCAGAAACATTGCAAAGTGCTTCACACACACCGAGTTAGCCTGGAGCACAATCACTTTGTTATGTAGGATATTGGGCACTTGGGAGTAAGCTAAAGGCTGGAATGTAATCAAATATTGGAATGGTTCAAATGCACAGGTTACAGATGTCAGGGAAATCGCTACAAACTTAACCATGTTTCCCCTTGTGGGGGGGAGACGAGAACTAGGGGCCATCAATATCAGACAGTCACTAATAAATCCAATGGGAAATTCAGGAGAAACCTCTTTACCCAGAGAGCGGTGAGAATGTGGAACTCGCTGCCACAGGGAGTGGTTGAGGTGAATAGTATCGAGGCATTTAAGGGGGGGCTGGATAAACACATGAGGGAGAAAGGAATAGAGGGTTATGCTGATGGGGTGGGATGGAGAGGGGTGGATGGTTATCGGGAGATCTGATCGAAGATTTCAGGATATTAAGGGGAACAGATGGGGGTAGACAGAGAGAAATTATCTCCGTTGGTTGGAGAGTCTGGGACTAGGGGACAAAGTCTAAAAATTCGAGCCAGACCTTTCAGGAGTGTAATTCGGAAACATTTCCACACACCATGGTTGGTGGGAGTTTAGAACTCTCCTCCACAAATGGGTCAGTTGTTAATTTTAGATCTGTGAGATTGATTAATTTTTGTTAACCAAGGAGATTGAGGGATATGGGGCAAAGAGGGATGGATGGAGTTAGGTCGCAGGTCAGCCGTGATCTCATTGATTGGTGGAGCAGGCTCGAGGGGCCGAATGGCCGACTCCTGTTGCTATGTTCCTGGGAGGCTCGAGTGGAGTATTAATACCAGCCTGGACCACTTGGGCCGAATGGTCTGTTTCCCTGCTGCAAATGCTGTAACAAGAGTTTGAAGTGGTTTTTCTGCAACTTAATCTTGCCCCAAAGCATCCTGATCCTTGCTCCAAGTCCCAGGTGAACTCCCACAAAACTCACTCCACCGATTCCCTGAATAGATTGAAAAGCTGGGAATACTGCCAAGGTTTAAAAGACACGTTTTTTTTTTTTAGAAGCAATATACAAGCGTCTCGCACGCCTTTCCACACTGAACTTCCTGACCCGCTCGATCCAAACTCTCCCCAGCCCAGGCAGGGTGGAGACAGAATAGCCGAACAATCTTTCTTCGAAACACGGCCGAGTTGGGTGGGGGAATAGGGCTCAGAGGAAGAATAAACTACACGAGGCACTAATACACATTCCTGGTCCCTTAAATCCAGTCGCACTGAGAAACAAAATGAATAACTTGCATTTATATAGCACCTTTTCCGACCTCAGGACATCTCAAAGCGTTTTACAGCCAATGAAGTACTTTTGGAGTGTAGTCACTGTTGTAAGGTGGGAAACGTGGCAGACAGTTTGCGCACAGCAAGCTCCCACACACAGCAATGTGATGATGACCAGATAATCTGTTATGTTGATTGAGGGATGAATATTGGCCCCAGGACACCGGGGAGAACTCCCCTGCTCTTCTTCGAAATAGTGCCGTGGGATCTTTTACATCCACCTGAGAGAGCAGACGGGGCCTCGGTTTAACGTCGCATCAGAAAGACGGCCCCTCCAACAGTGCGGCGCTCCCTCAGTACTACCCCTCCGACAGTGCGGCACTCCCTCAGCCCTGCCCCTCCGACAGTGCAGCACTCTCTCAGTACTGCCCCTCCGACAGTGCGGTGCTCCCTCAGTACTGCCCCTCCGACAGTGCAGTGCTCCCTCAGCACTGCCCCTCCGACAGTGCGGTGCTCCCTCAGCACTGCCCCTCCGACAGTGCGGCACTCCCTCAGCACTGCCCCTCCGACAGTGCGGCACTCCCTCAGCACTGCCCCTCCGACAGTGCGGCGCTCCCTCAGCACTGCCCCTCCGACAGTGCGGCGCTCCCTCAGCACCGCCCCTCCAACAGTGCGGCGCTCCCTCAGTACTGCCCCTCCGACAGTGCGGCACTCCCTCAGCACTGCCCCTCCGACAGTGCGGCACTCCCTCAGTACTGCCCCTCCGACAGTGCAGCGCTCCCTCAGCCCTGCGTTGGCAGTGTCAGCCTGGACTATGGACTCAGTCCCTGGAGTTGGACTTGAACCCACAACCTTGTGCCTCAGAGGCGAGAGTGCTGCCCACTGAGCCACGGCTGACACCTACATATTGGGAGGTATACTTCAAAATAAGTTACTTTGAGATGTTTGAATGGTGCTATATAAATGCAAACGTAATTGCAACCACCCTCAGGCTGTTGTTGGGGGCAGTGCTGATATTGTTGGCTCGCCGTGCAGTCCGACCTCCCCCGTTGTCCCACTGTGTGTTATTCACCGGGAAATAACCTGACTATTTTCTCAGGCACATGTGGATTTTGTTGTTCTTCAAATCTTCAGTCAGTAGAAAGTCGGGGATGGGATTGGGGGTGAGGGGGTTATCTGCAGAGAGAGGTGGCGGAGGGGGACTAGAGACCTCGGAACCATCCTGCTACAAAAGGGCAGTCTCTCAGAGAACGTAAAGTCAGATGGAGTATTGTGCACAGTTCTGGTCTCCTTACCTAAGGAAGGATATACTTGCCATAGAGGGAGTGTAACGAAGGATCCCCAGACTGATTCCTGGGATGGGGGGATTGTCCTATGAGGAGAGATTGAATAGACTAGGCCTATATTCTCCAGAGTTTAGAAGAATGAGAGGTGATCTCATTGAATCATTCTCACAGGGCTTGACAGGGTAGATGCAGGGAGGATGTTTCCCCCCGGGCTGGGGAGTCTAGAACCAGGGGCCACAGTCTCAGGATAAGGGGTCGGCCATTTAGGACTGAGATGAGGAGAAACTTCTTCACTCAGAGGGTGGTGAATCTTTGGAATTCTCTGCCCCAGAGGGCTGGGGAGGCTCAGTCGTTGAGTATATTCAAGGCTGAGAGCGATAGATTTTTGGATATTAATGGAGTCAAGGGATATGGGGATCGGGCGGGAAAGTGGAGTTGAGGTCGAAGATCAGCCGTGATCTCATTGAATGGCGGAGCAGGCCCGAGGGGCCGAATGGCCGACTCCTGCTCCTAATTCCTATCTTATGTTATGTTCTTGTGGTGATGGGATGAGATGAAGAGGGGAGGGGAGGAGGCTGGTAAAGTTTGGCACGGACCCGATGGGCCGAATGGCCTGTTTCTGGGCTGTAATTCTTCTGACGAGGAGTTGGATCTGGCCTGAGGGGAGGGGGACTTTGCAAAGCCTCTCCGCGGGGGTTGTGGTGGGTGGGGTCGAGGCCGTGTCCGAGAGGCGGTGGGGGGGGGGGAGGTGGGAGGTCCCTGCCTCCGAGAACTATGGAGCGAAAGTCGAGACACGCACCAAGACGCAGTTTGACGTCGACAGTGGTTTGCCCGCTGGCCGGCGGCCCTCAGTAGGTGCGAGGGATTTTGGGAGGAAAACTAAGTGGGAAAGGGAGCTGCAATATTGTAAATACTTCTATATAATTGTACCTTCGGCCCTCCAGTCACAATGGGATCCTTATGATGAAATCCTATCACAGTTTATGGGCTGCATAAAACATTTATACTGTTGCTAATAAAATCTGCAATTAACAGCAATTGACAGGAATTAGCTGGTAACCAATAAAATGCTGGCAGGCGGATTTCATGTGCGCGATGGTATTTTCTCAGCGAGCCCAGGCTTAATTCCAATGAAATCACGGATTCCTGTCTGGCTTCAATTGCAAATGGAATGCATTTCCTAACCAAAACACCAACTACCAGTAGGTTAGAGAACTTTCAGAGACTGACATACCTCCAGGTCCCCGGGGGAAAGGGGGGTGGGGGGGGGTGGAGACACAATTAACCACGGTCACAGAGAAAGCGTTCTCTTCAGTGCAGAGGAGGCTGGTTGAACTCTGAACTTCTTTTTCTTGCCTCTTGGCCCCCGTTCCCCTAACAGACACATGCAGTTTAAAAAAAAAAAACTGGCCTCCCCCAGGTTCTGCGATCCTGCAGTCATCGTGTTGCAGAAAAAATTGTTTTTCTACCCTGTTCATTCCAGAAATAAATATCCTTGTGAGAAAGATTACACAGAATTTCAAGGACGTAAGAAATAGGAGCAGGAGTCGGCCATTCGGCCCCTCGAGCCTGCTCCGCCATTCAATACGATCGTGGCTGATCTGATCACGGACTCAGCTCCACTTCCCCGCCCGCTCCCCATAACCCTTCACTCCCTTATCGTTCAAAAATCTATCTCCACCTTAAATATATTCAATGGCCCAGCCTCCACAGCTCTCTGGGGCAGAGAATTCCACAGATTCATGAGAAGAAATTCCTCCTCACCTCTGTTTTAAATGGGCGACCCCATATTCTGAGACTATGCCCCCTAATTCTAGATTCCTCCACGAGGGGAAACATCCTCTCTGCATCTACCCTGTCCAGCCCCTTCAGAATCTTATAGCTTTCAATAGATCACCTCTCGTTCTTCTAAACTCTAATGACCATAGGCCCAACCTTCTCATGAGACAACCCCCTCATCTCAGGAATCAACCGAGTGAATCTTCCCTGAACTGCCTCCAATGCAAGTATATCCCTCCTTAAATACGGAGACCAAAACTGTACGCAGTACTCCAGGTGTGGTCCCACCAATAAAAGGTGCAGATACAGTCCCTGAATATTAATACAGGGTATTCAGTTTGTTGCAGACCATGTAGGGTACATCGGAGCAGCAGGAGGCCATTCAGCCCCTCGAGTCTGTTTTGCCGTTCAGTGGGAGCACGGCTGATCTAAAGTTTAACTTAACTAGTTAACTTAACTAGCTAAAAGTGCCTGAGCTCCTCGCTATTCACTCCCTCACTGTGGGCGTGAGGAGGTGCACCCCATTCATCATGCTCTATGATGTTAGGATGAAAGATAATCAGCGATGGAACCAGAGGGGGAGATGGGGAGAATGTGTTTACGCAGCGAGTTGTTGTGATCGGGAACGCGCTGCCTGAAAGCTCAGTGGGAGCAGATTCAATAGTAACTTTCAAACCGGGAATTGGATAAATACTTGAACGGGGAAATATTCACAGGGCTGTGGGGAAAGAGCGGGGGGAGTGGGACTGATGAAGGCCTTAGTGAGGGGGCAGAAAAGAATGGTACCGGGGGATGAGGGACTTCAGTGATGTGGATAGACTGGAGAAGCTGGGGTTGTTCTCCTTGGAGCAGAGAAGGTTGAGAGGAGATTTGATCGAGGTGTTCACAATCACGAGGGGTCTGGACAGAGTAGATCGAGAGAAACTGTTCCCATTGGTGGAAGGGTCGGGAACCAGAGGGACACAGATTTAAGGCGATTGGCAGAAGAACCAAAGGCGACACGAGGAAAAACGTTTTTACGCAGCGAGTGGTTAGGATCTGGAATGTGCTGCCTGAGAGGGCGGTGGAGGCAGACTCAATCGTGGCTTTCAAAAGGGAGTTGGATAAATATCTGAAGGAAAAATATTTGTAGGGCTACGGGGAAAGGGCGGGGGAGTGGGACTGGCTGAGGTGGTCTTGCAGAGAGCCGGCAACGGGCTCGATGGGCCCAATGGCCTTCCGTGCTGTAACCGTTCTATGTGCAAACTCTTAGTACAACGGGGGAGAACATCGGGCGACGTTTCGACAGGACCGTTTAATCCCGTCATGTTACAATCACGTACACTGGATTATTACCCAGAGGTTAACCTGGTTACTTAAGGTTAAAATGTAATATTGAGGCTGATTGTCTGCCTGCTTTTGGGAGCACAAGATGTGTGCTGGAGCACAATCACATTTCTGTTGTGTCTGCTTCAGCTTTGCGATCTGTCTCTTGTTTTACCTTTTCGGCTGACGCGCTATCCGAGCTCCCTCTTATCCCTCGCGCAGTTCTCTGCCGCCTGCCCAGAGCATCCCAGTCGGGCCCAGATGCCCCCACTGTCTGCCTTTTTCAGCCCTTTTCCATCTCTTTCCCCCCCCACCCCGAGGGTTGAATTCTCTCCTGAATGCGTTGCCGCTCTGCCAGAGCTCTCTAACCTCCTTCCTGCTGTGGGTTGGCGGGAGCAGTGAGACCCTGGAAGGGGATCTCGGGTCGAGAGCGACGTCAAACCTGCGGTCTGACGCTCCTGAGCCGGAGCAAGCGGAAGACGCTGAAGGGACGAATTTGGAAAGTTCTTGCCGGAAGGTAAGGAAACGACTTGCATTTATATAGCGCCTCTCACATAGTGAAACATCCCAGGGCGCTTCACAGGAGCAATTATCAGACAAACATATTGACGCCGAGCCGTATAAGCAGATATTAGGGACAGGTGACCAAAAGCTTGGTCAAAGAGGTAGGCTTTAAGGAGGAGAGAGAGAGGTTTAGGGAGAGAGTTCCAGAGCTTGGGACCCAGGCAACAGAAGGCACGGCCACCGATGGTGGAGCGATTATAATCGGGGGATGCTCAGGAGGGCAGAATTAGAGGAGCGCAGACATAGAGAAAAGGAACAGGAGGAGGCCATTAGCCCCTCGGGCCTGTTCCTCCCATTCACGTAGATTGTGGTCGACCTGTATCTTAACTCCATCTACCCGCCTTGGTTCCTTAACGCTCAACACCCCAACAAAAATCTCGGTTTTGATATTTCCCATTGACCCATCTCCCACCGCCCCCTCCTCCAGCCTCGACAACTTTTTTGGGGGAGAGAGTTCCAGATTCCCTGTGTGTGAAGGCTAGATAGCAAAGGAGCGCATGAAAAAAGGACAGGTCGTATCAAAGAGCGGAAACGAAACGTGCGAGAAGGAGAATGAAACTCCGGAGGCCTTGAACACCGAAGAGAAATATTGCGTCACCTGGGGGGGGGGCGGGGGGGCACTGCCCCCTCCAGTATTTGTCCCGTCGGACGTCCCAAAGCGATTCGCAAACAAACGAAGCACTTTCGACGCCGCGATCTGATTGAATGAGGGGAATGGGCTCGAGGGGCTGAATGGCCTCCTCCTGTTCCTCTGTCTCAATCTCATCCACCTCACCCCGGATACCGTGTTATTTTTTTCAACCTTGATTCTGCATTTTCCCCGACGCTTCGAGACACTTGTGCCCCTGTGTGTGGTACATGTTTTGCAGTAGCAGGTTATTCCCCACTGCCCGCTGGTAATTTTTGCACCATGGCTCTTTACCAGCTGTGGGAGCCTCACACAATTTTCCATTCGTTCCCTCTCAGAGTGTCTGATCTCTCGCCCGTCCTCCCATTGGAGAGCTGCTCCTGTGTGCTTCTCACTTACAAAGGTTTTCCTGTCTTGATGTTGTTGTAAAATCCAGGTTTCTGCCTTCACCCAGACCACAAGTACAAAGTCAACCAGACTTGAGGTTGGTAGGAATCTCTCCTTTTCCCCCAATTCAGTCACTGATGTGTGCATTGCTTTCCTGCCGAGAATGCAGGCTGGGTTGACTAACGTTCGAAATACGGGTGGATATTTGGGTAGGAGTGTGTTTGGGGCTTGGGACAGTTAAACCTCTGTGTCGAACATGGTTCCTGAACTGTAGACAGAAAGACTTGCCTTTCTATAGCGCCTTTCACGACCACCGGAAGTCCCAAAGCACTTTACAGACAATGAAGTACTTTTTGGAGTGTAGTCCCTGTTGTAATGTGGGAAATGCGGCAGACAATTTGCGCACAGCAAGCTCCCACGCACAGCAATGTGATAATGACCCAGATCATCTGTTATGTTGATTGAGGGATAAATATTGGCCCCAGGACACCGGGGAGAACTCCCCTGCTCTTCTTCAAAATATTGCCATGGGATCTTTTACATCTATCCGAGAGGGCAGATGTGGTTTAACGTCTCACCCAAAAGACGGCACCTCCGACAGTGCAGCACTCCCTCAGTACTGCCCCTCCGACAGTTCAGCGCTGCCCCTCCGACAGTGCGGCGCTCCCTCAGTACTGCCCCTCCGACAGTGCGGCGCTCCCTCAGTACTGCCCCTCCGACAGTGCGGCGCTCCCTCAGTACTGCCCCTCCGACATTGCGCCGTTCCCTCAGTTCTGCCCCTCCGACAGTGCGGCGCTCCCTCAGTACTGCCCCTCCGACAGTGCGGCGCTCCCTCAGTACTGCCCCTCCGACAGTGCGGCGCTCCCTCAGCACTGCCCCTCTGACAGTGCGGCGCTCCCTCAGCACTGCCCCTCTAACAGTGCGGTACTCCCTCAGCACTGCCCCTCCGACAGTGCGGCGCTCCCTCAGCACTGCCCCTCCGACAGTGCGGCGCTCCCTCAGTACTGCCCCTCTAAGAGTGCGGCGCTCCCTCAGTACTGCCCCTCTAACAGTGCGGCACTCCCTCAGCACTGCCCCTCTGACAGCGCGGCACTCCCTCAGCACTACACTGGGAGTGTCGGCCTGAATTTATTTGCTCAAGTCCCTGGAGTGGTTGCAATGACTACCAATAAAGCTGCACCACAGGGTGGAAGATTAAACAGGTTGTACAGGTAGTTTGTTGGGCAGATCGAGGGGAAACCTTCCCGCAGGTGATTTCACGGGTTGGCTTGCACTCTGTCGGGGGAAGCGCTTGGCCTGTTTGGTAGAACGCTCCAGTCGGGTTCCAGAAGTTGGAGGTTCCAGTCTCGCTTGGCCGTTATAGTGTCGGCTGGCGCTCCCGGTGCTGTGCTGCAGGAGTGCCGGATTGTCGCAGGAGCCCTCCGTCGGGTGAGAAGTTCCATCGAGAGCTCGTCTGCCCGTGTAAGGCCCTTTGGGTTTGTGGGCCAACCTTCCTTTCTCAACTCCCACCTCATTAACTGAGCATTTCATTGAATGTAATATCTCCAAGTTTGCAGGTGACACTAAGCTGGGTGGCAGTGTGAGCTGCGAGGAGGACGCTAAGAGGCTGCAGGGGGACTTGGACAGGTTAGGTGAGTGGGCAAATGCATGGCAGATGCAGTATAATGTGGATAAATGTGAGGTTATCCACTCTGGTGGCAAAAACAGGGAAGCAGAATATTATCTGAATGGTGACAGATTAGTAAAAGTGGAGGTGCAACGAGACCTGGGTGTCATGGTACATCAGTCATTGAAAGTTGGCATGCAGGTACAGCAGGCGGTGAAGAAGGCAAATGTCATAACGAGAGGATTTGAGTATAGGAGCAGGGAGGTCTTACTGCAGTTATACAGGGCCTTGGTGAGGCCACACCTTGAATATTGTGTACGGTTTTGGTCTCCTAATCTGAGGAAGGACGTTCTTGCTATTGAGGGAGTGCAGCGAAGGTTCACCAGACTGATTCCCGGGATGGCAGGACTGACATATGAAGAAAGACTGGATCGACTCGGCTTATATTCACTGGAATTTAGAAGAATGAGAGGGGACCTCATAGAAACATATAAAATTCTGACGGGATTGGACAGGTTAGATGCAGGAAGAATGTTCCCGATGTTGGGGAAGTCCAGAACCAGGGGTCACAGTCTAAGGATAAGGGGTAGGCCATTTAGGACTGAGATGAGGAGAAACTTTTTCACCCAGAGAGTTGTGAACCTGTGGAATTCTCTACCACAGAAAGTTGTTGAGGCCAGTTCGTTCGATATATTCAAAAGGGAGTTAGATATTACCCTTACGGCTAAAGGGATCAAGGGGTATGGAGAGAGAGCAGGAATGGGGTACTGAGGTGAATGATCAGCCATGATCTTATTGAATGGTGGTGCAGGCTCGAAGGGCCGAAGAGCCTACTCCTGCACCTATTTTCTACGTTTCTATGTTTCTATTTCTGTCGTTGCGGTGTACGGGATCGCGCGGTGTACGGGATCTTGCTGTGCACCTCGGGGGCGCCGTGCTTGACGACCTGACCGTCGTGGTAGTTCTTTGAGTGTGACACATTTTGAGATGTTTTAGAATAAATGCGAGCCTGTTGTGCTTTTGGTGGAGTTGAGCGGCCTTTTCCTGAGCTGGGTGTACTTCCGTCTCGAGCCTGTAATCTTCAGGAGGAACTGTAGGCTGGTTTACCCAAAGGAGGAGATCAAACAGGCCCTGCCTAAATGTAGCCAGTACTTGCCATCCTGTGATGTTTCATGTCATTTTAAAATGAGAACTTAATATAGAAAGAAAGATTAGTATTTCTATAGCGCCTTTTACAACCACCGGACGTCCCAAAGTGCTTTACAGCCAATGAAGTACTTTTGGAGTGTGGTCACTTGTAATGTGGGAAACGCGGCAGCCAATTTGCGCACAGCAAGCTCCCACACACTGCAATGTGATAATGAGCACATCATGTTTTTTGTTATGTTGATTGAGGGATACATATTGGTCCCAGGACACCGGGGAGAACTCCCCTGCTCTTCTTCGAAATAGTGCCGTGGGATCTTTTACATCCACCCGAGAGAGCAGATGGGACCTCGGTTTAACGTCTCATCTGAAAGACGGCACCTCCGACAGTGCGGCGCTCCCTCAGTACCGCCCCTCCGACAGTGCGGCGCTCCCTCAGTACCGCCCCTCCGACAGTGCGGCACTCCCTCAGTACTGCCCCTCCGACAGTGCGGAGCTCCCCCAGTACCGCCCCTCCGACAGTGCGGCCCTCCGACAGTGCGGCGCTCCCTCAGTACCGCCCCTCCGACAGTGCGGCGCTCCCTCAGTACCGCCCCTCCGACAGTGCGGCGCTCCCTCCGTACCGACCCTCCGACAGTGCGGCGTTCCCTCAGTACTGCCCCTCCGACAGTGCGGCGCTCCCTCCGTACCGACCCTCCGACAGTGCGGCACTCCCTCAGTTCTGGCACTGGGGAATGTCGGCCTGTTTTTTCTGAGCTGAAATCTCTGGAGTGGGATTTGAACCCTCGACCTTCCGATTCGGAACAGCGTACACTCTGTGAGGCTGTGCTGTGCAGTCATTTTTGGCTGGTTGGAAAAGCAGATATTTCCTGGAACGTTTTGTGTGAGTTACTGAACTGTGTCCATTTATAGAATTTGCTCTATAAATAATGAGCTGTGGGGTGAGCCGATTTTCTCAGAGTCTGTGAGTTTGGCCGGCTGGCCAAATGGTGGACTTTGATGTCCGTTTCCATGCAACATGTTCCTGTGTGCGATGCTGCTCCCAATTATATTCCTAATAAGAACATAAGAAATAGGAGCAGGAGTCGGCCATTCGGCCCCTCGAGCCTGCTCCACCATTCAATAAGATCATGGCTGATCCGATCATGGACCCAGCTCCACTTCCCCGCCCGCTCCCCATAACCCTTGACTCCCTTATCGCTCAAAAATCTGTCGATCTCCACCTTAAATATATTCAATGTCCCAGCCTCCACAGCTCTCTGGGGCAGAGAATTCCACAGATTCACCTCCCTCTGAGAGAAGAAATTCCTCCTCATCTCAGTTTTAAATGGGCGGCCCCTTATTCTGAAACTATGCCCCCTAGTTTTAGTTTCCCCCATGAGGGGAAACATTCTCTCTGCATCTACCCTGTCCAGCCCCCTCAGTATCTTATATGTTTCGATAAGATCACCTCTCATTCTTCTGAATTCCAATGAGTAGAGGCCCAAACTACTCAACCTTTCCTCATAAGTCAACCCCCTCATCCCCGGAATCAACTGAGTGAACCTTCTCTGAACAGCCTCCAATGCAAGTATATCCTTCCTTCACAGGAATACATCAATAAACTTGCAGAATGGCCACGTAAATATCAAATGAATTGTAAGATAGGTAAACGGGAGCTTTATCTATATTAAGGCCAGCAAAAAGCAAACTGAGGTTCCATTCTCGAGGGATAGTTTTGAAAACCAGAGAAGTTATTGTTAAACTGGTATCGAACCTTGGTTAGACTACACTTGGAGCACGGTGAACAGTTCCGGGCTCCATATCACAAAAAGGCTGTAGAGGCACCAGAGATGAGGCAAAAATGATTTGCCAGGATAATACCAGAACTGTCAGGTTATGCCGAGGAGCTTATGAGGAAAGGTTGAGTAGGTTGGGCCTCTACTTATTGGAGTTCAGAAGAATGAGAGTTGATCTTATCGAAACGTATAAGATTATGAGGGGGCTCGACAAGGTGGATGCAGAGAGGATGTTTCAGAATAAGGGGCCGCCCATTTAGAACGGAGATGAGGAGGAATTTCTTCTCTGAGGGTTGTGAATCTGTGGAATTCTCTGCCCCAGAGAGCTGTGGAGGCTGGGACATGGAATATATTTAAGGTGGAGATCGACAGATTTTTGTACGATAAGGGAGTGAAGGGTTATGGGGAACGCAGGGAAGTGGAGCTGAGTCCAAGATCAGATCAGCCGCGATCTTATTGAATGGCGGAGCAGGCTCGAGGGGCCGAATGGCCGACTCCTGCTCCTAATTCTTCTGTTCTTATGTAATCAGGAAAGGATGAACAGGCTGGGCCTCTTTTCTCCAGAAACAGAAGGCCGAGGGGTGACCTAATAGAGGTCTTTAAAATGATGAAAGGTTTTGATCGAGTGGATACAGAGAGAGTGTTTCCATTTGTGGGGAAGAGCGTAACTAGAGGCCATCAATATAAGATCGCCACCCAGAAACCCAATGGGGAATTCAGGAGAAACTTCTTTACCCAGAGAGTGGTGAGAATGTGGAACTCGCTGCCACAGGGAGGGGTTGAGGCGAATAGTATCGATGCATTTAAGGGGAGGCTGGACAAGTATATGGGGGAGAAGGGAATCGAGGGTTATGCTGATAGAGTTAGATGAGGAAAGACGGGAGGAGGCTCGAGTGGAGCATAAACACCAGCATGGACTGGTTGGGCCCAATGGCCTGTTCCTGTGCCGTATATCCCGTGTAATCCTATCTATTTTTCAAGGGAGAAGAGAGACCCAGTCTGTTCATCCTTTTCTGATGGGTGTACCCTCGCTGGGCCGAGGTGGGGGTGTAACTCCGCAGTCCTCTCCGCACTGGGCAGAGCGCACGCACGGGCGGAGCTCGGTCTCCCGACGCTTTCAACGGCCGAGCTCGTCGCCCTGTCATCATCATAGGGCGGTCCCTCGTATTGAGGATGATTTGCTTCAACACCGAAAAAGGGATGAGTTCACAGGTGTTTCAATGAAGGACCTAATATTCCAGATCCCGAACTACATCCTGAAGGGTGGAAGATGCCTGTGGGTGGATTGTTTTAACGTGGGGTGACCGTTGCACACCAGCCACCACACGGGGCTTGACAGAGCGAGGTCTTGGTCCAGTGGCAAGGGTTAACCAGGACGACTGGAGACCAGCTCTGCTGCACGGGCCCAGTGCGCCCACATATCGCAGTGTGGGCTGGTCCGTGCTGCCCCTGGGCCCCTCGCCTCTCCTGGGCCCCGAACTCACGCCTCTCCCGGGCCCCCGGTCACGTCCCTCTACGATCTCTCGCCGCTCCTTCGCCCCGACCCTCGCCGCTCCTGCTGTACCTGCCCACACTGCAGTCAGCCGTCGCCCTCCTGCAGCAACACGCGCTGCTCCCTGCGGTGATATACCGCCGTACGCTGCTCCCTCCAATGGCCCCGGCCCGCTGATGGTCTTACAGGCCGGGACTGCGCTGATTTCCAGGCCAGGCCACTGGACGTTGTGCCCACTGCTTCAGCAAACAACAAACGTTGCTGTCTCCGTCGTCCTGTCTCCCAGGATCTGTGCGATAAACGCTCCCAAACTCTGCCCGGAGACTGAGAGGCCTTTGTGTGGCCCCTCGGAGAGCGTGAAATATCTGCACCGGCTCGCTCCCCATCCAAACATTTATTTACATCAAACATCTGGCTGCGAAACACCGGATCCCGTCCTGCAAATGTTTATGTTGAGAATTTTCCAGAACAAAAAATTTGCTCCCGAGTTCACAAAGGGTCTTTATCTTTTAGTGGGTTGGGGGATTTTGAAGGTTTTCTGGGTTAATGGGCCCGGCCGATTCTCGTCAGACTAAAATATTTTCTTAAAATCTTGTAGTTTTAACCTCTTAAAGCAATTCATTGTTTGCAAACTTAGTGTCATATTTGACCTTGAAATGAGGGTCCCAGCACGTATCCACAGCATAACTAACACCCGCCTATTTCCACCTCCGTAACATCGCCTGTCTCCGCCCCTTGCCTCAGCTCATCCGCTGCTGAAACCCTCATCCGTGCCTTTGTTGATTGAGGGATAAATATTGGCCCCAGGACACTGGGGAGAACTCCCCTGCTCTTCTTCGAAATAGTGCCCTGGGATCTTTTACATTCGCCTGAGAGAACAGACAGGGTCTCGGTTTAACGTCTCATCTGAAAGATGGCACCTCCGACAGTGCGGCGCTCCCTCAGTACTGCCCCTCCGACAGTGCGGCGCTCCCTCAGCACTGCCCCTCCGACAGTGCGGCGCTCCCTCAGCACTGGCCCTCCGACAGTGCGGCGCTCCCTCAGCACTGCCCCTCCGACAGTGCGGCGCTCCCTCAGCACTGCCCCTCCGACAGTGCGGCGCTCCCTCAGCACTGCCCCTCCGACAGTGCGGCGCTCCCTCAGCACTGCCCCTCCGACAGTGCGGCGCTCCCTCAGCACTGCCCCTCCGACAGTGCGGCGCTCCCTCAGCACTGCCCCTCCGACAGTGCGGCGCTCCCTCAGCACTGCCCCTCCGACAGTGCGGCGCTCCCTCAGCACTGCCCCTCCGACAGTGCGGCGCTCCCTCAGCACTGCCCCTCCGACAGTGCGGCGCTCCCTCAGCACTGCCCCTCCGACAGTGCGGCGCTCCCTCAGCACTGCCCCTCCGACAGTGCGGCGCTCCCTCAGCACTGCCCGTCATACAGTGCGCCGCTCCCTCAGCACTGCCCCTCCGACAGTGCGGCGCTCCCTCAGCACTGCCCCTCCGACAGTGCGGCGCTCCCTCAGCACGGCCCCTCCGACAGTGCGGCGCTCCCTCAGCACTGCCCCTCCGACAGTGCGGGGCTCCCTCAGCACGGCCCCTCCGACAGTGCGGGGCTCCCTCAGTACTGCCTTCAGGTGACCTCGGGATGGTCAATGAACAAGGCCTTGCCAGCGTGATTGTTTCCCCCGGGCTGGGGAGTCTAGAACCAGGGGTCACACAGTCTCAGGATAAGGGGTCGGCCATTTCGGACTGAGATGAGGAGGAATTTCTTCCCTCAGAGGGAGGTGAATCTTTGGAATTCTCTGCCCCAGAGGGCTGTGGAGGCTGGGTCATTGAGTATATTCAAGTAGGAAGTCGATAGATTTCGGGGAATCGAGGGATCGGGCGGGAAAGTGGAGTTGAGGTCGAAGATCGGATCAGCCGTGATCTTATTGAATGGCGGAACAGGCTCGAGGGGCCGAATGGCCGAATCCTGCTCCTAATTGTTACGTTCTTATGATCCTCGTTCGATTCTCTGGAGCGGGAGTTGAACCCATGACCTTCTGGCTGAGCCACGGCTGAGGTCTAAAGATGTCCGGGCGAGGATACCCCCGAGCCGCTGTGCGTTGCTGTCCAGTGCGTGAGTCTGCCGTGCGAGGTTGCTGGGATCCGTGCTGTGCTGTCGGGCCGCGCAGCTTGCTGGGATCTTAATGAAAGCCAGACTTGGGTCTTGGACCCCTGGCGATTCCCATCTGTACAACACGAGTAATGGAGACAAGCTGTTATTCAGCAGCATATTTCATTTCATAACCTGCATTCCTTAAGCCCCGCGGCAATTCACAGCTAATCTTTTATTTCAGGGCAATTGCTTTCCAGAGTCTGATAGATATGAAATGAGGCATTCGTAGCACTCAATCCTGGGCTTCCCAATCCAGTTAAACCTTTATCCCATGCTCAACTCTTGGCAGACGCGGCCAGAGAGATGAACAAGTTTGTAAAGTCCGTTTAGTCAATGTTAATAATGCTTCATTCTAACTTACAACTGGAAATCCAGCGCAGTGCGGAGCTATTTCACAACTCTCAAGAAAAATATATTCCAGTGAGGAGGAAAGGGTGTAAGAGAAAAGATAGCCATCCGGGGCTAACTAAAGAAATAAAGGACGGTATCCGATTTAAAAACAAGGGCGTACAAAGTGGCCAAAACTAGTGGGAGGACAGAAGATTGGGAAGCTTTTAAAAGCCGGCAAACAATGACTAAAAAATGATTAAGAAAGGGAAGATAGACTATGAAAGTAAACGAGCACAAACTATAAAAACAGATAGTAAGAGTTTCTATAAGTATATAAAAAGGAAAAGAGTGGCTAAAGTAAATGTTGGTCCCTGAGAGGACGAGACCGGGGAATTAGTAATGGGGAACATGGAGATGGCAGACACTCTGAACAAATATTTTGTGTCAGTTTTGACAATAGAGGACACTAACAATATTCCAACAATGGATAGTCAAGGGGCTATCGGGGCGGTGGGGGGGGGGGAGGAACTTAACACAATCACAATCACTAAGGAGGTGGTACTCAGTAAGATAATGGGACTAAAGGCAGATAAATCCCCTGGACCTAATGGCTTGCATCTTAGGGTCTTAAGAGAAGTAGTGGCAGGGATTGTGGATGCATTGGTTGTAATTTACCAAAATTCCCTGGATTCTGGGGAGGTCCCAGCGGATTGGAAAACTGCAAATGTAATGCCTCTATTTAAAAAAGGAGGCAGACAGAAAGCAGGAAACTATAGACCAGTTAGCCGAACATCTGTGGTTGGGAAAATGTTGGAGTCCATTATTAAAGAAGCAGTAGCAGGACATTTGGAAAAGCAAAATTTGGTCAGGCAAAGTCAGCATGGATTTATGAAGGGGAAGTCATGTTTGACAAATTTGCTGGAATTCTTTGAGGAACAGGGTGGATAAAGGGGACCCAGTAGATGTGATGTATTTGGACTTCCAGAAGGCATTTGACAAGGTGTCACATAAAAGGTTACTGCACAAGATAAAAGTTCACGGGGCTGGGGGTAATATATTAGCATGGATAGAGGATTGGCTAACTAACAGAGAACAGAAAGTCGGGATAAATGGTTCATTCTTTGGTTGACAAACAGTAACTAGTGGGGTGCCTCAGGGATCGGTGCTGGGACCCCAACTATTTACAATCTATATTAACGACTTGGAAGAGGGGACTGAATGTAACGTAGCCAAATTTGCTGACGATACAAAGATGGGAGGAAAAGCAATGTGTGAGGAGGGCATAAAGAGGATGCAGGAGGACATAGACAGGCTCAGTGAGTGGGCAAGAACTTGGCAGATGGAGTATAATGTTGGAAAGTGTGAGGTCGTGCACTTTGGCAGAAAAAAAATCAAAGAGCAAGTTATTATTTAAATGGAGAAAGATTGCAAAGTGCTGCAGTACAGCGGGACCTGGGGGTACTTGTGCATGAAACATAAAAGGTTAGTATGCAGGTACAGCAAGTGATCAGGAAGGCCAATGGTATCTTGGCCTTTATTGCAAAGGGGATGGAGTATAAAAGCAGGGAAGTCTTGCTACAGTTATACAGGTTATTGGTGAGGCCACACCTGGAGTACTGCGTGCAGTTTTGGTTTCCATATTTACGAAAGGATATACTTGCTTTGGAGGCAGTTCAGAGAAGGTTCACTCGGTTGATTCCGGGGATGAGGGGGGTTGACTTATGAGGGAAGGTTGAGTAGGTTGGGCCTCTACTCATTGGAATTCAGAAGAATGAGAGGTGATCTTATCGAAATGTATCAGATTATGAGGGGGCTTGACAAGGTGGATGCAGAGAGGATGTTATGTCTCCACTGATGGGGGAGACTAGAACTAGGGGGCATAATCTTAGAATAAGGGGCCACCCATTTAAAACTGAGACGAGGAGAAATTTCTTCTCTGAGGGTTGTAAATCTGTGGAATTCGCTGCCTCAGAGAGCTGTGGAAGCCGGGACATTGAATATATTTAAGACAGAAGTAGACAGTTTCTTAAACGATAAGGGGTTATGGGGAGCGGGCAGGGAAGTGGAGCTGAGTCCTCCATGATCGGATCAGCCATGATCTTATTGAATGGCGGAGCAGGCTCGAGGGGCCGTATGGCTGACTCCTGCTCCTATTTCTTATGTTCTTATGACCGCTGCACTGTCGGAGGGGCAGTACTGAGGGACTGTTGCAGTGTCATAGGGGCACTACTGAGAGAGTGCCGCACTGTCGGAGGGGCAGTACTGAGAGAGTGCCACACTGTCGGAGGGGCAGTACTGAGGGAGTGCTGCACTGTCGGAGGGGCAGTACTGAGGGAGTGCTGCACAGTCGGAGGGGCAGTACTGAGGGAGTGCTGCACTGGCAGTGGGGCAGTACTGAGGGAGCGCCGCACTGTCGGAGGGACAGTACAGAGGGGGCGCCGCACTGTCTGGGTGGTTGTTCCAGCATTAGTGGATGAGGCAGCGATGGTGTCGTGTGGAAGATTAGATTGGATCGGTGCCTGTTGAAGTGTGTCTCAGTTTGGGTTGCCAACTCTGTCTGGTATTCCTGGAGGTTTCACCACGTGACCTCTTCCATCCAACTGCCCCACCCCTGCTCTCCCGTCATTGGCCGCCCGGCCCATCCATCATCACGGAGACCCACCTTCCTTCGGCCAATCGGAAAGGAGAATGGATTCTTCCTTATCCGATTGGATGATTCTTCATTGTCAGTCAAACATCCCTTTCTTTTCCAACTCCAACATTTTTATAACTCTTAAACAAAAGTGTTGAATGAAAATGATTTTTTTAATGGCCCGCTCTGGGCTTTCCACCGCGTTTGTTCCCGGCGGTGTCCTGGCAATTAATCTTCAATTTCTGGAGACTCCAGGCCAATCCTGGGGAGTTGGGAACCCCTCGTCTCACTAGGGGCCAGATCTGGAGCCAATCTCCATAGCGTTCCACAGTCACTGTGGAATGGAGGGGTCCAAACTCCAGCCTGTGGGCCGTAGCCCAGACCAGCAGCCTTGGCTATTCCACTTGTCAAGCCCTCGCTAGTGATTCCTATTTGCATATGGGTTTCGTCTTATGGATGAGACGTTAAACCGAGGCCCCGACTGCTCTCTCAGGTGGAAGTAAAAGATCACACGGCACTACTTCGAAGAAGAGCAGGGGAGTTCTCCCCGGTGTCCTGGGGCCAATATTTATCCCTCAATCAACATCACTAAAGCAGATTATCTGGGTCATTATCACATTGCTGTGACCAAATTGGCTGCCGCGTTTCCCACATTGCAACAGTGATTACTCTCCAAAAGATCGTCAGTGGCTGTAAAACGCTTTAGGGCGTCCGGTGGTCGTGAAAGGCGCTATATAAATGCAAGTCTTTTTCCCATTTTCATCGTTGGTCGTGTTTGACTTGTGTGGCTGGAAGATTTTGGAAAGAAGCTGGGATCTAGAACTTGAGCTATGAGGGGGTTGATGTGAAGAGAGATATACGCCTGTAGTTTCTGAGGTGTACCTACGTGGCCCATGTAGACAGAACATTGGTCACCCCAGCACAGAATCGACCTCAGCCACTAGATGTCACTAGTTCATGGGTAAAATTTTAAAAATTTAATTCCCGGGATGTGGGCATCACTGGCAAGGCCGACATTTATTGCCCATCCCTAATTGCCCCTTGAGAAGGTGGTGGTGGTGAGCCGCCTTCTTGAACCGCTGCAGTCCGTGTGGTGAAGGTGCTCCCACAGTGCTGTTAGGGAGGGAGTCCCAGGATTGTGACCCAGCGACGATGAAGGAACGGCCGATATATTTCCCAAGTCGGGATGGTGTGTGACTGGGAGGGGAACGTGGAGGTGGTGGTGTTCCCCTGCGCCTGCTGCCCTTGTCCTTCTAGGGGGCAGAGGTCGCGGGTTTGGGAGGTGCTGCCGAAGAAGCCTTGGCGAGTTGCCGCGGTCCATCTTGTAGATGGTGCACACTGCAGCCACGGTCCTCTTTGACCAAGCTTTTGGTCACCTGCCCTCATATCTCCTTATGCGACTCAACGTCAAATTTTATCGCACAATACTCCTGTGAAGCGCCGTGGGACGTTTCACTACGTTAAAGGCGCTATATAAATACGAGTTGTTGTTGTAGCCCCTCCCCCCCCCTCCCCCGCTTCCCCACAGCCCGGTCCATCTGCTGGGACAATCGTTACATTGACGGAACGTCCATTGGGACGGCTAACGGAATTCCCGCAACACTTTGTGCCGCAGGATAAACTTGGTTCGAAGAATTCCGGGTCGACGATGTAAAGACCGTTTAACGAGTGATTTTATTAATAGGTTCTTGTGAGTCTGGAGAGGAGCCAGAGAATTCGATGCTTTCAGGTGAAATCTCCAACCTGGATTGCTAATAGCAACCGTTTAAAACTCTGAACAGTAATGAAAACCTTGTTTGCTGTCCCAGGGGCCAGGGGATTACTTCCCAATCGATGGGGGTTTATTCCGCCCCCACCCCCGGGCCACAGTGGACCTTTCCGATGATGTCGCAGATTCGACCTCAGCCGCCCAAGTTGTGATGCCTTTCAGGGGAATAGTTCACATAATAAAATAGAATAAAGGAGTGGGAGCTGTTACGTTCAGAATAAATCCACAGGACTATATCGCAAGCTCAAACTGTTGTGACCTTGCTCCCTTTACTCTCACTCTCGGGTGAGGCAGTGGCATGGTGGGTCACCTTTTATACCTGCTTTCCCCAGGGTGCACAGGTGACCCTTAGGTCTCCCACAGGTGTGCCCCCTAGTGGCAAGCCTTACATTTGGATAAGGTCTACATACATACATAACATCACTCCCCACCCCCCAAAATCTTATTGGGCAAGTTATTTGCAAGTTGAGATGATCTGGTGCCCCGTGCCCCTAGGTCGATGTCCTGGGTTGAAGTCCTGTCGTGGTGGGTTCATCCTCGTGGTTGATGGTGAAGTTGATGGTGATAGTGGGTCACTGGGGGGCCAGGTCCTTTCACAGTGGCTCCTGGTTATCCGTCGTTCGCAGTTTGGTCTCGTCCCATTGCTTTACGGGTAAGACCGGTACATGGTTTCACAACTAAACGCTCTGTTTTCATCACATACACTCCCCCTTGGCTAATGTGGCACTTGTGGCCCAACTGGGGCCCTGAACACTGTCTACATCACTTATTCTGATGTCGCGTGGAGAGACCGTGCCATCATGGTGCATTCTCTGCGGATGGCCTGCGGAAGACTCGGTTCTGAGTGATTCGGTCTGGTGGTTGTGTAGCACCCGGGATAGCCGGGTCTGTGAGGAGCCCACCGTGGCACGCCCGCGGTGCTGGGTTTAGTGATTTGGGCGCTGACCCTGAGATCTGGCAAGCCCAGGGTGGCTGCGATGGCCTTGAGACTTTCGGTGGTGGTGGGAGGGCCCTATGGACATTGGGCCATAGTACGGGGGCCCCGGACCATCCCACTGTGTGTAGCCGCCCTGCCTTGCTTTGCAACGTTGGGGTGGGTCTATCGTCTCTCCGGCGGATAGGTTGTAACATCCCGTCTAGCAGTTCACCCTTGGCAGGCGGTAACGTGATCCTGGCTGGTCCCGGTCCTAGGGTGGGGTGGGGGTGGGGGGGGGGGGGGGGGTGGTGGGGTGGTGGGGGGGGGGGGTGGTGGTGGGGGGTGGTGGGTGGTGGGGGGGGTGGTGGGGGGGGTGGTGGGGGGTGGTGGTGGGGGGTGGTGGTGGGTGGGGGGTGGTGGTGGGGGGTGGGGGGTGGTGGGTGGTGGGGGGGAGGGTGGGGGGTGGTGGGTGGTGGGGGGGAGGGTGGGGGGTGGTGGGGGGGGTGGTGGGGGGTGGTGGGTGGTGGGGGGGAGGGTGGGGGGTGGTGGGTGGTGGGGGGGAGGGTGGGGGGTGGGGGGTGGTGGGTGGTGGGGGGGAGGGTGGGGGGTGGTGGGGGGGGTGGTGGGGGGGGTGGTGGGGGGTGGGGGGGGGTGGTGGGGGGGGTGGTGGGGGGTGGGGGGGGGTGGTGGGGGGTGGGGGGTGGTGGTGGGGGGTGGGGGGTGGTGGTGGGGGGTGGTGGTGGGGGGTGGGGTGGGGGGGGTGTGGTGGGGGGGGAGCCATTACTCATTTTCTAGCACTTCCATGACCGCGATGGTGGGCAACGGTGGCCAACTGAGAGCATGGGTGCCGCTCTCTGTGCCTGACCCGTGGCGGATCATGTTACAGGGCACAGTGTTGGACATTCTCGAAACAACGCATCGATAACGGTGCCTCGGCTCTCCCAAGCTTGTGGGATGAGCAGCTTGTCTGACTCGAGCACACACTGGGACACTCTTTGGTACGTCTCTTTAGTCCTGTGATCACAGGCTGCTGCCTTAGTTAACTTATTTGATACATGTTCAATCGTTTGGAGCTCACCCACTACTTTGGCTTGCTGCACAACACTCCCGACCCCGTGTGATAACACATCACTTGTTACGAGTCCTTTGTCAGATACATATCCGACCGTTTGGTGTTCGCCTGCTACTTTGGCTTGTTGTAAGGTACCCCCGACCTCATACAATGGAACATCATTGGCCACGAAAGATCGCTCACAAGGGTTACATGGTGCACGCAATTTATTTGAGCGTGGTGGGTTCCTGGCCTTCACTGTGGCCGCCCCTTTACCTTTGCCCCAAACCCAGTCATCTTCCTTGCTGGGCGACACCTTCCTCCGTCCTGTTGCGGCGACCTTCCGTGGTCTGGACGTTCTCTCGTCCCGTAGTCTGGACGCTCTCTCGTCCCGTGGTCTGGACGCTCTCTCGTCCCGTGGTCTGGACGCCTTTTCGTCCCGTGGTCTGGACGCTCTCTCGTCCCGTGGTCTGGACGCTCTCTCGTCCCGTGGTCTGGGCGCCCTCTCGTCCGTGTCCGTGATGCCGACTGCCATGATCTTCCTCCCCAGGGATTTTGCCTCTGGCATCGGGAAGACGCATTCGGATTGTTTCGGCCGGAGTCCCACTCCACATGGTCGACCTGGAGCCTCTTCCATCGTCGCGAAGGGGTCGTCGGCTTTGGGTGGTGGGTACTGCACCTGTACCGCTGCTCGGTTGAACTTTACCTCCTCGTGGTTGTGATGAGTGGCCTGTGCCTCGGGGATCTGCACTTCGATGCCTGGTTCAGCTGGAAGTGGGGGTATGCTCAGCCTTTGGGAGAGAGAGGCTTTGTTCGCCGGAGTGGGTACGGAGAGGTCTTCCCAGTTCCATCGAATCTTCCCCATCCACCTCCTGCCAAGCAGCGTTGGCCCATCACCTGAAACAATCCACAGTGGTAATTCATACACCGCTCCCTCATGGAATACTCTTATGTCCGCACTACCAATAACTGGTATCAGTTCCTTGGTGTAGGTGCGCAGCTTTGCCTGAATCGGGATCAGCTCGGGTCACTGTGCTCTGTCGCTGCACAGCCTCTCGAATGCCTCCTGGCTCATAACTGATTGACTCGCCCCCGTGTCTAGCTCCACGGAGACGGGAGTGCCGTTAAGTTCAACTTTTAACATTATCGGAGGGCTTTTGGTGGTGAAGGTGTGTATCCCATGTCCTCAGGTTGAGTTGCCTCTCCTGCTCGTTCAGCGCGATCCTCGCTGGATCAGTGGTCCTCTCCTGACTCTGCCACGTGGTGAGTCACGTTCGCTGGAGGTGCCCCATTGTTCCACAGCCCTTGCACACACAGGGCTTGAATCGACATTGATCAGCTCTCTGGCCAACATGGTGCTAATAGATACGCATTCACACCTCACGGCGGACTCTGTGTCACTCTAGGCCAAGGTCTGGCCACTGCAACCATGTGGGCCCTGCCCTGTGCCATTCTGCCTGCTGAAAACATTATTTTGTGCACGGTGCTCGCCGGTGACCTTCGATTCTGTGAAGATATCTGTTTTGTGTTATCGTGGATATGAAAGCTTGGGCTATCGTGATGGCCTTGCTCAGATCCAGGGATTCGGCAGACAGCAGTTTGCGAAGGATGACCTCGGGGCTGATTCCAAGCACAAAAACGTCCCGCAACATTTCCCCCAAGGATCCTGCAAAGTTGCACTGTCCCGCAAGGCGTCTGAGGTCGGCGACAAAACTCGCCACATTCTGGCCCTCGGAGCAACGGTGCGTGTAAAAGCGATACCTGCCCATCAGGGTGCTCTCCTTTGGCTTGAGATGTTCCTTAGCCAGCGTACACAGCTCTGGGTAAGATTTGTCCGTTAGTTTGACCGGTGCCAGCAAATTTTTAAGGAGGCCATATACCGATGACCCACATACGGTGAGGAGAATCGCCCTGCGCTTGATCAGCCGTGTCCAGTTCGTTGGCCACAAAGTACTGGTCGAGGCGCTCAACGAAGGCTTCCCAATCATCACCCTCAACAAATCTCTCAAGAATATCAATGGCAGCCATTACCGTGTGAAAGTTCATGATCCGTTATTCGTCGCCAATTTGTTATGTTCAGAATAAATCCACAGGACTGTATCGCAAGCTCAAACTGTTGTGACCTTGGTCTCTTTAGTCAGACTCCAGAATGGTGAATCACCTTTTATACCTGCTTTCCCCAGGGTGCACAGGTGACCCTTAGGTCTCCCACAGGTGTGCCCCCTAGTGGCAAGTCTTACATTTGGGTACGGTCTGCATACATACATAACATCAGCAACATTGGGTAGTGTATTCAGTGGGTAGCACTCTCACCCCTGAGTCAGAAGGTCGTGGGTTTAAGTCCCACTCGAGAGACTCGAGCACAAAATCCAGGCTGACACTCCCAGTGCAGTGCTGAGGGAGCGCCGCACTGTCGGAGGGGCAGTACTGAGGGAGCGCCGCACTGTCGGAGGGGCAGTACTGAGGAAGTGCCGCACTGTCGGAGGGGCAGTACTGAGGGAGCGCCGCACTGTCGGAGAGGCAGTACTGAGGGAGTGCCGCACTGTCGGAGGGGCAGTGCTGAGGAAGCCCTGCACTGTCGGAGGGGCAGTACTGAGGGAGCGCCGCACTGTCGGAGGGGCAGTACCGAGGGAGCGCCGCACTGTCGGAGGGGCAGTACTGAGGGAGCGCCGCACTGTCGGAGAGGCAGTACTGAGGTAGCGCCGCACTGTCGGAGGGGCAGTACTGAGGAAGTGCCGCACTGTCGCAGGGGCAGTACTGAGGGAGTGCCGCACTCTCGGAGGGGCAGTACTGAGGGAGTGCCGCACTGTCGGAGAGGCAGTGCTTTGTGTATCATCCCCTATCACACTCCGCTCCCACTCCTGTCTCTGGCTGCACTCCATCACTGACAGCGGGGGAGTGCTTTACCTGACCACAGCTCTCCACAGGCCCGGAATCGCCCAGGGGGCAGCAGCACGTCCTGCTCACTGGCCCCTGTGAGGAGGAGCGGCTTTATTGCCGGCTCGACACATGCACTCACGCACTAACTCTCCCCTCACACACTCACCTCACACACTCACTCACCATCTCCCCTCACACTCACTCACCACACACTCACTCACCACACGCTCACTCTCTCCTCACTCACTCACTCTCCACTCACTCACTCTCCACTCACTCACTCACTCTCAACCTCTCTCCACTCACTCATGCTCACTCACTCACCCACTCTCCACACACACACACACACTCTCTCTCTCTCTCTCTCTCTCTCTCTCTCTCACACACACACACTCTCCACTCACTCACTCACTCATTCTCCACACACACACACACACTCTCTCTCTCTCTCTCTCTCTCTCTCTCTCACACACACACACACACACACACACACACACACACACACACACACACACACACTCTCCACTCACTCACTCACTCACTCACTCTCCACACACACACACACTCTCTCTCTCTCTCTCTCTCTCACACACACTCTCCACTCACTCACTCTCCACACTCACTCACTCACTCTCCACCTCTCTCCACTCACTCATGCACACTCACTCACTCACTCTCCACACACACACTCTCTCTCTCACTCACTCACTCACTCACTCACTCACTCTCCACTCACTCACTCACACACTTTCTAGCCACAGTGGTTGGTTATTGACCAATACCAATGACCCTGCGTCTTTCTCTCCTCCTCAGCAGGAGGGTATGTTGGCAGTTGTGACACACCCGAGTGCTGCCCCCTCCTCTCCCAGCGGGATCAGCCAATCTGTGCAGGTCAGGAATCAATCCCATACCTTTGAGTGTGTTTGGCTCAGCACCATACATCTGTCCGAGCCACTAATCCAGATCAGAGATTCACTTTCACTGATTGTGGACTTACGTGAAAGGCCTCAGCGATGAACTTTTCTCTGAGTATTTTCATACTCAGGGCCAGGAAATCCTTTTAAATGGAACCATTTTGTTTCTTAAAGGGAAATGACACCAGAAACTGTAAATGTAATTTTCTCCTTCACCCGGTTTGGCCTGGCAGTGCCTGCTTGCCTGTCGATGTCTTCAGCACCACGTCGTTTGATTCAGATATGAATTAAAAACCACCAAAGATTTGAATAATTGGTTGTCAGTACCCATAGTTCTCCTGGCCGGCCTCCCACATTCTACCCTCCGTAATCTAGAAGTGATCAAAACTCGGCTGCCCCGTGTCCTAACTTGCACCGAGTCCCGCTCACCCATCACCCCCTGTGCTCGCTGCCCCGTGTCCTAACTCGCACCGAGTCCCGCTCACCCATCACCCCCTGTGCTCACTGCCCCGTGTCCTAACTCGCACCCAGTCCCACTCACCCATCACCCCCTGTGCTCGCTGCCCCGTGTCCTAACTCGCACCAAATCCCGCTCACCCATCACCCCCTGTGCTCGCTGCCCCGTGTCCTAACTCGCACCGAGTCCCACTCACCCATCACCCCGTGCTCACTGCCCCATGTCCTAACTCGCACCCAGTCCCGCTCACCCATCACCCCCTGTGCTCACTGCCCCGTGTCCTAACTCGCACCGAGTCCCGCTCACCCATCACCCCCTGTGCTCGCTGCCCCGTGTCCTAACTCGCACCGAGTCCCGCTCACCCATCACCCCCTGTGCTCACTGCCCCGTGTCCTAACTCGCACCCAGTCCCACTCACCCATCACCCCCTGTGCTCGCTGCCCCGTGTCCTAACTCGCACCAAATCCCGCTCACCCATCACCCCCTGTGCTCGCTGCCCCGTGTCCTAACTCGCACCGAGTCCCACTCACCCATCACCCCGTGCTCACTGCCCCATGTCCTAACTCGCACCCAGTCCCGCTCACCCATCACCCCCTGTGCTCACTGCCCCGTGTCCTAACTCGCACCGAGTCCCGCTCACCCATCACCCCCTGTGCTCGCTGCCCCATGTCCTAACTCGCACCGAGTCCCGCTCACCCATCACCCCCTGTGCTCACTGCCCCGTGTCCTAACTCGCACCGAGTCCCGCTCACCCATCACCCCCTGTGCTCACTGCCCCGTGTCCTAACTCACACCGAGTCCCGCTCACCCATCACCCCCTGTGCTCACTGACCCCGTGTCCTAACTCACACCGAGTCCCGCTCACCCATCACCCCCTGTGCTCACTGACCCCGTGTCCTAACTCGCACCGAGTCCCACTCACCCATCACCCTCTGTGCTCACTGCCCCGTGTCCTAACTCGCACCGAGTCCCGCTCACCCATCACCCCCTGTGCTCGCTGACCTACATTGGCTCCCGGTTAAGCAACGCCTCAATTTCAAAATTCTCATTCTCGTTTTCAAATCCCTCCATGGCCCTCGCCCCTCCCTATCTCTGTAACCTCCTCCAGCCCCACAACCCCCCGAGATCTCTGTTCCTTGTTCTCTCCCAAATTTACCCTCCTCCAATTCTGGCATCGTGTGCATCCCCCCCGATTCCCATCGCTCCTCCATCGGTGGCCGTGCCTTCTGTTGCCTGGGCCCCAAGCTCTGGCACTCCCTCCCGAAACCTCTCCGCCTCTCTCTCCTCCTTTAAGACGCTGCTTAAAACCTAACGCTATGGCCGAGCCTTTGGTGCAACGGCCATCGCTGTGACTCTTGGGTCACGCAGTGTTCACCGCAGAAGCTGGATTATAAAAACCTCACATTCAAATAGCGCCTTTTCCAACCTGAAGACTTTTTATTGTCCTTATAAACCTGTGTTGTTACTGTGATGTGTGTATGTGTAGTCCCTCTGTACCTGCACCCCATTGGGACAAGTTGTATGTGGCCACCTTAATCTTTGCTTATAAACCTTATCTTTATTAAATAATAATAAATTTTTGCATTTATATAGCGCCTTTCACGTCTACCGGACGTCCCAAAGCACGTTGCAGCCAATGAAGTACTTTTGAAGTATAGTCACTGTTGTAATGAGGGATAAATATTGGCCCCATGACACCAGGGATAACTCCCCTGCCCTTCTTCGAAATAGTGCCCTGGGATCTTTACGTCCACCCAAGAGGGCAGACAGGGTCTCGTTTAACGTCTCATCCGAAAGACGCCACCTCCGACAGTGCGGCGCTCCCTCAGTACTGCCCCTCCGACAGTGCGGCACTCCCTCAGTACTGCCCCTCCGACAGTGCGGCGCTCCCTCAGTACTGCCCCTCCGACAGTGCGGCGCTCCCTCAGCACTGCCCCTCCGACAGTGCGGCGCTCCCTCAGCACTGCCCCTCCGACAGTGCGGCGCTCCCTCAGCACTGCCCCTCTGACAGTCCGGCACTCCCTCAGCACTGCCCCTCTGACAGTGCGGCACTCCCTCAGTACTGCCCCTCCGACAGTGCAGCACTCCCTCAGCACTGCACTGGGAGTGTCAGCCTGGATTTTTGTGCTCAAGTCCCTGGAGTGGGACTTGGATCCAGAACCTTCTGACTCAGAGGCGAGAGTGCTGCCCACTGAGCCCGGCTGATGGCTGAAGATATTGGGAATAGAGTTCCTGAAAGATGAGATTGAATAAGTTGACGGTTCGTGTAATGTATGCCCCAGTGAGCCTGCTCATGGGTTTGTGGAGCTGTTGAGTTGTGAATGGCTTAGCCAGTCACGTGATGTGCACAAGACTCAATAAAACCCCGGCCAGTTGGGTTTCAGGGATCCACGATGGGGCAGGTGGTTGTGAGCCCGGTGGATGAACCGGTAATGTGTCGTGTGATTGTTAAACCTTTGCTAATAAACCAACTCGTTCTTAATAGCAATGTCTTGCTATGAATTCTTAAGCAAAGAACGCATGAGGCAAATACATTACATCCTCCAACTTCCCAACTGATGACCTGCTCAGATAACTTAAAATATAAAACACAAATTTCAATCTCCAACAGATCAGCTCGGTGTACAGTCGCCATCTTCAAGTAGAAGATTTCTCTTTTAGCAAAATTATACACTGTGGTTACAAACCTATCTATTATCAAGAATCTTACAGAGGCTGCACATTTCCTGTCCTGTTCTCACGAGTTATGATCGTACTTTTCTGCCAACGTTTATTGCAAACTGCGATCTCAACATTTCCAATTCAATTTTGCTATGTCAACTGTCACAATGTAGTTGCAGCCTCTAGCCAATAAGGGGCGCTGTGGAATAAGTTTCTCCAGTCTCTTGTCCAACTCTGTCGCCACTTTGTATGCAGGAATAAACTAAATTCATCAACTGACTGGGCAATTTACAAGCTCTCTATAAACCATCCCTCCAGAATCAGACACAACCTTGCCTAGATCACAATCTGACAAATCGTTATCGGTGACTGCGTTGACGATGTCCATTAACGTGTCTGAAGACTTGTTACCCGTTTGTCTCCCTGTGATTTCAAAAATCTAATTTATACCTAGAACCAGAAAAATTTACCGCACGGAAGGAGGCCATTCGGCCCATTGTGTCCGTGCCGGCCGACCAAGAGCTACCCAGCCTAATCCCACTTTCCAGCTCTCGGTCCATAGCCCTGTGGGTCACGGCACATCAGGTGACATCCAGATACTTTTTAAATATGATGAGGATTTCTGCCTCTACCACCCTTTCAGGCAGTGAGTTCCAGACCCCCACCACCCTCTGGGTGAAGACATTTCCCCTCAAATCCCCTCTAAACCTCCCCCCAATTACTTTAAATCTATGCCCCCTGGTTGTTGTGCTCTCTGTGAAAAATGTTGGGATATTTTCTATATTAAAGGAACTGTATAACTGCAGGCTGTTGTTAAATTGGACCATTCCACTCGGTATAATGTATGGAACGGGAAGCGGTTTGGGCCATTCAAGTGTCAGCCGTGGCTCAGTGGGCAGCACCCTCGCCTCTGAGTCAGAAGGTTGTGGGTTCAAGTCCCACTCCAGGGACTTGAGCACAAAAATCTAGGCTGACACTCCAGTGCAGTACTGAGGGAGCGCCGCACTGTCGGAGGGGCAGTACTGAGGGAGCGCCACACTGTCGGAGGGGCAGTACTGAGGGAGCGCCGCACTGTCGGAGGGGCAGTGCTGGGGGAGTGCTGCACTGTCGGAGGGGCAGTACTGAGGGAGCGCCGCACTGTCGGAGGGGCAGTACTGAGGGAGCGCCACACTGTCGGAGGGGCAGTACTGAGGGAGTGCCACACTGTCGGAGGGGCAGTACTGAGGGAGTGCCGCACTGTCGGAGGGGCAGTGCTGGGGGAGCGCCGCACTGTCGGAGGGGTAGTGCTGAGGGAGTGCAGCACTGTCGGAGGGGCAGTACTGAGGGAGTGCTGCACTGTCGGAGGGGCAGTACTGAGGGAGTGCCGCACTGTCGGAGGGGCAGTACTGAGGGAGTGCCGCACTGTCGGAGGGGTAGTGCTGAGGGAGTGCCGCACTGTCGGAGGGGCAGTACTGAGGGAGCGCCACACTGTCGGAGGGGCAGTACTGAGGGAGCGCCGCACTGTCGGAGGGGCAGTGCTGGGGGAGTGCTGCACTGTCGGAGGGGCAGTACTGAGGGAGCGCCGCACTGTCGGAGGGGCAGTACTGAGGGAGCGCCGCACTGTCGGAGGGGCAGTACTGAGGGAGCGCCGCACTGTCGGAGGGGCAGTGCTGGGGGAGCGCCGCACTGTCGGAGGGGCAGTACTGAGGGAGTGCTGCACTGTCGGAGGGGCAGTACTGAGGGAGCGCCGCACTGTCGGAGGGGCAGTACTGAGGGAGAGCCGCACTGTCGGAGGGGCAGTACTGAGGCAGCGCCGCACTGTCGGAGGGGCAGTGCTGAGGGAGCGCCGCACTGTCGGAGGGGCAGTACTGAGGGAGTGCCGCACTGTCGGAGGGGCAGTGCTGGGGGAGCGCCGCACTGTCGGAGGGGTAGTGCTGAGGGAGTGCCGCACTGTCGGAGGGGCAGTACTGAGGGAGTGCTGCACTGTCGGAGGGGCAGTACTGAGGGAGTGCTGCACTGTCGGAGGGGCAGTACTGAGGGAGTGCCGCACTGTCGGAGGGGTAGTGCTGAGGGAGTGCCGCACTGTCGGGGGGGCAGTACTGAGGGAGTGCCGCACTGTCGGAGGGGTAGTGCTGAGGGAGTGCCGCACTGTCGGGGGGGCAGTACTGAGGGAGCGCCGCACTGTCGGAGGTGCCGTCTTTCAGATGAGATATTAAACCGCGACCCCATCGGCTCTGTCGGGTGGATGTAAAAGATTCCACGGCGCTATTTTGAAGAAGAGCAGGGGAGTTTTCCCCGGTGTCCTGGGGCCAATATTTATTCCTCAATCAACATCACTAAAACAGATTATCTGGGTCATTATCACATTGCTGTGTGTGGGAGCTTGCTGTGGGCAAATTGGCTGCCGCGTTTCCTACATTACAACAGTGACTACACTCCGAAAGCACTTCATTGGCTGTGTGATGCTTTGCGACGTCCGGTGATCGTGAAAGGCGCTATAAAAATGCAAGTCTTTTTATCTTTGTTGGATTGTCTGCAATGGGAGTGAACGGGAAGGAGACTGACCAGTGGAATTGTGCGGAGATCCGGTGTGAGTGCAACTGGAATCGCTTGTAATTAGCGGTGCTTAAAATATTTGTGTTGAGCCTGAAAAAGGACAGAGTTAGCATCCTCGACATTACCAAATCTCTTTCATCTCGTTGCCGGGCAACGCTGAGTATTTCTCTCTCGCTCTCTCTCGCTCTCGCTGTGCGGGCCGAGGCTGATGTTACTGTAGCTGCAGTTATTTGGTGATCAGTGCAGAGCCTGGAACCCAAGGCAGGCGGTGACGTCTGCAAACAGGAAAGTGTTCGTACAGCCTACAAAGGTTCGCACTCGCTCGGTGTGGCTCAACCTGCCTCCCTGGGTCCCGGGGTCAGCCTCCTGCAGCAACTTCAACGGCAAGCGGCGGGCGATGGGAACAGAGGGTGGGTGACGCAGCAAAGGTAAATCTTAACCTTGCCTTTATTCGCCCCTCCTCGGTTTCGGAGGCGTCCCCCTCTCCTCGAACGGCTTGAGCGGCCAAGGTGTCAGTGTTTGCCCGCCGCGGCGAGCTGCGGAACCAGCTTGTGTGCCGATCAGTAGCGCGAGGCGTGGTGCGGAGGCGGGCGGGTATGTGTGGGCTTGTGGTTTTTTACAATCCAGCCGACTCGGGAAGTCACAGCTCTGCAACGCTGTTCTGTTTCCTGCCGTTCGCATCCTGTGTGTTCAGACTGGGCCGACGGCACGTTTCTGCCCCACTCCTCATCGAGCACGCTCTCAAACCCAACTCGTTTCAACTAAACCGCACTCGACGCGTTGGCTAATGGGCTAATTGTGTCTGATTGCCGCACGGATCGCATCAGTCCAGGCGTTGGGACATTTTGCCGCACGGATTCCCCCTAAGTTAACCGTTGTTGTCGTTTCGGTTACAAACAGGCAGCGTCGTTCTCTTATCGCTCCCTCGCTACAACAGAGTTGTCAGCCATGGCTCAGTGGGCAGCACTCTCGCCTCGGAGTCAGAAGGTCGTGGGTTCAAGTCCCACTCCAGGGACTTGAGCTCAATGCCAGGCTGACACTCCCAGTGCAGTGCTGAGGGAGTGCCGCACTGTCGGAGGGGCAGTGCTGAGGGAGCGCCGCACTTGTCGGAGGGGCAGTACTGAGGGAGCGCCGCACTGTCGGAGGGGCAGTACTGAGGGAGCGCCGCACTGTCGGAGGGGCAGTGCTGAGGGAGCGCCGCACTTGTCGGAGGGGCAGTACTGAGGGAGTGCCGCACTGTCGGAGGGGCAGTGCTGAGGGAGCCCCGCACTGTCGGAGGGGCAGTGCTGAGGGAGCGCCGCACTGTCGGAGGGGCAGTGCTGAGGGAGCCCCGCACTTGTCGGAGGGGCAGTACTGAGGGAGTGCCGCACTGTCGGAGGGGCAGTCCTGAGGGAGCGCCGCACTTGTCGGAGGGGCAGTGCTGAGGGAGCACCGCACTGTCGGAGGGGCAGTGCTGAGGGAGCGCAGTACTGAGAGAGTGCTGCACTGTCGGAGGTTAAATGGCGACAAGCTCAGCTGAGATTAGAAGCTTGTCTTGTTGGGTATTGGGGGAGGTCACGACCCCATCTCCGAAAACTCTTTATGAGCGAAGTTCTGTAGACAGCCGGTCACTGGAGGCTCAGTCAGAGTCAGACATGGTTTTGCGCTGTTCCAAGTCTGGCGATGAATGACCTTACAGTGTGAGGCAGCGATGCAGACCAGTATTTCTCTTTGGCAACACTGTTCTTGTTAGACTCCACTGCCGGGCCGGACTGCGCCGTCCGAGACCAACAACCTCCTGCCAGATACCTCGGGTGGCCCTGGGCCATCGCCTCGACTTCCAGCGCGGGATTCCTGGGGCTGGGTCCGCTTGGCGCGAGGCCAGGCACCGTCCGAGGAAGTCTGAAGACTCGAGCCAAGTTCCCATGCTCCCGCTCTGGCGCTTTTTGCCGATATGAGTCGGTTGTTTGTGAAAACGGACACCGTGGGGGCCTCAACTATTAAAATATCGAGAGTGTGCGTTGAAAATGAATCATCCCTCCGGCAGCCCAGCCATGTTAAGACAGGAAGCTTCTGTAGTTGTTCATTGTACAGTGTTCCAGTCAGGATGGGGGAGTGAGAGTTGAGCTGTGGTAACGTGGGCTGGCTGGGATTACGACAGCTGGAACGAACACTGCATGGGATTTGATGGCTGCCATATATTTTCTGTATTTGACTCTGAATTGAGATTTCAACCACATACCCGCGGCGGAACTAACACCCGCCTATTTCCACCTCTGTCACACCGCCCATCTCCGCCCCCTGCCTCAGCTCATCCGCCACTGAAGCCCTCACCCGTGCCTTTGTTACCTCCAGACTCGACTATTCGCTTCACTCGGTTGATTCCGGGGATGAGGGAGTTTGACTTATGAGGGAAGATTGAATAGGTTGGGCCTCTACTCATTGGAGTTCAGAAGAATGAGAAGTGATCTTATCGAAACGTACAAGATTATGAGGGGGCTTGACAAGGTGGATGCAGAGAGGATGTTTCCACTGATGGGGGAGACTAGAACTAGGGGGCACGGTCTTAGAATAAGAGGCCGCCCATTTAAAACTGAGATGAGGAGGAATTTCTTCTCAGAGGGTTGTAAATTTGTGGAATTTGCTGCCTCAGAGAGCTGTGGAAGCTGGAACATTGAATAAATTTAACAGAGATAGACAGTTTCCTAGCCGTTAAGGGGTTATGGGGAGCGGGCAGGGAAATGGACCTGAGTCCATGATCAGATCAGCCATGATCGTATTAAATGGTGGAGCAGGCTCGAGGGGCCGTATGGCCTACTCCTGCTCCTATTTCTTATGATCTTATATTCTTATTCCAACGCACTCCTGGCTGGCCTCCCATATTCTATCCTACGTAAACTAGAGATGACCTAATAATCGGCTGCCCCGTGTCCTAACTCGCACCGAGTCCCGCTCACCCATCACCCCCTGTGCTCGCTGCCCCGTGTCCTAACTCGCACCGAGTCCCGCTCACCCATCACCCCCTGTGCTCGCTGCCCCGTGTCCTAACTCGCACCGAGTCCCGCTCACCCATCACCCCCTGTGCTCGCTGCCCCGTGTCCTAACTCGCACCGAGTCCCGCTCACCCATCACCCCCCCCGTGCTCGCTGCCCCGTGTCCTAACTCGCACCGATTCCCGCTCACCCATCACCCCCTGTGCTCACTGCCCCGTGTCCTAACTCACACCGAGTCCCGCTCACCTATCACCCCCTGTGCTCACTGCCCCGTGTCCTAACTCACACCGAGTCCCGCTCACCCATCACCCCCTGTGCTCACTGCCCCGTGTCCTAACTCACACCGAGTCCCGCTCACCTATCACCCCCTGTGCTCACTGCCCCGTGTCCTAACTCACACTGAGTCCCGCTCACCCATCACCCCCTGTGCTCGCTGCCCCGTGTCCTAACTCGCACCGAGTCCCACTCACCCATCACCCCCTGTGCTCGCTGCCCCGTGTCCTAACTCGCACCGAGTCCCACTCACCCATCACCCCCTGTGCTCGCTGCCCCGTGTCCTAACTCGCACCGTGTCCCGCTCGCCCATCATCCCCTGTGCTCACTGACCTACATTGGCTCCCGGTTAAGCAATGCCTCGATTTCAAAATTCTCATCCTTGTTTACAAATTCCTCCATGGCCCTCGCCCCCCTCCCTATCTCTGTAACCTCCTCCAGCCCCACAACCCTCTGAGATGCCTCCACCATCGGTGGCCGTGCCTTCTGTTACCTGGGCCCCAAACTCTGGAACTCCCTCCCTAAACCTCTCCGCCTCTCTTTCCTCCTTCAAGATGCTCCTTAAAACCGACCTCTTTGACCAAGCTTTTGGTCACCTGCCCTCATTTCTATTTACGTGGCTCGGTGTCAAATTTTATCGCATAATACTCCTGTGAAGCGCCCTGGGACGGTTCACTATGTTAAAGGTGCTATATAAATACAAGTTGTTGTTGTAGCCCCCCCCCCCCACCCCCCCCCCCCCCCCCCTCCCCACAGCTCGGTCCATCCGCTGGGACAATCGTTACATTGACGGAACGTCCATTGGGACCGCTCGGAATTCCCGCAACACTTTGTGCCGTAGGATAAACTTGGTTCGAAGAATTCCGGGTCAATAAGAACATAAGAACATAAGAATTAGGAATAGGAGTAGGCCATCTAGCCCCTCGAGCCTGCTCCGCCATTCAATAAGATCATGGCTGATCTGGCCGTGGACTCAGCTCCACTTACCCGCCCTCTCCCCGTAACCCTTAATTCCCTTATTGCTTAAAAATCTATCTATCTGTGATTTGAATACATTCAATGAGCTAGCCTCAACTGCTTCCTTGGGCAGAGAATTCCACAGATTCACAACCCTCTGGGAGAAGAAATTCCTTCTCAACTCGGTTTTAAATTGGCTCCCCTGTATTTTGAGGCTGTGCCCCCTAGTTCTAGTCTCCCCGACCAGTGGAAACAATCTCTCTGCCTCTGTCTTGTCTATCCCTTTCATTATTTTAAATGTTTCTATAAGATCACCCCTCATCCTTCTGAACTCCAACGAGTAAATACCCAGTCTACTCAATCTATCATCATAAGGTAACCCCCTCATCTCCGGAATCAGCCTAGTGAATCGTCTCTGTACCCCCTCCAAAGCCAGTATATCCTTCCTTAAGTAAGGTGACCAAAACTGCACGCAGTACTCCAGGTGCGGCCTTACCAATACCCTATACAGTTGCAGCAAGACCTCCCTGCTTTTGTACTCCATCCCTCTCGCAATGAAGGCCAACATTCCATTCGCCTTCCTGATTACCTGCTGCACCTGCAAACTAACTTTTTGGGATTCATGCACAAGGACCCCCAGGTCTCTCTGCACCGCAGCATGTTGTAATTTCTCCCCATTCAAATAATATTCCCTTTTACTGTTTTTTTTCCCCAAGGTGGATGACCTCACACTTTCCGACATTGTATTCCATCTGCCAAACCTTAGCCCATTCGCTTAACCTATCTAAATCTCCTTGCAGCCTCTCTGAGTCCTCTACACAACCCGCTTTCCCACTAACCTTAGTGTCATCTGCAAATTTTGTTGCACTACACTCTGTCCCCTCTTCCAGGTCATCTATGTATATTGTAAACAGTTGTGGTCCCAGCACCGATCCCTGTGGCACACCACTAACCACTGATTTCCAACCCGAAAAGGACCCATTTATCCCAACTCTCTGCTTTCTGTTCGCCAGCCAATTCTCTATCCATGTTAATACATTTCCTCTGACTCCACGTACCTCTATCTTCTGCAGTAACCTTTTGTGTGGCACCTTATTGAATGCCTTTTGGAAATCTAAATACACCACATCCATCGGTACACCTCTATCCACCATGCTCGTTATATCCTCAAAGAATTCCAGTAAGTTAGTTAAACATGATTTTCCCTTCATGAATCCATGCTGCGTCTGCTTGATTGCACTATTCCTATCTAGATGTCCCGCTATTTCTTCCTTAATAGTTTCAAGCATTTTCCCCACTACAGATGTTAAACTAACCGGCCAATAGTTACCTGCCTTTTGCCTGCCCCCTTTTTTAAACAGAGGCGTTACATTAGCTGCTTTCCAATCCGCTGGTACCTCCCCAGAGTCCAGAGAATTTTGGTAGATTATAACAAATGCATCTGCTATAACTTCCGCCATCTCTTTTAATACCCTGGGATGCATTTCATCAGGACCAGGGGACTTGTCTACCTTCAGTCCCATTAGCCTGTCCAGCACTACCCCCCTAGTGATAGTGATTGTCTCAAGGTCCTCCCTTCCCACATTCCTGTGACCAGCAATTTTTGGCATGGTTTTTGTGTCTTCCACTGTGAAGACCGAAGCAAAATAATTGTTTAAGGTCTCAGCCATTTCCACATTTCCCATTATTAAATCCCCCTTTTCATCTTCTAAGGGACCAACATTTACTTTAGTCACTCTTTTCCGTTTTATATATCTGTAAAAGCTTTTACTATCTGTTTTTATGTTTTGCGCAAGTTTACCTTTGTAATCTATCTTTCCTTTCTTTATTGCTTTCTTAGTCATTCTTCGACGATGTAAAGACCGTTTAACGAGTGATTTTATTAATAGGTTCTTGTGAGTCTGGAGAGGAGCCAGAGAATTCCATGCTTTCAGTGAAATCTCCAACCTGGATTGCAATAGCAACCTGTCCAGCTCTCTCTGTGACCAACCTGCGCTAATTTCTACTTATGTGGCTCGGTGTCAAATTTCACTGTTTAACACTCCTGCGAAACAACTTGGGTCATTTTACTACGTTGAAGGGCGCTATCTAAATATAGGTTGTTGTTGTATCATCTCTGCAGCAAAATTGCTTCTTGTTTTTCCCTCATCATCGTCGGCGTTCCCTCGGAATCGAGGAAGACTTGCCTCCAGTCTTAAAAATGAGTCCTTAGGTGACTGAACAGTCCAATTCGAGAACCACAGTCTCTGTCACAGGTGGGACAGACAGTGGTTGAGGGAAGGGGAGGGTGGGACTGGTTTGCCGCACGCTCCTTCCGCTGCCTGCGCTTGGTTTCTGCACGCTCTCGGCCACGAGACTCGAGGTGCTCAGCGCCCTCCCGGATGCACTTCCTCCACTTAGGGCAGACTGGTCTTTGGCCAGGGACTCCCAGGTGTCGGTGGGGATGTTGCACTTTATCAGGGAGGCTTTGAGGGTGGTCCCTGTAACGTTTCCTCTGCCCACCTGGGGCTCGCTTGCCGTGTAGGAGTTCCGAGTAGAGCGCTTGCTTTGGGAGTCTCGTGTCGGGGCATGCGGACAATGTGGCCCTGCCCAGCGGAGCTGATCGAGTATGGTCAGTGCTTCGATGCTGGGGATGTTGGCCTGATCGAGGACGCTATTGTTGGTACGTCTGTCCTCCCAGGGGATTTGTAGGATCTTGCGGGGACATCGTTGTTGGTATTTCTCCATCGAGGTGTCTACTGTACATGGACCATGTCTCTCAGCCATACAGGAGGGTGGGTATCACTACAGCCCTGTAGACCATGAGCTTGGTGGCAGATTTTTCCTTAAGATCAAGGCGAAAGGTCACCTGTTCAACAATCAGTGAACATAACTTTGACGTGGGCCTTTAGACGATCTGGCGAAGACCCTCTGATCCATCCATCCTGTCCCACGCCATTGTGATGCCTTGTGTGTGACAGTGTATAGATTTCCCACCCCACCTGGAACCATGTGCCACACCTGGAAACCCCAGGACAACTTGGAGGGAAAAAAGATCCGGAAATTCCTCTCCAACACACCCTCCCCCCTGCCCCCATCGCTGGTGGCCAGAACCAATCCTCGAGTTCATGTGGCCCTGATCATTCTACCCTTTGTACCAGCTGATCTCCATCCTTGGTCTGCCTGTCCCTTCTTCAAAAGTAGAGCAACTACAAAGGGGACAAAATGTGCATTTTGCACGTCTCGTGTATGAGTTTTCCATCAGTGTCAGCTGGTCACATGACCACCTCGAGAAAAATGCACATGGGAAAACCACCCCCTCCACATTCCCCGCCAAGTCACACACCATCCCGACTGGGAAATATATCGGCCGTTCCTTCATCGTCGCTGGGTCACAATCCTGGAACTCCCTCCCTAACAGCACTGTGGGAGCACCTTCACCACACGGACTGCAGCGGTTCAAGAAGGCGGCTCACCACCTTCTCAAGGGGCAATTAGGGATGGCCAATAAATGCCGGCCTTGCCAGCGACGCCCACATCTCAACAATGAATAAATAAAAAATGTTCTCGAATCCTGACTTGGGTCTTGAACCCAAAACCTTCTGACTTACAAGTGAGAGTTAAGCAGAAACTCAACCAGGGGAGGCCCAGTCATCGGGTGAACCTTTTCAGTCCCACTCTCACATCCTACCCAGAAGATACACTTGGACGCGCAAGGGAAGAAGGGTTGAGGAGACGATTAAAATCGCAGAGATGGCAAAGATACAGCTGAGGGGAATGAAGGGGGTGGAAATGAGATGTCAACGGGGCATCAATGGGAGAGGGCCCAGGTGCAGCACGGGCCGGCCCACACTGCGATATGTGTGCAGAGGGAGCGCCTGTGAACAATGGGGGCATGTCAATGGGGGCGTCCAATGGGGGTGTCCAATAGGGGCGTCAATGGGAGTCAATGGAATGGGTGAATCCAATTCCCAGTGCAAAGCTAACCATAATTCTACACCGATGGAGATCTTACTCAAACAGGCCATTTGGATGCTGAGCGCGGGGCCTGGAAATGTGTCACTAAAGCAGCCAGAGGTGCAGTGTGGAGACTGGAACTGAGATGCCTTGTTGAGATTCGTGCAACTCGAGAAGGTGACTGTGGACCCAAGAGGCGACCGTCTCCTCCGAGGAACAAACTATCTGCCCGCAGTCGGCCTCAGTAATTGAATGGGACGTACTGGTCCCCCCTGGACCGGCCCCTCACTTTGCCACGTAACGTCTCTGGCTGTGGAACGTTTAACAAAACCGGGACGGCCCGAACCTGCAGTGTGTACACCGGCATCGGTAATAAAACTCCGTCCGTGACCAGCACTTCCGACACGGAGTGCGCTCAGTTCCTGCAGCACTTTCCCCGTCACGTTTTGTTAATGAGACTCTGATGGGGAAAGAAGCGAGGGGGGAGGCGCGAGGCGCGAGATTCCCCACCCCTCTCCCCCTTCGCCCCCCCCCCCCCCAGGCTCGGAAGTCTCGCCTCTGGCGAGATATTGGGGTTACCGTCCCGTGACAGGAACGGAATCGAGCGCTGTGCTTCCTTTGTGGGGAGGTAACGAGTGGGACATATCGGGGGCGGGGTTACGCACTGGGCTCCGCAGGGGGTGGGAGAGGGGGCCCCTCCCTGCATTCATCATCATCATCATCATCATCATCACAGGCAGTCCCTCGGAATCGAGGAAGACTTACTTCCACTCTAAAAATGAGTCCTGAGGTGGCTGAACAGTCCGATACAAGAGCCACAGTCTCTGTCACAGGTGGGACAGACAGTGGTTGAGGGAAGGGGAGGGTGGGACTGGTTTGCCGCACGCTCCTTCCGCTGCCTGCGCTTGGTTTCTGCATGCTCTCGGCGACGAGACTCGAGGTGCTCAGCGCCCTCCCGGATGCACTTCCTCCACTTAGGGCGGACTGGTCTTTGGCCAGGGACTCCCAGGTGTCGGTGGGGGATGTTGCACTTTATCAGGGAGGCTTTGAGGGTGGTCCCTTGTGACGTTTCCGCTGCCCACCTGGGGCTCGCTTGCCGTGTCGGAGTTCCGAGTAGAGCGCTTGCTTTGGGGAGTCTCGTGTCGAGGGCATGCGGACAATGTGGCCCTGCCCAGTGGAGCTGGTCGAGTGTGGTCAGTGCTTCGATGTTGGCCTGGTCTAGCTGCGTGCTCTGCGTTATCGAAAGGGTCCTACTTGGAGCACCGGGGAGCAGGGTTGCCACGCAGACCGCTCGGGCAGAGTGCCGGGCTGACCGGATCGTGGCACCGACCCCGCGTTGAAAGCGCCAACTTTGCTCGCGCAAAAGAATCGGGAGCGTTTTATTTTGCCAGAAGCGGCAACACCTCCCCTTTAACTATTGCCCCTCCCCCCCGCTCCCCCACCCCGTCGCCCCGCGCTAGTGGCCGGCCGCATGCTCCGTGTCCCCCTGACGCTAAACCCGGCCGCCGATAAACGCCCGCTGGATTTAGCGGGGAGCCGTTGGCAGCGCTGTGCCCGTGCGCAAAGCGGTTTGCACCCAACGGGGAAGGCACAAGCGACAGCTGAATTTCTCCGAAACTGTGTGTGTGTGTGTGTGTGTGTGTGTGTGTGTGTGTGTGTCATCCTCCGATTGACTGTGAGCACTGCCACCGGAGGTCTGCTGGTGGCTAATTAAAAGATTGTGATGTTGCAATGCATTCGTCCCATAATCGACGATAATTCAGTCCCCGGGGTTGGAATGACCGCTGTAATTCATGATTGTATTAGAATGCCCTGATTAGATTACCATCGTTTAATCATTTGCAGTGGAGCACATTGCTCACGATGGGACAGTCAGCGGGTGGGGGATAGATGATCACGGGTCCCCGCTTCAATCCCCGCACCGGACACTCAGACCTGTCCACTGTCCGCAGCTTTATAATAAATATCGCGGCCCCGGAATTTCGCTCCCACCGATGCACCTTCGCTGAAACCGCGCCAACGCCCGCAGGGTGGGTTTCCGCCATACTCGCGGCGAAACTACGGCAAGCCAGCGGCTGTGTCTTGGCGATGTTGAACAGCTGCGCTGAACTGAACTTCCGGGTTTCCCGAGTGCCTCGTCTGGGAAACGATCTGGAATCAGAAAGGTTCCTGGTTTGGTGACTCGCTCTCCGCTCATTTCGCTAATCTCCAGTGAGCCAGAAATCCAGGCCGACACTCCCAGTGTAGTGCTGAGGGAGCCCCGCACTGTCAGAGGGGCAGTGCCGAGGGAGCGCTGCACTGTCGGAGGGGCAGTGCCGAGGGAGCGCCGCACTGTCGGAGGGGCAGTGCCGAGGGAGCGCCGCACTGTCGGAGGGGCAGTGCTGAGGGAGCCCCGCACTGTCAGAGGGGCAGTGCCGAGGGAGCGCTGCACTGTCGGAGGGGCAGTGCCGAGGGAGCGCCGCACTGTCGGAGGGGCAGTGCCGAGGGAGCGCCGCACTGTCGGAGGGGCAGTGCTGAGGGAGCCCTGCACTGTCGGAGGGGCAGTGCTGAGGGAGCCCCGCACTGTCGGAGGGGCAATGCTGAGGGAGCGCCGCACTGTCGGAGGGGCAGTGCTGAGGGAGCGCCGCACTATCGGAGGGGCAGTACTGTGGGAGCGCCGCACTGTTGGAGGTGTCGTCTTTCAGGTGAGACGTTAAACCGAGGCCCCAGCTGACCTCTCGGGTGGATGTAAAAGATCCCATGGCACTATTTCGAAGAAGAGCAGGGGAGTTATCCCCAGTGTCCTGGGGCCAATATTTATCCTGCAATCAACATCACTAAAACAGATTATCGGGTCATTATCACATTGCTGTGTGTGGGAGCTTGCTATGCACAAATTGGCTGCCACGTTTCCCACATTACAAAAGTACTTCATTGGCTGTAAAGCACTTTGGGACGTCTGGTGGTCGTGAAAGGCACTATATAAATGTAACTGTTTTTTCAATAAGGGAGGTAAAATTGCTCTTAATTCCCTTGGACTAAAAGGCTGACTGGAATAGTCAGCCAAGGTTCATCCTCCTAATCATCATCTATTTCTGGAACCACGAGGATTAGAGTGAGATCTGGGTCTACGCTGAGCTATTCCATGGAGCGCTAACCCTCCGACAGTTCCTATCTGATCTTTGGCGGGAACGATCGCTGGAGTGTGGTCCACATCGCAACCTTGGCCCATTGTTCAAGGGAGGAGACAAAGAACACGGGAGTGGGGAAAGAACCATCGCTGTTGGAAATGGCTGTAGACAGCTCTCCCAGTGATGCTGGCGAGTTGTCAGACTTGGCTCAGCGGCTAACACGCCGAGCCAGTAGGTCATGGGTTCAAGTCCCACTTCAGGGACTGAGCACAAAATCTCGGCTGACACTCCCAGTGCAGTACTGAGGGAGTGCCGCACTGTCGGAGGGGCAGTACTGAGGGAGTGCCGCACTGTCGGAGGGGCAGTACTGAGGGAGCGCCGCACTGTCGGAGGGGCAGTACTGAGGGAGTGCCGCACTGTCGGAGGGGCGGTACTGAGGGAGTGCCGCACTGTCGGAGGGGCAGTACTGAGGGAGCGCCGCACTGTCGGAGGGGCAGTACTGAGGGAGCGCCGCACTGTCGGAGGGGCAGTACTGAGGGAGTGCCGCACTGTCGGAGGGGCGGTACTGAGGGAGCGCCGCACTGTCGGAGGGGCAGTACTGAGAGAGCACCGCACTGTCGGAGGGGCAGTACTGAGAGAGCACCGCACTGTCGGAGGGGCAGTACTGAGGGAGTGCTGCACTGTCGGAGGGGCAGTACTGAAGGAGGATGCTCACAGGTTTGTCGAGCTGTTGCATTGGGATTGGCTTAGCCAGTCATGTGACGTTCACCAAACTCATTAAAACCCCGGCCAGTTGGGTTCGGGGGATCCACGATGGGGCAGGTGGTTGTGAGCCTGGTGGATGAACCGGTAATGTGTCGTGTGATTGTTAAACCTTTGTTAATAAACCAACTGGTTCTTACTAGCAATGTGTTGCTGTGAATTCTTAAGCAAAGAACCCATGACGCAAATACATTACAATTGTGGCAGCCAATTTGCGCACAGCAAGCTCCCACAAACAGCAATGAGATAATGACTCAGATAATCTGTTTTTGTTATGTTGGTTTGAGAGATCGATATTGGCCCCAGGGCACTGGGGATAACTCCCCTGCATTGCTGTGGGAGTGGGTTTAATGACATCCTCGGAAAGGCCACATCACCCCTCAGCAGCAACAACAACAACAACTTATAATTATATAGCGCCTTTAACGTAATGCAAAGTCCCATGGTGCTTCACAGGAGTGTTATGCGATTAAAAATTTGACACCGAGCCGCATAAGAATAAATTAGGGCAGGTGACCAAAAGCTTGGTCAAAGAGGTCGGTTTTAAGGAGCGTCTTGAAGGAGGAAAGAGAGGTAGAGAGGCGGAGAGGTTTAGGGAGGGAGTGCCAGAGCTTGGGGCCCAGGCAACAGAAGGCACGGCCACCGATGGTGGAGCGATTATAATTAGGGATGCTCAGGAGGGCAGAATTAGAGGAGCGCAGACATCTCGCGGGGGGGGGGTGGTTGTGGGGCTGGAGGAGATTACAGAGATAGGGAGGGGCGAGGGCCATGGAGGGATTTGAAAACAAGGATGAGAATTTTGAAATCGAGGCGTTGCTTAACCGGCAGTTAATGTAGGTCAGTGAGCACAGAGGGTGATGGGTGAGTGGGACTTGGTGCGAGTTAGGACACGGGGCAGCGAGCACAGGGGGTGATGGGTGAGTGGGACTTGGTGCGAGTTAGGACACGGGGCAGCGAGCACAGAGGGTGATGGGTGAGCGGGACTCGGTGCGAGTTAGGACACGGGGCAGCGAGCACAGGGGGTGATGGGTGAGTGGGACTTGGTGCGAGTTAGGACACGGGGCAGCGAGCACAGAGGGTGATGGGTGAGCGGGACTCGGTGCGAGTTAGGACACGGGGCAGCGAGCACAGGGGGTGATGGGTGAGTGGGACTCGGTGCGAGTTAGGACACGGGGTCAGTGAGCACAGGGGGTGATGGGTGAGTGGGACTCGGTGCGAGTTAGGACACGGGGCAGTGAGCACAGGGGGTGATGGGTGAGCGGGACTCGGTGTGCGTTAGGACACGGGTCAGTGAGCACGGGGTGATGGGTGAGCGGGACTCGGTGCGAGTTAGGACACGGGGCAGTGAGCACAGGGGGTGATGGGTGAGCGGGACTCGGTGCGCGTTAGGACACGGGGTCAGTGAGCACAGGGGGTGATGGGTGAGCGGGACTCGGTGCGCGTTAGGACACAGGGTCAGTGAGCACAGGGGGTGATGGGTGAGCGGGACTCGGTGCGTGTTAGGACACGGGCGAGCCGAGTTTTGGATCAGCTCTGGTTTACGTAGGGTAGAATGTGGGAGTCCAGCCAGGAGCACCTCGCTGGAAGGTCAGCCTTTGAGCGTTGAAGTGTGGGGGCTGATCCCGTGGCCCCCTGACTCACGCGGTGACTGTGGTGCCCGCTGACCCAAGCTGACTGTGTGACGTTCGATGTGGGGGAGCGCGCAGGCTGGTTCCTGGACTGAACGCAGGAGCCCATCTGAAGCGACTGGGATTACAGACGCGTGCAGCAAAATACCTCGAACGGTATTGGTCGGGAGGGGAGGGGGGGAGGATGTAATTGGGAGCAGCTTGCTGATGCGTCTCCGCACGCAAATGTGCTGTCAGCTGCCCCGGGGATAAGCGGGGCAGGAGTCTGTGAGACCCGCCGGTGGACACACAGATCGGCTCTACCCCGGGGGTGAAGGGCTGGCCCGAGTTCCCGAAGACCTGCCAGTTATTTGCTGTTCAACGGCATGGCAAGAGGCGGTAAGTGAGAGAGAACCTCTCCGAGAAGGGGGGAGCGGTTTTCCAGGGATGGGGGGTGGTGAGGTGGGAGTACAGGAGGGGGGCGCGTGTCTGTTTAACAGGCTGTGGGGGTATCGAGAGGGCAGACTGGGGTCAGCAGCCAGCTGCCTCTCAGCAAATTCAGTCTGGTACAGGCACGTATTGTATTCCGTGATGTGCAGATCTGTGTTACACAGTCGGGTTGGTCTGGGAACACACAAGGTGAGAGGCTTGTAAACCTGCCTGGGTTCCTTAACCCTATCACTGCCAGAAAAGGACAGACCTGCATTTCTATAGCGCCTTTCACCAGAGAGAGCAGACGGGGCCTCAGTTTAACGTCTTATCCGAAAGACGGCACCTCCGACAGTGCGGTGCTCCTTCAGGATTGCCCCTCCGACAGTGCGGTGCTCCCTCAGTACTGCCCCTCCGACAGTGCGGTGCTCCCTTAGGATTGCAGCCTAGATTTCTGTGCTGGAGTGGGACTTGAACCCACAACCTTGTGACTCAGAGAGTGCTACCCACTGAGCCACAGCAGGGACAACCATCTGAGATGTCTGCGCTCCTCCAATTCTGCCCTCTTGAGCATCCCCCGATTTTAATCACTCCACCCTCGGTGGCCGTGTCTTCAGCTGCCTGAGCCCCAAGCTCTGGAACTCCCTCCCTAAACCTCTCTCCTCCTTTAAGACGCTCCTTAAAACCTATCTCTCTGACCAGGCTTTTGGTCACCTGCCATAATATCCTCTCGGTGTGAGCTGTGAGGAGGACGCTAAGAGGCTGCAGGGTGACATGGACAGGTTAGGTCAGTGGGCAAATGCATGGCAGATGCAGTATAATGTGGATAAATGTAAAACACAAAGGCAGAATATTATCTGCATGGTGGCAGATTAGGAAAAGGGGGAGGTGCAACGAGACCTGGGTGTCATGGTACATCAGTCATTGAAAGTTGGCATGCAGATACAGCAGGCGGTGAAGAAGGCAAATGGTATGTTGGCCTTCATAGCGAGAGGATTTGAGTATAGGAGCAGGGAGGTCTTACTGTAGTTGTACAGGGCCTTGGTGAGGCCTCACCTGGAATATTGTGTACAGTTTTGGTCTCCTAATCTGAGGAAGGACATTCTTGCTATTGAGGGAGTGCAGCGAAGGTTCACCAGACTGATTCCCGGGATGGCTGGACTGACATATGAGGAGAGACTGGTTCGACTGGGCCTGTATTCACTGGAGTTTAGAAGAATGAGAGGGGATTTCATAGAAACATATAAAATTCTGATGGGATTGGACAGGTTAGATGCAGGAAGAATGTTCCCGATGTTGGGGAAGTCCAGAACCAGGGGTCACAGTCTAAGGATAAGGGGTAAGCCATTTAGGATTGAGATGAGGAGAAACTTCTTCACTCAGAGAGTTGTTAACCTGTGGAATTCCCTGCCGCAGAGAGTTGTTGATGCCAGTTCATTGGATATATTGAAGAGGGAGTTAGATGTGGCCCTTACGGCTAAAGGGATCAAGGGGTATGGAGAGAAAGCAGGAAAGGGGTACTGAGGTGAATGATCAGCCATGAACTCATTGAATGGTGGTGCAGGCTCGAAGGGCCGAATGGCCTACTCCTGCACCTATTTTGTATGTTTCTATGTGGCTCGGGGTCAAATGTTGTTTTATAACACACTGTGTAGCACCTTGGTGCGTTTCACTATGTTAAAGGCGCTATATAAACACTTGTCGTAAATTGGTACAAGTGTGTTTGGAACTGGAGCCAATGGGTGAAGGAAGTGCAGGGGCTTTCTGAGCAAACAAGGATTGAATCGTGCAGAGGTGGAATGTATGCATATTATGGTCTGTTGCTGGTTTTGTTTCGAAGCTGAGCTTGCCAGCTGAGCCTGTTGTGGTTCAGGTGCAGCAAGCAGTGAGGAAGGCAAATGGTATGTTGGCCTTCATTGCAAGAGGATTTGAGTACAGGAGCAAGGATGTCTCACTGCAGTTATACAGGGCCTTGGTGAGACCGCACCTGGAGTATTGTGAGCAGTTTTGGTCTCGTTACCTAAGGAAGAATATACTTTCCACAGAGGGAGTGCAGCGAAGGTTCACCAGACTGATTCCTGGGATGGCAGGACTGTCGTATGAGGAGAGATTGGGTCGACTGGGCCTGTATTCACTGGAGTTTAGAAGAATGAGAGGGGATCTCATTGAAAGGTATAACATTCTGACGGGGTTGGACAGACTGGATGTGGGAAGGATGTTTCCCCGGGGCTGGGAAGTCCAGAACAAGGGGTCACACAGTCTCAGGATACGGGGTAGGAAATTTCGGACCGAGATGAGGAGAAATGTTTTCACTCAGAGGGTGGTGAACCTGTGGAATTCTCTACCACAGAAGGCTGTGGAGGCCAAGTCACTGAATATATTTAAGAGGAAGATAGATAGATTTCTAGACACAAAAGGCATCGAGGGATATGGGGAAAAAGCGGGAATATGATGTTGAGATAGAGGATCAGCCATGATCATATCGAATGGCGGTGCAGGCTCGAGGGGCCGAATGGCCCACTTACTGCTCCTATTTTCTATGTTTCTATGTTAATTCTGTCCCCTTCCTGTTTCGCAGTTCCCTCCAGACCTTGCTCTGCCTCGTCCCTCAGCCTGATGTCGGCGGCCGTTGACAGGATGTCGGCCGAACCCATCTCGGGCAGCTGCACCTCGGTGAACACCGTGTGCTCGGACAGCGATCGGCCCGTCAGCCTCAGTTCCTCCACCTCCTCTGCCTCGCTGCAGGACAGTCACAGCTCGTTCGGGAGTAGCGGGGCCCTGGTCCCGGCTGCCGCCTCGGGCCTGCATTACCCCCAGCAGCACGGCAGCGACATCAGCCTGGACCTGACGCCCGTCGGCCCTGCGGAGGCACCGCCCGACCTCGTTGACGGGGCGGCCGAGAACCCTGGCGCCGACGCCGATGGCCGCGTGCCGGAACAAACGTCGGGGGCCAAGTGCCACAGTGCCGCCTGGTCTCCCGTGGCCTCCAAGCCCCAGGAAGCGGGTGCCAAGCTCTCGCACGTGGACAGGGTGGTGAGGGAGATCGTCGAGACCGAGTGGGCGTACGTCAGGGATTTGAAGAGCATCGTGGAGGTAAGGCAGTCCTTCGCAGTGCATGTCACACGGACATACGGGCAATGACTGATATAAGAGCATAGGAAATAGGAGCAGGAGTCGGCCATTCGGCCCCTCGAGCCTGCTCCGCCATTTAATAAGATCATGGCTGATCCGATCATGGACTCAGCTCCACTTCCCTGCCCGCCCCCTTATCCCCTTATCCCCTAAGAAACTGTCTATTTCTGTCTTAAATTTATTCAATGTCCCGGCTTCCACAGCTCTCTGGGGCAGCGAATTCCACAGATTCACAACCCTCAGAGAAATTTCTCCTCATCTCAGTTTTAAATGGGCGGCCCCTTATTCTGAGACCATACCCCCTAGTTCTAGTCTCCCCCATCAGTGGAAACATCCTCTCTGCATCCACCTTGTCGAGCCCCCTCATAATCTTATACGTTTCGATAAGGTCACCTCTCATTCTTCTGAATTCCAATGAGTAGAGGCCCAACCTCCTCAACCTTTCCTCACAAGTCAACCCCCCTCATCCCCGGAATCAACCGAGTGAACCTTCTCTGAACTGCCTCCAAAGCAAGTATATCCTTTCGTAAATACGGAAACCAAAACTGCACGCAGTACTCCAGGTGTGGCCTCACCAATACCCTGTGTAACTGGAGCAAGACTTCCCCGCTGTGTAGGTAAAGACCACCTGGTCCTTCGAGTCCGTCCCACACAATCGCACATTTTCCCACATTATTCACCATCGGCCGAGGGGGCAAACAATTGGTAGCTGTGAGAAAATGTGAGGTTATCCACTTTGGAAGGCAAAATAGAAAAGCTAATTATAATTTAAATGGAGCGAGATTACAGAATGCTGCAGTACAGAGGGACCTGGGGACCCTTGTACATGAAACACAAAAAGTTAGTATGCAGATACAGCAAGTGATCAGGAAGGCAAATGGAATGTTGGCCTTTATTGCAAGGGGGATGGAGTATAAAAACAGAGAAGTCCTGCTACAACTGTACAGGGTATTGGTGAGGCCACACCTGGAGTACTGCGTGCAGTTTTGGTCTCCGTATTTAAGGAATGATATACTTGCATTGGAGGCTGTTCAGAGAAGGTTCACTCGGTTGATTCCTGAAATGAAGAAAGGTTGAGCAGGTTGGGCCTGTACTCATTGGAGTTTAGAAAAATGAGAGGTGATCTTATTGAAACGTATAAGATTCTGAGGGGGCTGGACAGGGTGGATGCAGAGAGAATGTTTCCCCTCGTGGGGGAATCTAGAACTAGGGGCATAGTTTCAGAATAAAGGGTCGCCCATTTAAAACTGAGATGAGGAGGAATTTCTTCTCTCAGAGGGTGGTGAATCTGTGGAATTCTCTGCCCCAGAGAGCTGTGGAGGCTGGGTCATTGAATATATTTAAGATGGAGATAGACAGATTGTCGAATGATAAGGGAGTGAAGGGTTATGGGGAGCGGGTGGGGAAGTGGAGCTGAGCCCAAGATCAGATCAGCCATGATCTTATTGAATGGCGGAGCAGGCTCGAGGGGCAGAATGGCCGACTCCTGCTCCTATTGCTTATGTTCTTATGACCCATCCAGGCGATCGAGGAGATCACTCCGACCAGTACATTCCCTGCGGTGCCGACCTTCACACGGGCATACTGACGGGCAGGGAAAGACCAGTTGCTGCTTCCAACCCACCCCACACTCCTGCTGGTCAGAGCACCATATCTCGACCTTGCCATGCCCACCTTCAAACTGCCGTGTAATCTACTGGGAGAGTCAAAAAAATGCAGGGCCAATAAGGGGTTAAAAATACTCTGGATAATTCCTCTCTCTCATGTATCTCATGGGCTCTTTGCTTAAGAATTCATGGCAACATGAAAAATAACTAGTTGGTTTATTAACAAAAGTTCAACAATCACATGACACATTACCAGTTCATCCACCAGGCTCACAACCGCATACCTCATCCCCCGAACCCAACTGGCTGGGGTTTTATTGAGGCTTGTGAACATCACGTGACTGGCTAAGCCACTCCCAACTCAACAGCTCCACCAACCTGTGAGCATCCTCACCGGTGCATACATTACACTCTCCGACTCTCTCAAGCGATCGGAAACCAGTCCCGCCGGCCAATTCTACTTCTCTGTTGTCCTGTGTTTACCCATGTCCACATGTCGGACCGAGATAGATCGAACTTGAATTTCTATAGCGCCTTTCACATCCTCTCGACGTCTCAAAGCGCTTTACAGCCAATGAAGTACTTTTGGAGTGTAGTCACTCTAGTCGTGGGGAACGCTGCAGCCAATTTGCGCACAGCAAGCTCCCACAAACAGCAATGAAATAAATGGCCGGATAATCTATTTTTGGTGGTGTTGGTTGCGGGATGAATGTTGGCCGGGACCTACTGGGAAGTATTCTTCACATCGTGCCGTGGGATCCCTTGTGTCTTCCCTGAGAGGTTTTGGCTGACTGCCTCATCCAAAAGCCAGCACTGGTGACAATGCTGCACTTCCTCGGTACTGCACTGAGGTGCGAGTCGCGACGATGCGTTGCAGTGTGCTTTGACACTTGACCTCGTGACTCCGAGGTAAGTTCTACCAACTGAGCCAAGCTGACACAATGGGAGAAGTCTCGACTTGACCGGATGTTGGGAGTTCCACTCCAACCAAGGCGAGGAGTGAAACCAAATTCAATAAGTTTTGAATTTAAGGGAGGTTATGCTTGAACTGTATAAAACACTGGTTAGGCCACAGCTGGAGTACTGCGTGCAGTTCTGGTCACCACATCACAGGAAGGATGTGATTGCACTGGAGAGGGTACAGAGGAGATTTACGAGGATGTTGCCAGGACTGGAGAATTTTAGCGATGAGGAAAGATTGGATAGGCTGGGGTTGTTTTCTTTGGAACGGAGGAGGCTGAGGGGAGACATTATTGAGGTAGATAAAATTATGAGTGGATTAGATCGAGTGGATCGGAAGGACCTGTTTCCCTTGGCAGAGGGGTCAATAACCAGGGGGCATAGATTTAAAGTAATTGGGGGGAGGTTTAGAGGGGATTTGAGGGGAAATGTCTTCACCCAGAGGGTGGTGGGGGTCTGGAACTCACGGCCTGAAAGGGTGATAGAGGCAGAAACCCTCACCACATTTAAACAGTACTTAATTGTGCACCTGAAGTGCCGTAACCTACAGGGCTACGGACCGAGAGCTGGAAAGTGGGATTAGGCTGGGTAGCTCTTTGTCGGCTGGCGTGGACACGATGGGCCGAATGGCCTCCTTCCGTGCTGTAACTTTCTCTGATTCTCTGATCAGTCTGGTAATTTTGGGGTGGTGTCAGAAGCGATTATCTTGAAAGCTGCTAGATTGTCGTTAAAAACTCAACTGGTTCACTAGTGTCGTTCCGGGAGTGAAACTTTCACAATCCCTCCCCCTACAGTACTGCCCCTCCGACAGTGCGGCCCTCCCTCAGCACTGCCCCTCCGACAGTGCGGCGCTCCCTCAGTACTGCCCCTCCGACAGTGCGGCGCTCCCTCAGTACTGCCCCTCCGACAGTGCGGCGCTCCCTCAGTACTGCCCCTCCGACAGTGCGGCGTTCCCTCAGCACTGCCCCTCCGACAGTGCGCCGCTCCCTCAGCACCGCCCCTCCGACAGTGCGGCGTTCCCTCAGCACTGCCCCTCTGACAGTGTGGCGTTCCCTCAGCACTGCCCCTCTGACAGTGTGGCGTTCCCTCAGCACTGCGGCGTTCCCTCAGCACTGCCCCTCTGACAGTGCGGCGTTCCCTCAGCACTGCCTCTCCGACAGTGCGGCGTTCCCTCAGCACTGCCCCTCTGACAGTGCGGCGTTCCCTCAGCACTGCCCCTCCGACAGTGCGGAGCTCCCTCAGCACTGCCCCTCCGACAGTGCGGCGCTCCCTCAGCACTGCACTGGTAGTGTCAGCCTGGATATTGTGCTCAAATCATTTGGGTGGGACTTGAACCCACAACCTTCTGACTCGGAGGCGAGAGTGCTGCCCACTGAGCCACGACTGACACACTGGGGAAAGAGCGCGGGGAGGGTGGGGGAGGGAAAGGTGGGGTAGGAGTGGGACTAATTGGATTACTCTTCGATGGGGCCAGCCCAGGCACGATGGGCCGAAGGACCTCCTGTGCTGCATCGTTGAATGATTCTAACTCTCGTGGAATGGGAATGTTGGGGAGTTGGGTTTGGATTCAATAATATTATCAGTGGATTGATGTAGAAAGTTGAGCCGGCTGGATGTGAAACATTAAATACATAAAATATGCGCCGCTGTCAGGTTGCCCCCGACACTTCACCTCTCCCAGTGTGACACTGACTGGAAAGGTGTGATTTACACACTCTGCTCGCTCTGACTGCGGGGGTAAGGGCAAGGCGAGACCACCGCTCAATTCAGACGTCAATTGGACTAGGGCCATGAATCTGTGGAATTCTCTGCCCCGGAGAGCTGTGGAGGCTGGGTCCTTGAGTATATTTAAAGGCGGAGAGAGACTGATTTTTTGAACGATAAGGAAGTCAAGGGTTATGGGGAGCGGGCGGGGAAGTGGAGCTGAGTCCATGATCAGATCGGCCGTGATCTTAATGAATGGCGGGGCAGGCTCGAGGGGCCGAATGGCCGACTCCTGCTCCTATTTCTTATGTTCGAAAAGCGACGAGGGTAGAAGTTGGAAAAATGTCACTGCTCGCCCCCCCCCCCCCACACCCAGCCCTCCTCCCCACTCTGTCTAAAGGTCCCGTGCTCTGCGTTAATTATAACTCGTGTAGCAGCAGAACCCTGTAATAGCCTTCTGTGATCTAACACCACCTCGGCAATTAAGCCGACATTAATTACTCCCTCGCTAGTCGGGAGCCAGTGCACAGACTTCCTCCGCGGAGCATTTATTAATTGCCGCACTGGTCTGTGGCTCACTGCACTTAAGCCCTGCTCGAGGAAATCAGTGGGACGTTACCCCAGGACATTGCTGGCTTTAGTTGCAGGAAATGAGTGGATTTGGAGCTCTGTAATCCATTCTCCTGCCGAGTATTCAGGCGTTTGACAGTCGGTTCAAGGAGTCACAGTGTCGGGGGTAAAATAACCCCACCTCGGAATGGCTTTAGTACGGATTGTCAATACGTGCTCCGTAAGTATGGACAGAACCACAATTCTACACCAGCTGCGGTTGGTGTTGCTGTGAGATGTTGTTAAACATCCCGCCAGAGACGTGAGCACAAAAATCTAGGCTGACACTCCCAGTGCAGAGCTGAGGGAGCGCCGCACTGTCAGAGGGGCAGTACTGAGGGAGCGCCGCACTGTCGGAGGGGCAGCACTGAGGGAGCGCCGCACTGTCGGAGGGGCATTGCTGAGGGAGCGCCGCACTGTCGGAGGGGCAGTACTGAGGGAGCGCCACACTGTCGGAGGGGCAGTACTGAGGGAGCGCAGCACTGTCGGAGGGGCAGTACTGAGGGAGCGCCGCACTGTCGGAGGGGCAATACTGAGGGAGCGCCGCACTGTCGGAGGGGCAGTACTGAGGGAGCGCCGCACTGTCGGAGGGGCAGTACTGAGGGAGCGCCGCTCTGTCGGAGGGGCAGTACTGAGGGAGCACTGCACTGTCGGAGGGGCAGTGCTGAGGGAGCGCCGCACTGTCGGAGGGGCAGTACTGAGGGAGCACCGCTCTGTCGGAGGGGCAGTACTGAGGGAGCACTGCACTGTCGGAGGGGCAGTACTGAGGGAGCACTGCACTGTCGGAGGGGCAGTACTGAGGGAGCACCGCTCTGTCAGAGGGGCAGTACTGAGGGAGCACTGCACTGTCGTATGTGCCTTCTTTCGGCTGAGACCCAAGTAATTATCCCTCAACCAACATCACTAAAACAGATGATCTGGTCATTATCACATTGCTGTGTGTGGGAGCTTGCTGTGCGCAAATGAGCTGCGTTTCCCACATTACAACAGTGACTACAGGCCAAAAAGTACTTCATTGGCTGTAAAGCGCTTTGAGACGTCCGGTGGTCGTGAAAGGCACTATATAAATGCAAGTCTTTCTTAATACAGGAAAGTGAATTGCAATGGGTTACAGTTGGTGACCTGGATTTAAACCCACCAAAATGGACATCAATCAGTCGAGCGTGTTTACATGGTTTTAAAACGATCACGAGGAGTATTCAATGGTGGGTTTGAGTCACATCTTGGCAGGAAACGGCCCCGATCCTCGCCTGGTTACCCCGGGAACCAGCGTGCGACCTTGTGACCCAGAGGTGATCCTATTGAGACGGCGGGGGCCTTGTTTTAGCTGCTTTGGCCTCTCTCCTCGGGAGCCTTGACTGTGTGGACGGAGCTGGAGAGAGAGAGCCAGCGCACAGATTGACTCTGAATGTGGGAGAATCCCTCCCAACCGGCAAAAACAACACAATCTTCTCACGAGAGGCCTGAGAATCGCAGCTTCCCAAGGCAGGTCGTGTGGTTGTTACAAAGTTGTACAATAAACAGAGAAGTGGGAGAGAGACCAACACACAGACGATCCTCTTTAGTCTACGCTGATTGCTTTGAAGGTCACCAGATTGAATCTCAGGCTCACTTGTCGTTCCACATCGCCAGATTCGATTGGAGGAGCCTTGTGTCGGACTATCGGGCCGTCCATTGAACATAAGAGCATAAGAAATAGGAGCAGGAGTCGGCCATTCGGCCCCTCGAGCCTGCTCCGCCATTCAATACGATCACGGCTGATCTGATCATAGACTCAGCTCCACTTCCCTGCCCGCTCCCCATAACCCTCGACTCCCTTACCGCTCACAAATATGTCTATCTCCACCTTAAATTTATTCAATGCCCCGGCTTCCACAGCTCTCTGAGGCAGCGAATTACACAGATTTACAACCCTCAGAGAGAAGAAATTTCTCCTCATCTCTGTTTTAAATGGGCGGCCCCTTATTCTAAGATCATGCCCCCTAGTTCTAGTCTTCCCCCATCAGTGGAAATATCCTCTCTGCATCCACCTTGTCGAGCCCCCTCATAATCTTATACATTTCCATAAGATCACCTCTCATTCTTCTGAATTCCAATGAGTAGAGGCTCAACCTCCTCAACCTTTCCTCATAAGTCAACCCCCTCATCCCCGGAATCAACCGAGTGAACCTTCTCTGAACTGCCTCCAAAGCAAGTATATCCTTTCTTAAATACGGAGACCAACACTGTACGCAGTACTCCAGGTGTGGATTGAGTATGTGAGGGAGAGGGAGCAGGAATGAGGCTAACATTTCTTTGTTCTATTACATAAATAGAATTTACAGCACAGAAACAGCCCATTCGGCCCATCGCTCCGTGCCGGGGTTTATGCTCCACACCAGCCCCCTCCCACCCCTCTCCATCTCCCCCCATCACCATATCCCTCTAGTCCTTTCTCCCTCATGTGTTTATCCCGCCTCCCCTTAAATGCATCGATACTATTCGCCTCAACCCCTCCCTGTGGCAGCGAGTTCCACATTCTCACCGCTCTCTGGGTAAAGGAGTTTCTCCCGAATTCCCCATTGGATTTATTCGATGTAATGTACACACCTGTAAGTATGCTCACAGATTTGTGGAGCTGTTGAGTTGGGAGGGGCTTAGCCCAAAACGTGATGTTCACAAGACTTAATAAAACCCCGGCCAGTTGGGTTCGGGGGATCCACGATGGGGCAGGTGGTTGTGAGCCTGGTGGATGAACCGGTAATGTGGCGTGTGATTGTTAAACCTTTTGCTAATAAACTAACTAGTTCTTAATAGCAATGTGTTGCTATGGATTCTTAAGCAAAGAATCCATGAAGCAAATACATTACATCAGTGACTATCGTATATTGATGGCCCCTAGTTCTGGTCTCCCCCACAAGTGGAAACATCTTCTCTACGCCTACACTATCGAACCCCTTCATTATTTTGAAGACCTCGATCGGGTTGCCCCTTGGCCTTCTCTTCCCTAGGGAAACGAGCCCCGGCCTGTTCCAGCTTTTCTGGTGGGTATAACCTCTCTGTTCTGGTATCTTCCTTGTGAATATTTTTCGAACCCTCTCCAATGCCTCTATATCCATTGTTGTGATACGGAGACCAGAACTGTGCAGCGCACCCCAAGTGCGGTCTAACCCAGGTTCAACACAGGTTTAACACAGCTTCTCTGCTTTTCAATTCTATCCCTCCAGAACTGAACCCCAGTTCTGGGTTTTGCCTTTTTTTAACTGGCCTTATTAACCTGGGCCGCTACGTTTAGTGATTTGCGTAGATTAACTAGTTAACTATGCCAATGATGATAAGCATGGTGACTCTTTCCTTTAGTAATCTCACCTCCTCATCGCAAGACAATTGGAGCTGAATTTGCCCTCCGCCCCAAACGAGGCGGATAATTTGAATTAACTGATTAATCCTCAATCCAAGTCGGGCGGAGAATAGCAGGAAATTGGTCTCTTTACGTCTTTGTCATTTGTCCGGCCGGTGTTTGGGGCGGGAGCGGGTCGGAGGGCGGGCGGTGTCATCAGCATCGCGCTCAGCGCTACACGGATGTGTCACGCCGCACTGACACGTAGCAATGTCCCTTCCCCCCCCCTCAGTTAAAGGTGGGGGGGGGGAGTGGGGGAGTGGGGGCCGCTGCGATCTCTGCAGCCACGTTAGTGACACCCACTGGGCTCCCAGGGAGGGTCTCGGCCGGGCCAGCGGCCCAGTACCCAAGAGTGGGTGGGCGTCAGGCTGCCTGTTGGCGGCCCGGCTGAACCCGTAGCCTCCATTGTCGGCCCGACAATTAAAATAAAATGGCGGCAATGGACCTTAAAGACGGGGGCTGGGGGGGGGTGGGCGGGGCAATTTCAGCCCCGGGTAACGGTCCGGACTGCCAACAGACCTTCGTGGCGTGCTCACGGGGCCATGCTGCCCCAGTGAGCGTTGGACTACTTGCCCAAAGGGCGTGAACCTCACACCCGAGACCAATTCTGTCCCTGGCCGTTGTCCACATCCAGACACTCCAGCAGATATCACAGGGTGACAGTCGGGGGTGGGATGGTTGGGCAAGAACCCCTGGCTGGTTTTTTTCCCCCCCTCCCTAGCTTCGGGGGGGGAGTCATCGAGCGTCCCACGGGCTGTCCCCGTTGACGTTGGCTCGGTGGGAAACCAATTGTTCTGTGGGGCTCAGTATCTGCGATGCCACAGCCCCACTGAGATATCCCGTCATGCTCCTTTCTCAGCTTTCGTAGGGCTGAACAGAAGAGAGGAGGGGATGGTGGCAGTGTTACTGGACCAGTAATCCAGAGGCCTGGACTAATTATTCGGAGACGGCAGTTCAAATCCCCCTACGGCAGCTGGGGAATTTAAATTCAGTTAATTAAATAAATCTGGAATTGAAAAGCCAGCATCAGTAATGGTGACCGTAAAACTATTGGATTGTCGTAAAAACCCATCTGGTTCACCGATGTCCTTTCGGGAAGGAAATCTGCCGTCTGTAATGTATTTGCTTCATGGGTTCTTTGCTTAAGAATTCATAGCAACACATTGCTATTAAGAACTAGTTGGTTTATTAACAAAGGTTTAACAATCACACGACACATTACCAGTTTATCCACCAGAATCACAACCACCTGCCCCATCGTGGATCCCCCGAACTCAACTGGCTGGGGTTTTATTGAGTCTTGTGAACATCATGTGACTGGCTAAGCCACTCCCAACTCAACAGCTCTACAACTATTTCAGATGAAATGATATCAAGTGCCCCCTTATTAAAGGGGCACTAAAACCGACAAATTAACTTTTTACTGTAAACTTAAATCAAATTAAAATTTGGTTGCCGGGGGTGATGATGCACTCCAGTCCCTCCGGCGCCCGCCTCTCGCGGAAGGCCGCGAGCGTACCGGTGGACACCGCGTGCTCCATCTCCAGGGACACCCTGGCTCGGATGTAACCGCGGAAGAGAGGCAGGCAGTCGGGCTGAACGACCCCCTCGACCGCCCGCTGCCTGGACCGGCTGATGGCCACCTTGGCCGTGCCCAGGAACAACAGCTCTACAAACCTGTGAACATGCTCACCGGTGCATACATCACACCGCCCCTTCGCCCTTACCCGGTCTGGCCTATAGGTAACTCCAGACCCACAGCAACGTGGTTGACCATTAACTGCCGATGAAATGGCCCAGCGAGACACTCGGTTGTACCAAACCGGTGCCACAAAGTCAGCACTGTGGGAGCTCCTTCACCACACGGACTGCAACGGTTCAAGAAGGCGGCTCACCACCACCTTCTCACGGGGCAATTGGGGATGGGCAATAAATGCCGGCCCTGCCAGCGACGCCCACATCCCAGGAACGGATAAATAACGTGGAAATGAGGCTCAGCATTGTTGGGTTGGTCAGGACACAAAGCCACAGTTTGGGGTGTCGGGACCCGGTGGGCTTTGTGGACTGAGCCAGTCCGCCTGGACACCAGCACTGATAGTGTTAATACTTTGTCGTGTTCTCCATCCACACACAACAATGGAGCAGATGTTACTTGTGGCCAGATGGTTTACATTCCACTGAATGTTTCATTTTGCTTCCTAAAACATGCGAGATATTTAATCTATGCAGCGCGTTGCGAATACTGCAAAGTTTTCTAGCATCGCTGCTGGGATGGTTTGCTCGGTGCCGCGAAGGGACAGAGTGCTGCCCCTTTTCACCCAGCTCGAATGCAACCCCGGGGCGAGAGGTGGTTTTACACGGCGGCTGAGCAGGGGGGTGCGACCGATCTTCTCGCCCCCCCCCCCCCTGGCTGTGTCCCTCGCTGCATGTACTCCCGATCGATGGGCAAGTGATGGTCACGTGCAGGGCTCCGCGTCTCATGCCAGCTTCGTGTTGCCTTTTTAACAATGTGTTCCTGGCATGTGAGCGTCGCTGGCAAGGCCGGCATTTATTGCCCATCCCTAATTGCCCTCGAGAAGGTGCTCTGTTCTTGCAAGGAAAGAAGCAACAAAAGAAAGAAAGACTTGCATTTACATCAGAACATAAGAAATAGGAGCAGGAGTCGGCCATTCGGCCCCTCGAGCCTGCTCCGCCATTTAATAAGATCATGGCTGATCCGATCATGGACTCAGCTCCACTTCCCCGCCCGTTCCCCATAACCCTTCACTCCCTTATCGCTCAAAAATCTGTCTATCTCCACCTTAAATATATTCAATGACCCAGCCTCCACAGCTCTCTGGGGCAGAGAATTCCACAGATTCACGACCCTCTGAGAGAAGAAATTCCTCCTCATCTCGGTCTTAAATGGGCGGCCCCTATATGTTCGATTCTGAGGGGGATTGACAGGGTAGATGCAGGGAGGATGTTTCCCCCGGGCTGGGGAGTCTAGAACCAGGGGTCACAGTCTCAGGATAAGGGGTCGGCCATTTAGGACTGAGATGAGGAGAAATTTCTTCACTCAGAGGGTGGTGAATCTTTGGAATTCTCTGCCCCAGAGGGCTGGGGAGACTCAGTCGTTGAGTATATTTAAGGCTGAGATCGATAGATTTTTGGACTTGAGGGGAATCAAGGGATATGATACTTGGATGTGTACTTAAAGTGCCGTAACCTACAGGGCTACGGACCGAGAGCTGGAAAGTGGGATTAGGCTGGGTAGCTCTTTGTCAGCCGGCGCGGACATGATGGGCCGAATGGCGGTCTCCTGTGCCGTAAATTTCTCTGATTCAAAAGGGGGTAGTGGAGTTGAGGTCAAAGATCAGCCATGATATTGAATGGCGGAGCAGGCTCGAGGGGCCGAATGGCCGACTCCTGCTATGATTTTTATGTTCTTATGGTATAACCAACTGATTTCCATGTTTACCCACGTAACCGTTCAGTCCATGGCACGTGAGCTGTTTTGGTGTTTCGGTGAGGTGTGTTATGGGTTTAACTTTCTTAATTTGTGCTCTCAGTGGGCAGCACTGTCGTCTGTGAGTCAGAGGTTGTGGGTTCAAGTCCCACTCCAGGAACCTGAGCACCAAAGGCTGACACTCCCCGTGCAGTGCTGAGGGAGCCCCGCACTGTCGGAGGGGCAGTGCTGAGGGAGCCCCGCACTGTCGGAGGGGCAGTGCTGAGGGAGCCCCGCACTGTCGGAGGGGCAGTGCTGAGGGAGCCCCGCACTGTCGGAGGGGCAGTGCTGAGGGAGCCCCGCACTGTCGGAGGGGCAGTGCTGAGGGAGCCCCGCACTGTCGGAGGGGCAGTGCTGAGGGAGCCCCGCACTGTCGGAGGGGCAGTGCTGAGGGAGCCCCGCACTGTCGGAGGGGCAGTGCTGAGGGAGCCCCGCACTGTCGGAGGGGCAGTGCTGAGGGAGCCCCGCACTGTCGGAGGGGCAGTGCTGAGGGAGCCCCGCACTGTCGGAGGGGCAGTGCTGAGGGAGCCCCGCACTGTCGGAGGGGCAGTGCTGAGGGAGCCCCGCACTGTCGGAGGGGCAGTGCTGAGGGAGCCCCGCACTGTCGGAGGGGCAGTGCTGAGGGAGCCCCGCACTGTCGGAGGGGCAGTGCTGAGGGAGCCCCGCACTGTCGGAGGGGCAGTGCTGAGGGAGCCCCGCACTGTCGGAGGGGCAGTGCTGAGGGAGCCCCGCACTGTCGGAGGGGCAGTGCTGAAGGAGCCCCGCACTGTCGGAGGGGCAGTGCTGAGGGAGCCCCGCACTGTCGGAGGGGCAGCGCTGAGGGAGCCCCGCACTGTCGGAGGGGCAGCACTGAGGGAGCGTCACACTGTCGGAGGGGCAATACTGAGGGAATGCTGCACTGTCAGAGGTGCCGTCTTTCAGATGAGACATTAAACCGAGGCCCCGTCTGCTCTCTCAGGTGGATGTAAAAGATCCCACGGCACTATTTCGAAGAAGAGCAGGGGAGTTCTCCCCAGTCTTCTGGGGCCAATAATTTATTCCTCAACCAACATCACAAAAACAGATGAATTCATTATTTGTCCCACGACACGGGCCGGTGCACCCAATTAGTAACTGGCCGCTTACTCTGCGAATCGTGCCATCGAATGCAGTATTTGGTCTGTTGGTTTCGTCTCACCGTAAATGGCTTCACTCACCCACCATTGTTGCCTCTGTAGGATTATCTGGGCTGCATAATCGACTGCGGAGAACTGCCTCTCAAACCCGATGAAGTCAACACCTTGTTCTGCAACATTGAGGACATCTACCAGTTCAACAGGTGGGTCATTGGCTGTCGGGCCCCCGCTGACCGCGTGCGGGGAGGGGGAGGGGGAGGGGAGTGGGGGTCCAAGCGTGGCCTGTCCCTTTTAACGCGCGGTGCCTTTAAATTTCTGCGCGTGCGCGGCGCGTACAACGTAACCGTCGGTCAGCGACCTGCGCGGGACCTCGCGGATTACCGCGGGCCGCGCGCAATTTAGCGGGAACGTTGCTCACTGCCATTTCAACCTGTCTCGCTGCATCTTTACCTCAGTTGTGCCAAAATATTAAGTAGCCTGCTCCGGCCTTTAGAGTCACGGGGAGAAAGTCGGGTTGTTTGCGCCTCGGGGGCTTCATGCCAGGCCGCGGCGCCGCGAACGACGGCCATTACGTTAGTCGGGAGATTAGCGGCGGCGATGCTGACCCCATCGTCCCGCTAGCTCTCCCCCCCCCCCCCCCCCCCCCCCCCCCAACACTAACTTGGGTTTCTCCCCCTGACGTACTGGCGGGCCGCGACAGCGACAGATTCGGGGGGTGGGCCGCGGACCCGGGCGGCCGATCGCGGGGCGGACATTCACGGGGAGCTGCCGCCCTTTGGAAACAGAAATCGCCGACGGTTGCTTTTGGGCGCGGGGGTCGTTGCCGCCATCGCTCCGCTCGGCCCCCCGCGCCCCCCGCGCGATGCAGGTTGCAACCCTTCTTACACTGCGGAGTTTGCAGCTTGGGGCCTTGACCCGTTAATTCAGGGTCCGGGCCCCTCCTACACCGTGACAGAGACCCCCCTCCCCCCTCTCCGGGGACTTTATTTTGCGCTCCACTACCTTTCGGAGGGGGGGAGGGGGGGGGTAACCCCAATTTCCCGCGGGAGATGAGACCGGCGCGAAGTCGCGTGTTACTGCCCCCAAACGGGATCGCCCCCCCCTCCCCCCAAAAAATCAATTTTTAGCCGATAGAATCATCGACATTTACGGCACAGAAGGAGGCCATTCAGCCCATCATGTCCGTGCCGGCTGAAAAAGAGCCACCCAGCTCCCCCCCCCCTCCCCCCGGGTGAAAGTGTTCCCCCCCCCACCCTGAGGTGCTAATGGGGCTCTGCAGAAAGGGGAAATTTTGACCCCATTGAACTCTGGGAGGCTCTGTATTGAACGTCAATTGGCCTTTTACACTTGTGCACCAACACCAGCATTTGTGAGCATCAGTTCGTCACCAAATGCTTTCAATCCTAACCTGAGGAAGGACATTCTTGCTATTGAGGGAGTGCAGCGAAGGTTCACCAGGCTGATTCCCGGGATGGCGGGACTGACCTATCAAGAAAGACTGGATCAACTGGGCTTGTATTCCCTGGAGTTCAGAAGAATGAGAGGGGATCTCATGGAAACGTTTAAAATTCTGTCGGGTTTGGACAGGTTAGATGCAGAAAGAATGTTCCCAATGTTGGGGAAGTCCAGAACCAGAGGACACACTCTAAGGATAAGGGGTAAGCCATTTAGGACCGAGATGAGGAGAAACTTCTTCACCCAGAGAGTGGTGAACCTGTGGAATTCTCTACCACAGAAAGTTGTTGAGGCCAATTCACTAAATATATTCAAAAAGGAGTTAGATGAAGTCCTTACTACTAGGGGAATCAAGGGGTATGGCGAGAAAGCAGGAATGGGGTATTGAAGTTGCATTTTCAGCCATGAACTCATTGAATGGCGGTGCAGGCTCGAAGGGCCGAATGGCCTACTCTATGTTTCTATGTTTCTAAATGCTGCTAGGGGCACCAGTTTACGTTTCTCTCACACGTCCTCGACAGAAAAATACTCCCAGGTGTGTCCGAGTGCCGCAGGAACAGGAGCGGAGCGAGTGACGGTGGTCTGCGGGGGGAGTGGGCGGGAGGAAGAGTTCGTGACGGAGGGCAGTGATGGCACGGCCGAGTGCGGGGGGTTTGGGGACAGAGTTGCAAGAGGCCCAACGGCTCCACCAATGAGATGAGATCAGAGCAGAGCCTGGACCCTGGGCCAGAGGTGGAACAGTGGGAGTTGAGGGCAGGGGCAGGGTTATGGAGCTGGAGGAACTTCCAACGCTCAGAAGCAACAGGGCTGTGGGGTGACTCGTAGACGAGGATTGTGAAGTCAAAATGGGACAACAGATGTCTAAAAAATGAGAGTGGCGTATGAAAGGGCAGCAATACGATTGCTGAGCTCGAGGGCGCAGATTTGGGGACAATTTGTAATTTTCAGAAGCTTCTCAAGAATGTTCTCAGTCAGAATTGCACGTTTGTGGGTTATAATAAACGGGTATGTGAAAAGTAGGCCTCAATTGCTGTTTTCCGATCTGGACTTTGTTCTCGTGACACAAAGTATAATTTCCACCTCCTCCGTTCTGTGACTTCCATCTCACCCGCTCTTACATCAGCGCAATGTGTCTCCTGGAACCCTGTGATTAGGTTGGTTTACCCCCTGGACAGCGGGAACCGTGCGTAGGAGGCAGAGGACGCAGAGGTCAGAGTGGGCGTGGGGCAGGGGATTAAAGTGACAGGCCACCGGAAGCCCGGGGTCACGCTTGTGGACTGAACGGAGGTGTTCCGCAAAGCGGTCACCCAATCTACGCTTGGTCTCCCCGATATAGAGGAGCCCCCCATCGTGAGCAACAAATACACTATACGAAGTTGCAAGGTATACAAGTAAATCGCTGTTTCCCCGGGAAGGAGTGTTTGGGGCCCTGGATAGTGGGAAGAGAGGGGGTCAAAGGGCAGAAGTTAGCTTTCCCTTTCCCACTGGTGACCAGATCCAGCAGGCCTTTGGTGAAATTGCAGGAGGTATGTTTGTTTTACCTGCCCAGAGAGGGTTAGACATAGAACATAAGAACATAACCGTGGCTATCAAGGGAAATCAGGGATAGTATTAAAGCCAAGGAAGTGGCATACAAATTGGCCAGAAATAGCAGCGAACCTGGGGACTGGGATAAATTTAGAACTCAGCAGAGGAGGACAAAGGGTTTGATTAGGGCAGGGAAAATGGAGTATGAGAAGAAGCTTGCAGGGAACATTAAGACGGATTGCAAAACTTTCTATAGATATGTAAAGAGAAAAAGGTTAGTAAAGACAAACGTAGGTCCCCTGCAGTCAGAATCAGGGGAAGTCATAACGGGGAACAAAGAAATGGCGGACCAATTGAATAAGTACTTTGGTTCAGTATTCACGAAGGAGGACGTAAACAACCTTCCGGTTATAAAAGGGGTCGGGGGGTCTAGTAAGGAGGAGGAACTGAGGGAAATCCTTATTAGCTGGGAAATTGTGTTGGGGAAATTGATGGGATTGAAGGCCGATAAATCCCCAGGGCCTGATGGACTGCATCCCAGAGTACTTAAGGAGGTGGCCTTGGAAATAGTGGATGCATTGACAGTCATTTTCCAACATTCCATTGACTCTGGATCAGTTCCTATGGAGTGGAGGGTAGCCAATGTAACCCCACTTTTTAAAAAAGGAGGGAGAGAGAAAACAGGGAATTATAGACCGGTCAGCCTGACATCGGTAGTGGGTAAAATGATGGAATCAATTATTAAGGATGTCATAGCAGTGCATTTGGAAAGAGGTGACATGATAGGTCCAAGTCAGCATGGATTTGTGAAAGGGAAATCATGCTTGACAAATCTTCTGGAATTTTTTGAGGATGTTTCCAGTAGAGTGGACAAGGGAGAACCAGTTGATGTGGTATATTTGGACTTTCAGAAGGCTTTCGACAAGGTCCCACACAAGAGATTGATGTGCAAAGTTAGAGCACATGGGATTGGGGGTAGTGTGCTGACATGGATTGAGAACTGGTTGTCAGACAGGAAGCAAAGAGTAGGAGTAAATGGGTACTTTTCAGAATGGCAGGCAGTGACTAGTGGAGTACCGCAAGGTTCTGTGCTGGGGCCCCAGCTGTTTACATTGTACATTAATGATTTAGATGAGGGGATTAAATGTAGTATCTCCAAATTTACGGATGACACTAAGTTGGGTGGCAGTGTGAGCTGCGAGGAGGATGCTGTGAGGCTGCAGAGCGACTTGGATAGGTTAGGTGAGTGGGCAAATACATGGCAGATGAAGTATAATGTGGATAAATGTGAGGTTATCCACTTTGTGGTAAAAACAGAGAGACAGACTATTATCTGAATGGTGACAGATTAGGAAAAGGGAGGTGCAAAGAGACCTGGGTGTCATGGTACATCAGTCATTGAAGGTTGGCATGCAGGTGCAGCAGGCGGTTAAGAAAGCAAATGGCATGTTGGCCTTCATAGCGAGGGGATTTGAGTACAGGGGCAGGGAGGTGTTGCTACAGTTGTACAGGGCATTGGTGAGGCCACACCTGGAGTATTGTGTACAGTTTTGGTCTCCTAACTTGAGGAAGGACATTCTTGCTATTGAGGGAGTGCAGCGAAGGTTCACCAGACTGATTCCCGGGATGGCGGGACTGACCTATCAAGAAAGACTGGATCAACTGGGCTTGTATTCACTGGAGTTCAGAAGAATGAGAGGGGACCTCATAGAAACATTTAAAATTCTGACGGGGTTAGACAGGTTAGATGCAGGAAGAATGTTCCCAATGTTGGGGAAGTCCAGAACCAGAGGTCACAGTCTAAGGATAAGGGGGAAGCCATTTAGGACCGAGATTCGGAGGAACTTCTTCACCCAGAGAGTGGTGAACCTGTGGAATTCTCTACCACAGAAAGTTGTTGAGGCCAATTCACTAAATATATTCAAAAAGGAGTTAGATGAGGTCCTTACTACTAGGGGGATCAAGGGGTATGGCGAGAAAGCAGGAATGGGGTACTGAAGTTGAATGTTCAGCCATGAACTCATTGAATGGCGGTGCAGGCTAGAAGGGCCGAATGGCCTGCTCCTGCACCTATTTTCTATGTTTCTATGTTTCTATAAGGAATAGGAGCAGGAGTCGGCCATTCAGCCCCTCGAGCCTGCTCCGCCATTCAATAAGATCATGGCTGACCTGATCTTGGGCTCAGCTCCACTTCCCTGCCCGCTCCCCATAACCCTTCACTCCCTCGGGAAGCGCTGAAGTGTGAATGCACTGTGCGCCTGGTGAAGGAAACCGTGCCTTCACAGCCTGTTTCAGAGTTTGCGTGGGGAGTGATCAATTAACTCCAGGGTTTATATGGACTCACAAACACTCGACTGACAGAGTTATGGAGCTCTTGCTCCGCTGGGGCTCTGGGCTTCAGCCAGGCTGGGGTAGGGCGGAGCGGAGGGGAGGGGAGGGGAGGGGAAGAGGAGTGGGTGGTTGGTTCGGGTCGTCTGCCAACACAGAGCGGTATTAATCTCCATATGGACTAGTTTAAGAGTTGAAAGCAAAGGCCGGTTATTGAGGAAGGTTTCAAGTGTGCGCGAGAGCAGCAGCCAAAGGTGTTGCCATCAAACAAAGCCTCTTGGCGGTGTTTAACTTCAGGCTCGTAAAGGCGAAGGGCTTGGCACACCCACGTTTGTCTCTAGAGCAATTGAGTTCAAAAGCAGAGAAGTTATGTTACACTTGGCCCTACTGCACTTGGAGCACCGGGCCCAATTCTGGTCTCCGTATTCTACAATCGGGGTATCGAGGCACTGGGGTGGGGGGCAAAGTAGAGTTTACAAGTACGCACCAGAACTGAGAGACAGGCTTGTGAACAGAATTAGACAAGAGAAGGCCCGAGGGGGTGTCCTGGGGCCAATCATTTATCCCTCAATCGACATCATAAAAAACACATCATCTGGGTCATTATCACATTGCTGTGTGTGGGAGCTTGCTGTGCGCAAATTGGCTGCTGCGCTTCCCACATTACAACAGTGACTACACTCCAAAAGTACTTCATTGGCTGTAAAGTGCTTTGAGACGTCCGTTGGTTGTGAAAGTGATATAGAAATGTAAGTGGCTCTCTCGCTCTCTCGCGCTCTCGTGCTCTCTTTTTAAAATTATGAAGGGGTTCGATTGGGCAGACGTAGAGAAGATGTTTCCCCTTGTGGGGGTGACCAGAACTAGGGGCCATCAATATCAGACAGTCACTAATAAACCCAACGGGGAATTCAGGAGAAACTTCTTTACCCAGAGAGCGGTGAGAATGTGGAACTCGCTGCCACAGGGAGGGGTTGAGGCGAATAGTATCGATGTATTTAAGGGGAGGCTGGATAAACACATGAGGGAGAAAGAAATAGAGGGATATGGGGATAGGGTGAGATGGAGAGGGGAGGGAGGGGGCTGGTGTGGAGCATAAACCCCGGCACGGAGCGGTGGGACATAAACCCCGGCACGGAGCGGTGGGACATAAACCCCGGCACGGAGCGGTGGGACATAAACCCCGGCACAGAGCGGTGGGGCATAAACCCCGGCACGGAGCGGTAGGGCATAAACCCCGGCACGGAGCGGTGGGACATAAACCCCGGCACGGAGCGGTGGGCCCAATGGGCTGTTTCTGTGCCGTACATTCGATGTAATTTACGTTAGATTAAATGAGTTTACAACTTCAGTAACAACAGCCTGGAGAGATATTTCCGCCCTCACTGTTCTTATTTTCACCACAGCTTCACAAGCCTTGGGCTCCGTGAAAGTTACTAAATACTCTTTAATTAAACTCCCTCGCTAAACCTCTCCGCCTCTCTGTCCTTCATCAAGACGCTCCTTAAAAACTGATCTCTTTGACCAAGCTTTTGGTCACCTGCGCTAATTTCAACTTCTGCGGCTCAGTGTCATTTTTTATCTCCTAATGCTCCTGTGAAGCATCTTGGGACGTTGCACGAGGTTAGAGGCGCTATATAAATACAGGTTCTTGTACACGGACGAATCTCCCCTGCACTTGGTCGTCAATGAGATTCAGTCTCCGCTAACTTTCCAGGTCGAACGTCTTTGCTTTTTCTGAGCGAGGAATTGGTTGAAGGAAGATGCGTTTCAGTGTGAGGTTGTTCAGTGTTTGTGATGAAACTTCAGGGACTTTCCGTGACCTCGGCTCCCCTCCGCCAGGCCAAGACAAATACCCGGAATGGTTTGTATTTGGCCGTCGAGATGAGGAATTGGAAAGTTGCAGACTTTTTCAAATTTTCGCGACGGAAGCCACCTAACACCCATTGGGAACCCACATAGTCTTCAAAATATCTTTCGCCTCGTAGATGCATTTAAGGGGAAGCTGGATAAACACATGAGGGAGAAAGGAATAGAAGGATGTGGTGATGGGGGGAGATGGAGAGGGGTGGGAGGGGGCTGGTGTGGAGCATAAACCCCGGCACGGAGCGGTGGGGCATAAACCCCGGCACGGAGCAGTAGGGCATAAACCCCGGCACGGAGCGGTGGGGCATAAACCCCGGCACGGAGCGGTGGGACATAAACCCCGGCACGGAGCGGTGGGGCATAAACCCCGGCACGGAGCGGTGGGGCATAAACCCCGGCACGGAGCGGTGGGGCATAAACCCCGGCACGGAGCGGTGGGCCCAATGGGATGTACCTGGGCTGTAACACTCAATACTTTTGGGTGTCCCTGTGCAAGAAACACAGGAAGCGAGCATGCAGGTACAGCAAACAACAAGGGAGGCAAGTGGCTTGTTGTCCTATATTGCAGGGGGTTGGAGTATAGAAGTAAGGAAGTCTTCCTACAACTGTACAGGGCACTGGTGAGACCACACCTGGAGTACTGCGCACAGTTTTGGTCTCCTTATCTGAGGAAGGATATACTTACCTTAGAGGCGGTGCAACGAAAGTTCACCAGATTGATTCCCGGCGTGAGAGGGCAGTTTTAGGATGTGAGATTGTGCAGAATCAGCCTGTGCTCTCTGGGGTACACAATCCAGGCCGACACTCCCAGTGCAGTACTGAGGGAGTGCCGCACTGTCGGAGGGGCAGTGCTGAGGGAGTGCCGCACTGTCGGAGGGGCAGTACTGAGGGAGTGCCGCACTGTCGGAGGGGCAGTGCTGAGGGAGTGCCGCACTGTCGGAGGGGCAGTACTGAGGGAGTGCCGCACTGTCGGAGGGGCAGTGCTGAGGGAGTGCCGCACTGTCAGAGGGGCAGTACTGAGGGAGTGCCGCACTGTCGGAGGGGCAGTGCTGAGGGAGCGCCGCACTGTCGGAGGGGCAGTACTGAGGGAGTGCCGCACTGTCGGAGGGGCAGTGCTGAGGGAGCGCTGCACTGTCGGAGGGGCAGTACTGAGGGAGCGCCGCACTGTCAGAGGGGCAGTACTGAGGGAGCGCCGCACTGTCGGAGGGGCAGTACTGAGGGAGCGCCGCACTGTCGGAGGGGCAGTACTGATGGAGCGCCGCACTGTCGGAGGGGCAGTACTGAGGGAGCGCCGCACTGTCGGAGGTGCCGTCTTTTGTATGAGATGTTAAACCACATGTGGATGTAAAAGATCCCATGGCACTATTTCGAAGACCTAAAATTAAAAATTATCTGGTCATTATCGCATTGCTGTGCGCAAATTGTCTGCCGCGTTTCCCACATTACAACAGTGACTACACTTCAAAAGTATTTCATTGGCTGTAAAGCGCTTTGGGATGTCCTGAGGTTGTGAAAGGCGCTATATAAATGCAAGTGTGGATTTTCTGGTTTCCATTCCAACCTTGCGAAGCTTGGCATGAGGCTGCAACCACACCGATCTGAGTTGGATCTAAGTTTAGGTCTGAGTGATGCTAATCTCTGGCAACCTCCTCGAACCACATCTCCCCAACCAGCGCGTTAATTAGTGTAAGTTTGACTTTCAATAAGCAGACTTCAGTTCTGTTGCTACAGAAGTGTGTTGTGAATTAGCCTGGACATTGGAATCACAAATGGGAGGGACCTCGAACTAGCACCAGACAACAGAGAGGAGATAAGGCTGATTGTGATGAGAAACATTACTCAGGAGTGACGGAAAATGGCTCTCATTATCTCAAAACATTGATTGTTATCATGAGGCAGGCAAAGATCTTTGTGTTCAGATGCAAGGAAGAAAGAACTTGCATTTAAAAAAAAAAATGACATTCTTGGCTGTCACCCCAGTTCAGCACTGTCGGAGGGGCAGTACTGAGGGAGCGCCGCACTGTCGGAGGGGCAGTACTGAGGGAGTGCCGCACTGTCGGAGGGGCAGTACTGAGGGAGCGTCGCACTGTCGGAGGGGCAGTACTGAGGGAGGGTCGCACTGTCGGAGGGGCAGTACTGAGGGAGTGCCGCACTGTCGGAGGGGCAGTACTGAGGGAGTGCCGCACTGTCGGAGGGGCAGTACTGAGGGAGTGCCGCACTGTCGGAGGGGCAGTACTGAGGGAGCGCCGCACTGTCGGAGGGGCAGTACTGAGGGAGTGCCGCACTGTCGGAGGGGCAGGGCTGAGGGTGTGCCGCACTGTTGGAGGGGCAGTACTGAGGGAGCACCGCACTGTCGGAGGGGCAGTACTGAGGGAGCGTCGCACTGTCAGAGGGGCAGTACTGAGGGAGTGCCGCACTGTCGGAGGGGCCGTACTGAGGGAGCACCGCACTGTCGGAGGGGCAGTGCTGAGGGAGCACCGCACTGTCGGAGGGGCAGTACTGAGGGTGTGCTGCACTGTTGGAGGGGCAGTACTGAGGGTGTGCCGCACTGTCGGAGGGGCAGGACTGAGGGTGTGCCGCACTGTTGGAGGGGCAGGACTGAGGGTGTGCCGCACTGTTGGAGGGGCAGTACTGAGGGAGTGCTGCACTGTCGGAGGGGCAGTACTGAGGGAGTGCCGCACTGTCAGAGGGGCAGTACTGAGGGAGCGCCGCACTGTCGGAGGGGCAGTGCTGAGGGAGCGCCGCACTGTCGGAGGGGCAGTACTGAGGGTGTGCCGCACTGTTGGAGGGGCAGTACTGAGGGTGTGCCGCACTGTCGGAGGGGCAGGACTGAGGGTGTGCCGCACTGTCGGAGGGGCAGGACTGAGGGTGTGCTGCACTGTCGGAGGGGCAGTACTGAGGGAGCGCCGCACTGTCGGAGGGGCAGTACTGAGGGAGCGCCGCACTGTCGGAGGGGCAGTGCTGAGGGAGCGCCGCACTGTCGGAGGGGCTGTCTTTGAGTGGAGATGTTGAGGCTCCCAGCTGAATAACTGCCAGCGGTTTCTGCAGAACCGTAGTCCTGGCCTTCCCGTCACAAGGCGAGGATGAAACTGCCAGAAAAGCTGTGCAGAACTTCTCCTTGAACCCTGAAAATAAAATGATTTGTGCGAAATTAATTCCAACATTCCAACTGCTCTGACCGGCTGCATTCCACAGCTGAGGATGTGCAGAGGGAAGGTTGGTCAGTCACTGCCTCCGAACCGCCAGCTATTTATCGTGAAACTCAGATGGTGCAAAAGATTCTGATCACGTGACCAGCCGAGCAGTAATATGTGAAGTCCCTGCTCGCGAGGGAGGCCGCAGATCATGTGTAAGGATTCGGACCAAAAAGGAATTTTAATTTTTAATTAAGTTCTTCTTCAGCAATTTGAAAAAGCCTTTGTGCTGTCTGGGGCCTGGCTGCCTCCTCTGATAATACAGCAGGTTCTCCCCTCTCTTTTGTTGCACGTCCAATTTATACACAGGCCATTCGGCCCAACTGGCTTGTTTCCCGCACCTTAAAAAGAACGAAAGAAAGACTTGCATTTATATAGCGCCTCTCACGGCCACTGGACGTCTTGAAGCACTTTACGGCCAATGAAGTACTTTTGGAGTGCAGTCACTGTTGTAATGTGGGAAACGCGGCAGCCAATTTGCGCACAGCAAGCTCCCACACACAGCAACGTGATAATGACCCAGATCATCTGGTTTTTTTTGTTCTGTTGATTGAGTGATAAATATTGGCCCCAGGACACCGGGGAGAACTCCCCTGCTCTTCTTTGAAATAGTGCCCCGGGATCTTTTATGTTCATCTGAGAGTGGAGACAGGGCCTCAGTTTAATGTTTCATCTGAAAGAAAGCACCTCTGACAGTGCGGCGCTCCCTCAGTACTGCACCTCTGACAGTGCGGTGCTCCCTCAGTACTGCCCCTCCGACAGTGCGGCACTCCTCAGTACTGCCCCTCCGACAGTGCGACCCTCCCTCAGTACTGCCCCTCCGACAGTGCGGCACTCCTCAGTACTGCCCCTCCGACAGTGCGGCACTCCTCAGTACTGCCCCTCCGACAGTGCGGCGCTCCCTCAGTACTGCCCCTCCGACAGTGCGGCACTCCTCAGTACTGCCCCTCCGACAGTGCGGCGCTCCTCAGTACTGCCCCTCCGACAGTGCGGCACTCCTCTGTACTGCCCCTCCGACAGTGCGGCACTCCTCAGTACTGCCCCTCCGACAGTGCGGCACTCCTCAGTACTGCCCCTCCGACAGTGCGGCACTCCTCAGTACTGCACTGGGAGCTGCCCACTGAGCCACGGCTGACACACAGTGACTACACCGAAAAGTACTTCATTGGCTGTAAAGCGCTTTGAGATTGTGAAAGGCGCTATATAAATGCAAGTCTTTTTTTCTCTGTGCCCGGGTTTATGCTGCACACCAGCCCCCCCTCCCACCCCTCTCCCTCTCACCCTATCCCCATTTCTCCCCCATGTGTTTATCCAGCCTCCCCTTAAATACATCGATACTATTCACCTCAACCCCTCCCTGTGGCAGCGAGTTCCACATTCTCACCGCTCTCTGGGTAAAGAAGTTTCTCCTGAATTCCCCGTTGGGTTTATTAGTGACTGTCTGATATTGATGGCCCCTAGTTCTGGTCTCCCCCACAAGGGGAAACATCTTCTCTACGTCTATCCTCTCGAACCCCTTCATAATATTGACGACCTTGATCGGGCCCTCCCTGTTCTAGAGAAACGAGTCCGGACTGTCTGTTCAGTCCTTCCTGATAGCTTCAGCCTCTCAGTTCTGGTGCCATCGTTGTATTTATATTTGCACCTTCTCCAGTGCCTTAATATCCTTTTTGTAATATGGAGATCAGAACTGTGCTCAGTGCTCTCCAAGTGTGGTCTAACCAAGGATCGGTAGTGATTTTAATTGAATGATGGAACAGGCTTAAAGGGCCTCCTCCTGTTGCTATCGTAATGAGAGTTCTGGAGTCAGTCCAGAGATCTGAGCACAAGAATCTTTTCAATTCTATCGCTCTCAGTATGAATCATAGAATCAGAGAAAGTTACAGCACAGGAGGAGGCCATTCGGCCCATCGTGTCCGCGCCGGCCGACCAAGGGCTACCCAGCCTAATCCCACTTTCCAGCTCTGGGTCCATGGCCCTGTAGGTTACAGCACTTCAGGTGCCTGGTTCCCAGAGCTTTAGTTCTAGAGCTGTGTTCTCGGAGTGCCGCGATCTCTCGCCTTTACGAGCTCGAATTCCAAGTTACACATTGCGATTGGCTGCCGTTGTGATGGTTGGAGCGGTTACCTGCTCCTTCCATTCCTGAGGAGCTGGCTCACGAAGAGCGTCGGTCCCATTGGTTGGAGCCAGCCACCCTTCAGTGCCTTGTCCAAGTGTAAACATTCTGCCATTTGTTACGTCGGCCAAGCCTTCACGCAGTGTCCTCATCGACACTTCCAATGGCGAAGAGAATGTAGGGAAAGCACTAAGTTTCTTATTGACTCTAGAACACTTCTTACTATAGGAACAGGAGGAGACCATTCAGCCTGTTCCGTCATCCAATTAAAATCCGTGCCGATCCGTATCTCAACTCCATTTACACACCTTGGTTCCACAACCCTTAATATCCTTACTTAACAGAAAGCTATCAATCTCTGTGATTTAATCGTGGGTGCAGGTATTCTAACCCGAATACAGACCTTTGCTCTGGTGCCACCCAGTGGTTCAGAGTGCAGCACTCTCCTCTCTGAGCCAGAAGGTTGTGGGTTCGAGTCCCACTCCAGGGACTTGAGCACAAGAATCCAAGCTGGTACTCCCAGTACAGTGCTGAAGGAGTGCCGCACTGTCGGAGGGGCAGTGCTGAGGGAGCGCTGCACTGTCGGAGGGGTAGTGCTGAGGGAGTGCCGCACTGTCGGAGGGGCAGTACCGAGGGAGCGCCGCACTGTCGGAGGGGCAGTGCTGAGGGAGCGCTGCACTGTCGGAGGGGCAGTACTGAGGGAGCGCCGCACTGTCGGAGGGGCAGTACTGAGGGAGCGCCGCACTGTCGGAGGGGCAGTGCTGAGGGAGCGCCGCACTGTCGGAGGGGCAGTGCTGAGGGAGCGCCGTGCAGTCGGAGGGGCAGTGCTGAGGGAGCGCCGCACTGTCGGAGGGGCAGTGCTGAGGGAGCGCCGCACAGTCGGAGGGGCAGTGCTGAGGGAGCGCCGCACTGTCGGAGGGGCAGTACTGAGGGAGCGCCGCACTGTCGGAGGGGCAGTGCTGAGGGAGCGCCGCACTGTCGGAGGGGCAGTACTGAGGGAGCATTGCACTATCGGAGGGGCAGTACTGAGGGAGTGCTGCACTGTCGGAGGTGCCATCTTTCGGGTGAGACGTTAAACCGAGGCCCCGTCTGCTCTCTCAGGTGGATGTAAAAGATCCCACGGCACTATTTCGAAGAAGAGCAGGGGAGTTCTCCCCGGTGTCCTGGGGCCAATATTTATCCCTCAATCAACATCACTAAAACAGATTATCTGGGTCATTATCACATTGCTGTGTGTGGGAGCTTGCTGTGCGCAAACTGTCTGCCGTGTTTCCCACATTACAACAGGGACTACACTCCAAAAGTACTTCATTGTCTGCAAAGCGCTTTGGGACGTTTGCTGGTCGTGAAAGGCGCTATAGAAATGCAAGTCTTTCTTTGAAAGCGAGGCTTCCTGACACAAGTATGAGCTTTTCTCACTTTCGGCTTGACTCCTCGAGGGTGTTAACCAACAACAATAACACCAACTTGCATTTATATAGCACCTTCAATGCGGCAAAATGTCCCAGGGCGCTTCGCAGCAGTGATGATCATTTGACAGCGCCGAGAGCGAGCCCTTTAAACCCGAGGTGGGTCGGGCCCGGGGGCTAACGTGACCAGCTACGACAGTGTGTGTGTGTGTGTTGATGTGGGGCCGCGGAGGGGCGAGGCGCTCGGCCGAGCTTATTTTCGCCGCGCGTCCGCAAGTCACAAAAGATCCTCGAGCTGCGTGACCTCACGACCTCCGACATCTGGCTGCCGAGGTCGCTGGGAGCCGCCGCTGACATTACTCAGGAAAGGTGGACGCATCCGAAATTCTCGCAGCCCAATCCAGAGGGGAACTCATTCCTTCAATCAAACCTGGAACTTATCTGCCTGGGCTGCTGAATTATGCTTCAGGAGCCTCTGACTGCATGGGTCTCGGAACTCGCTGTCCTTTAATGTTCGCCTCACCTGTAATTTATCGGGCGCGATGATTGAGTTTCTCCCGCATCGTGTCTGCGTAGGGTTTTGACGTCTGCTGAGAACCGGAGGAGAAACCTGATCCGTGGCAAACGGTGGCTGATGGGGGAGGGGGGGGGGGGACAAACCTTAATGCGTCACTGAGGGATTAAACACGGGCCTGGAGGTTCAGCTCTGGCGCTGCTGCACGATGGTGTCGGTCGCGGGGGCCGTTATACGCCGCGCCCCAGATTCAGCTCCATGGCAGTCAGGCGCTGTGCGTATAACGGACGTCCAATCTGACCAGGGGCAGGTTGACCCCCCGGGGACGCTTTGACCCCGAGGTGGGTTGACCCTGCAGCCCCAGGCCCACCGAATAAATGTAGGAAAAAATATCCAAGGCCTCCCAAATCGGTTGAATAGAATAAAAGAGGAAAAACAAGAACGAGGGAAATATTGTTTCTTGGCCCAATGTTCACATATCTATTTTTGCAGAGACAAGATCTTTACTATTTATCTGTGTTATTATTGAGAAATTCGCATCCAGGAAGTCTCGCAATATTATCTTGTAAAGTAGCTACAGGATATATACTTGCTTATACAGGCTTGTTTATATCTATATACAGAAGTACCGATATACAGAACAGAATATGTACCAGCCTGTTTTATGTCACATGTTAGTGAGAGAAATTTGCATATATGTATGGAACTCTCATCATCATCGTCATAGGCAGTCCCTCGGAATCGAGGAAGACTTGCTTCCACGCCTGGTGAGTCCTTACGCAGCTGAACAGTCCAATACGAGAGCCACAGTCCCGGTCACAGGTGGGACAGACAGTGATTGAGGGAAGGGGTGGGTGGGACTGGTTTGCCGCACGCTCCTTCCGCTGCCTGTTTTCTGCACGCTCTCGGCGACGAGACTCGAGGTGCTCAGCGCCCTCCCGGATGCACTTCCTCCACTGAGGGTGGTCTCTGGCCAGGGACTCCCAGGTGTCGGTGGGAATGTAGCACTTCATCAGGGAGGCTTTGAGAGTGTCCTCGAAACGTTTCCTCTGCTCACCTTTGGCTCGCTTGTGTCCGGACTGGGATCAAACAGGGCTGCGTCATCGCCCCAACCCTCTTCTCAATCTTTCTCACCGCCATGCTCCACCTCACAGTCAACAAGCTCCCCGCTGGAGTGGAACTAAACTACATATGGGAATCTAGTATTGCAATGTTACCAGAAGCAGAATATATACCTACTTCATTCAGAATATCTGCTTTCAGTGTTGAATATCCTGGCCTATGTTTACATACTCAGAATCAGAATCATACACAGAATGTAATGAACATGAACAAATATAACTATCTGCCCATGTAGATCAGTTTGCCCCAGGCCCATCAGGCCCCGAGTCTGGCCTGGGTCCAATACCAACCCCCCACCCGGCCATGTTCCCCCGCCTGAGCCAGATTTCTAGGCCACAGTATCGGACATCTAGCATGAGTTCGAGGTTAATTCCAGGTTCTAGGGGCAGTAGAAACTGATGCAGGGGTACGGTGGCCTAGTGGTGAGACGTTAAACTGAGGCCTTGTCTGCTCGCTCGGGCGGACGTAGAACATCCCACGGCCACTATTTCGAAGAAGAGCAGGGGAGTTCTCCCCGGTGTCCTGGGGCCAATAGTTGTCCCTCAATCAACATCACTAAAACAGCTTATCTGGGTCTTTATCACATTGCTGTTTGTGGGAGCTTGCTGTGCACACATTAACTGCCACATTTCCTACATTGCAACAGTGACTGCACTGCATTGGTTGCCTGGAGTCTAGAACCAGGGGTCACAGTCTCAGAATAAAGGGTCGGCCATTTGGAGGTAGTTCAGAGAAGGTTCACTCGGTTGATTCCGGAGATGAGGGGGTTGACTTATGAGGAAAGGTTGAGGAGGTTGGGCCTCTACTCATTGGAATTCAGAAGAATGAGAGGTGATCTTATCGAAACGTATAAGATTATGAGGGGGCTGGACAAGGTGGATGCAGAGAGGATGTTTCCACTGATGGGGGAGACTAGAACTAGGGGGCATGGTCTTAGAATAAGGGGCCGCCCATTTAAAACTGAGATGAGGAGAAATTTCTTCTCTCAGAGGGTTGTAAATCTGTGGAATTATCTGCCTCAGAGAGCTGTGGAAGCCGGGACATTGAATAAATTTAAGACAGAAATAGACAGTTTCTTAAACGATAAGGGGTTATGGGGGGGCGGGCAGGGAAGTGGAGCTGAGTCCATGATCGGATCAGCCAGGATCTTATTGAATGGCGGAGCAGGCTCGAGGGGCCGAATGGCCGACTCCTGCTCCTAATTCTTATGTTCTTATTTTGGACTGAGATGAGGAGGAATTTTTTCACTCGGGGGGGGGGGGGGGGGTGAAACTTTGGAATTCTCTGCCCCAGAGGGCTGTGGGGGCTGTGTCATTGAGTATATTCGAGGCTGAGATCGATAGATTTTTCGACTCTCGGGGAATCGAGAGATATGGGGATGGAGCGGGAAAGTGGAGTTGAGGTCGAAGATCAGCTGTGATCCTATTAAATGGCGGAACATCCTCGAGGCCGACTCCCGCTCCTAATTCTCATGTTCTTGTGTTGTAAAGGACTTTGGGATGTCTTGAGGATGTGACAGGCGCTTTGTCAATGCACGTACTTTCCTTCTGTCAATAGCACCGAGTTCTCTCGATGGATCAGCATCTTGCCGCTGAGGGGGTGTGCAGAGTGGCCCAATGCCTGGAGGGAGGCAGCAGCGAGTCTTAGCGATGCTGGTCAGCTGACGTATGCCAGTTGTTGTTGTTGTTGTTGTTGTTGTAGCACGCCACTCCCCAGCATATTTCCGCTTGTAACCCTGAGCTGTGGCTGTGACTGACGGGCACCGTGCCAGGGGAGAAGGGGACATCACTGACAGATAGACCTTGCAGTCAGATTCAGGTGAATTTATAATGGGGAACAAAGAAATGGCGGACCAGTTGAATAAATACTTTGGTTCTGTCCTCACAAAGGAAGACACAAATAACCTTCCGGAAATACGAGGGGACCGAGGGTCTAGTGAGAAGGAGGAACTGAAGCAGATCCTTATTAGTCAAGAAATTGTGTTAGGGAAATTGATGGGATTGAAGGCCGATAAATCCCCGGGGCCTGATAGTCTGCATCCCAGAGTACTTAAGGAAATGGCCCTAGAAATAGTGGATGCATTGGTGATCATTTTCCAACAGTCTATCGACTCGGGATCAGTTCCTATGGACTGGAGGGTAGCTAATGTAACACCACTTTTTAAAAAAGGAGGGAGAGAGAAAACGGGTAATTATAGACCGGTTAGCCTGACATCAGTAGTGGGGAAAATGTTGGACTCAATTATTAAAGATGAAATCGCAGCGCATTTAGAAAGCAGTGACAGGATCAGTCCAAGTCAGCATGGATTTAAGAAAGGGAAGTCATGCTTGACAAATCTTCTGGAATTTTTTGAGGATGTAACTAGTAGAGTGGACAAGGGAGAACCAGTGGATGTGGTGTATTTGGACTTTCAAAAGGCTTTTGACAAGGTCCCACACAAGAGATTGGTGTGCAAAATTAAAACACATGGTATTAGGGGTCATGTACTGACGTGGATAGAGAACTGGTTGGCAGACAGGAAGCAGAGAGTCGGGATAAACGGGTCCTTTTCAGAATGGCAGGCAGTGACTAGTGGGGTGCCGCAGGGCTCAGTGCTAGGACCTCAGCTATTTACAATATACATTGATGATTTAGATGAAGGAATTGAGTGTAATATCTCCAAGTTTGCAGATGACACGAAGCTGGGTGGCGGTGTGAGCTGTGAGGAGGACGCGAAGAGGTTGCAGGGTGACTTGGACAGGTTAGGTGAGTGGGCAAATGCATGGCAGATGCAGTATAATGTGGATAAATGTGAGGTTATCCACTTTGGGGACAAAAACACGAAGGCAGAATATTATCTGAATGACGGCAGATTAGGAAAAGGGGAGGTGCAACGAGTCCTGGGTGTTATGGTACATCAGTCATTGAAGTTTGGCATGCAGGTACAGCAGGCGTTGAAGAAGGCAAATGGTATGTTGGCCTTCATAGCTAAGGGATTTGAGTATAGGAGCAGGGAGGTCTTACTGCAGTTGTACAGGGCCTTGGTGAGGCCACACCTGGAGTATTGTGTCCAGTTTTGGTCTCCTAATCTGAGGAAGGACGTTCTTGCTATTGAGGGAGTGCAGCGAAGGTTCACCAGACTGATTCCTGGGATGGCAGGACTGACATATGAGGAGAGACTGGATCAACTGGGCCTGTATTCACTGGAGTTTAGAAGGATGAAAGGGGATCTCATAGAAACATATAAGATTCTGACGGGACTGGACAGGTTAGATGCAGGAAGAATGTTCTCAAATGTTGGGGAAGTCCAGAACCAGGGGTCACAGTCTAAGGATAAGGGGTAAGCCATTTGGGACTGAGATGAGGGGAAACTTCTTCACAGAGAGTTGTTAACCTGTGGAATTCCCGAACGCAGAGAGTTGTTGATGCCAGTTCATTGGATATATTCAAGAGGGAGTTAGATGAGGCCCTTACGGCTAAAGGGATCAAGGGGTATGGAGAGAAAGCAGGAAAGGTGTACTGAGGTGAATGATCAGCCATGATCTTATTGAATGGTGGTGCAGGCTCGAAGGGCCGAATGGCCGATTCCTGCACCTATTTTCTATGTTTCTATCATCACTCACGTTTGTTTACAACTTAGTTAACCTCCGAGCCCCGCTGACTATCATATCTTGTATGGGTCAGGGAGGGGGACCGTGTTGTGGTCACTGCCAAGGGTGGACACAGGGCCCAGCACGATAGAAAGTAACTCCTCGATCGTTACCTAGGATGTACAGCCCAGAAACAGGCCGTTCGCCCATCGCTCCGTGCCGGGGTTTATGCCCCACCGCTCTGTGCCGGGGTTTATGCTCCACACCAGCCCCCTCCCATCCCTCTCCATCTCCCCCCATCACCATAACCCTCTATTCCTTTCTCCCTCATGTGTTTATCCAGCTTCCCCTTAAATGCATCGATACTATTCACCTCAACCCCTCCCTGTGGCAGCGAGTTCCACATTCTCACCGCTCTCTGGGTAAAGAAGTTTCTCCTGAATTCCCCGTTGGGTTTATTAGTGACTGTCTGATATTGATGGCCCCTAGTTCTGGTCTCCCTCCACAAGGGGAAACATTCTCTCTACGACTTATCGAACCGCCTTCATAATCTTAAAGACCTCTATCCCGTCACCCCTTGGCCTTCTCCATTCTAGAGAAACAAGCCCCGGCCTGTTCAGTTTTTCCTGATGGGTATAAACCTTTCAGTAATGTGTTTGCTTCATGGGTTCTTTGCTGAAGAATTCATAGCAACTCATTGCTATTAAGAACTAGTTGGTTTATTAACAAAGGTTTAACAATCACACGACACATTACTGGTTCATCCACCAGGCTCACAACTGCACGCCTCATCGTGGATCCCCCGAACCCAACTGGCCGGGGTTTTATTGAGTCTTGTGAACATCACGTGACTGGCTAAGCCACTCCCAACTCAACAGCTGTACAACTATTTTAAGTGGAACTTTCAATCAAATGCCCCCTTTTGGCAAGGGCACTGGAACCCACAAATTTCCAAATAAAACTTCAACGGAAACTTAGATCAAATGAAAATGTGGTTGCCGTGGGTGATGATGGACTCGAGTCGCAACAGCTGTACAACTATTTTAGCTGCAATACTTTAAACAAATGCCTCCTGATTAAAGCGGGGGGCACACTCCAAAACATTTTCAGGTGCCCCCTTGTATTTTTTTTATTTTTTTATTTTTTTTTGAGCAGGACTGGAACTAATGTCCTGGGGGTAACGTTTGCTAATGCAGTTCGGGAGTGTTTAAACTAATATGGCAAGGGGATGGGATCCTATGCAGCGAGACAGAGCGAAGTAATATGGAGTCAGAAACAGATGGTAGAAAGGTAAAAAGTAATAGTGGAAGGCCGAGTAAACAAAGGCAAGAAACAAAAAGGGCCACACTACATCATAATTCTAAAAGGACAAAGGGTGTTAAAAAAAACAAGCCTGAAGGCTTTGTGTCTTAATGCAAGGAGTATCCGTAATAAGGTGGATGAATTAACTGTGCAAATAGATGTTAACAGATATGATGTGATTGGGATTACAGAGACGTGGCTCCAGGATGATCAGGGCTGGGAACTCAACATCCAGGGGTATTCAACATTCAGGAAGGATAGAATAAAAGGAAAAGGAGGCGGGGTAGCATTGCTGGTTAAAGAGAAGATTAATGCAATAGTTAGGAAGGACATTAGTCTGGATGATGTGGAATCTATATGGGTAGAGCTGCAAAACATCAAAGGGCAAAAAAAGTTAGTGGGAGTTGTGTACAGACCTCCAAACAGTGGTAGTGATGTTGGGGAGGGCATCAAACAGGAAATTAGGGGTACATGCAATAAAGGTGCAGCAGTTATCATGGGTGACTTTAATATACATATAGATTGGGCTAACCAAACTGGAAGCAATACGGTGGAGGAGGATTTCCTGGAGTGCATAAGGGATGGTTTTCTAGACCAATATGTCGAGGAACCAACTAGGGGGGAGGCCATCTTAGACTGGGTGTTGTGTAATGAGAGAGGATTAATTAGCAATCTCATTGTGCAAGGCCCCTTGGGGAAGAGTGACCATAATATGGTGGAATTCTATATTAGGATGGAGAATGAAACAGTTAATTCAGAGACCATGGTCCAGAACTTAAAGAAGGGTAACTTTGAAGGTATGAGGCGTGAATTGGCTAGGATAGATTGGCGAATGATACTTAAGGGGTTGACAGTGGATGGGCAATGGCAGTCATTTAGAGACCGCATGGATGAACTACAACAATTGTACATTCCTGTCTGGCGTAAAAATAAAAAAGGGAAGGTGCCTCAACCGTGACTATCTATGGAAATCAGGGATAGTATTAAAGCCAAGGAAGTGGCATACAAATTGGCCAGAAATAGCAGCAAACCCAGGGACTGGGAGAAATTTAGAACTCAGCAGAGGAGGACAAAGGGTTTGATTAGGGCAGGGGAAATAGAGTACGAGAGGAAGCTTGCAGGGAACATTAAGACGGACTGCAAAAGCTTCTATAGATATGTAAAGAGAAAAAGGTTAGTAAAGACAAACGTAGGTCCCCTGCAGTCAGAATCAGGGGAAGTCATAACGGGGAACAAAGAAATGGCAGACCAATTGAACAAGTACTTTGGTTCGGTATTCACTAAGGAGGACACAAACAACCTTCCGGATATAAAAGGGGTCAGAGGGTCTAGTAAGAAGGAGGAACTGAGGGAAATCCTTATTAGTCAGGAAATTGTGTTGGGGAAGTTGATGGGATTGAAGGCCGATAAATCCCCAGGGCCTGATGGACTGCATCCCAGAGTACTTAAGGAGGTGGCCTTGGAAATAGCGGATGCATTGACAGCCATTTTCCAACATTCCATAGACTCTGGATCGGTTCCTATGGAGTGGAGGGTAGCCAACGTAATCCCACTTTTTAAAAAAGGAGGGAGAGAGAAAACAGGGAATTATAGACCGGTCAGCCTGACATCAGTAGTGGGTAAAATGATGGAACCAATTATTAAGGATGTCATAGCAGCGCATTTGGAAAGAGGTGACATGATAGGTCCAAGTCAGCATGGATTTGTGAAGGGGAAATCATGCTTGACAAATCTTCTGGAATTTTTTGAGGATGTTTCCAGTAGAGTGGACAAGGGAGAACCAGTTGATGTGGTGTATTTGGACTTTCATAAGCTTTCGACGAGATTGATGTGCAAAGTTAAAGCACATGGGATTGGGGGTAGTGTGCTGACATGGATTGAGAACTGGTTGGCAGACAGGAAGCAAAGAGTAAGAGTAAATGGGTACTTTTCAGAATGGCAGGCAGTGACTAGTGGGGTACCGCAAGGTTCTGTGCTTGGGCCCCAGCTGTTTACACTGTACATTAATGATTTAGACGAGGGGATTAAATGTAGTATCTCCAAATTTGCGGATGACACTAAGTTGAGCTGCGAGGAGGATGCTGTGAGGCTGCAGAGCGACTTGGATAGGTTAGGTGAGTGGGCAAATGCATGGCAGATGAAGTATAATGTGGATAAATGTGAGGTTATCCACTTTGGGGACAAAAACACGAAGGCAGAATATTATCTGAATGGTGACAGATTAGGAAAAGGGGAGGTGCAACGAGACCTGGGTGTCATGGTACATCAGTCATTGAAGGTTGGCATGCAGGTACAGCAGGCGGTTAAGAAAACAAATGGCATGTTGGCCTTCATAGCGAGGGGATTTGAGTACAGGGGCAGGGAGGTGTTGCTACAGTTGTACAGGGCCTTGGTGAGGCCACACCTGGACTATTGTGTACAGTTTTGGTCTCCTAACTTGAGGAAGGACATTCTTGCTATTGAGGGAGTGCAGCGAAGGTTCACCAGACTGATTCCCGGGATGGTAGGACTGACATATCAAGAAAGACTGGATCAACTGGGCTTGTATTCACTGGAGTTCAGAAGAATGAGAGGGGATCTCATGGAAACGTTTAAAATTCTGACGGGTTTAGACAGGTTAGATGCAGGAAGAATGTTCCCAATGTTGGGGAAGTCCAGAACCAGGGGTCACAGTCTAAGGATAAAGGGTAAGCCATTTAGGACCGAGATGAGGAGAAACTACTTCACCCAGAGAGTGGTGAACCTGTGGAATTCTCTACCACAGAAAGTTGTTGAGGCCAATTCACTAAATATATTCAAAAAGGAGTTAGATGTAGTCCTTACTACTAGGGGGATCAAGGGGTATGGTGAGAAAGCAGGAATGGGGTACTGAAATTGCATGTTCAGCCATGAACTCATTGAATGGCGGTGCAGGCTAGAAGGGCCGAATGGCCCACTCCTGCACCTATTTTCTATGTTTCCCCTGAGGGCACTAACACACAAATTATACAAGTGACCTCTGGCTAAAAGGTGGGGGGCACTAAAACCGGCACAATAAACAAATTAAACTTTAGACAAAAAACATTAAATTAAAATGTGGTTGCCGGGGGTGATGATGGGCTCGAATCGCAACAGCTCCACAATTCTCTGAGCATACTCACACGTGCATATACAGCAGACCCTCGGTTCTGGTATCATCCTTGTAAATGCATTTAGCACTTTCCCCAGTGCCTCGATATCCACGTGTGTGTGATGTGGAGACCAGTACTGTGCACAGAGCTCCACGTGTCTAACCGAGCTTTGACACCAGTTTATCACAACTGTTCCAGATAATAACGGTTCCATTTCCTCCCACAGCGAGCTTCTGGAAGACCTGGAGAGCTGCAAAGACGCTGTCGGGGTAGCGGAGTGCTTTGTCGAGCGGGTGAGTAGCTGAACCGCTTTCGCCGCTTCGCGCAGGTTTGGCAATACCGCCGCCAAGCTCTCGGCAGATGGCGCGGTGTCTGGTGAATGCTGCGGGGGCTGTACCTCGGGTGATCGGTCGGGCTATCAGTCTCTCTGTGCGTTGGGTGATCCGGCTGGCTGACGACAAGGGCATGTTGGTTCAGTTGGCGATGCCAGGCTACCCTGTTAACCTTCGCTATCGAGAGCCCAAGGCTTACGCCACCGACACGGAAATAATTTGGAGGGGAAGTCCGGGCGAATCGAGCAGTGCTGGTCGGGAATCCACATTCAATGGTCGGACACTGAAGTGTAGAGGAACAAAGGAACCTGGGAGTGCAGGTCCACCGATCTCTGAAGGTAGCAGGCCGGGTGGATAAGGTGGTTAAGAAGACCTACGGAATGCCTGCCTTTATTATCCGAGGCATGGAATACAAGAGCAGGGAGGTTATGCTCGAATTGTATAAAACACTGGTTAGGCCACAGCTGAAGTACTGCGTGCAGTTCTGGTCACCACATTACAGGAAGAATGTGATTGCACAGGAGAGGGGGCAGAGGAGATTTACCAGGATGTTGCCCGGACTGGAGAATTTTAGCAATGGGGAAAGATTGGATAGGCTGGGGTTGTTTTCTTTGGAACAGAGGAGGCTGAGGGGAGACCTTATTGAGGTGTATAAAATTATGAGGGGCCTGGATAGAGTGGATAGGAAGGACTTGTTTCTCTTGGCAGAGGGGTCAACAACCAGGGGGCATAGATTGAAAGTAATTGGGGGGAGGTTTAGAGGGGATTTGAGGGGAAATGTCTTCACCCAGAACTCACGGCCTGAAAGGGTGGTAGAGGCAGAAACCCTCACCACATTTAAACAGTACTTGGATGTGCACCTGAAGTGCCGTAACCGACAGGGCTACGGACCCAGAGCTGGAAAGTGGGATTAGGCTGGGTAGCTCTTGGTCGGCCGGCACGGACACGATGGGCCGAATGGCCTCCTTCCGTGCTGTGAATGTCTCTTATTCTCTGATGGCAAGTGTGGAGTTTAGACTTTAGTGGGGAAACTGGGTGGGCGG